>NC_090928.1:1261457913-1261768538 GCF_040938575.1 Ambystoma mexicanum
TAAGCTTTAATGGAGTGTAGTGTGTTCTGTGCACTATTTTATAATGTATCAGTTTAAACCTTGAGTTGCATGATATCCCTTTAGTCAGTCCGCAAATCTGGGCCCATTCTTGTTTTCTATCCGTTGACCCAGATCTTTTTCCCATCTCCCTTTAGCTGTGTGGGTTACTGCTGGGCGTGTTTGTATCATAGTTTTGTATAGTGTAGATGCAGTTACCTTCTGGGTTCCTCCTGTGAATATATAGCCTAATGGCATGTTTATTTCTGGCTCTTCTGGAAATGTCGGGTGGATTTGCTGTGTGAAGGTTGCGACTTTGTGGTATTGCTGTTTATGTGTGTACGTATTGCCCAGCGTATCTTTAATATCCTCCCATGATTTAAAGTGTTGATCCGAAAACAGCTGCCCCCACTGTGTGATACCTTTGCTGCTCCAATGTCTAGCTATTTCACTTTCATTATTGAGTGGCGTTTGTGGATCTCCCCATATAGGCATACTCGGATGATATAGTTTATTGACGCCAAATATGTCGGCAATTCTGGACCATGCTGTGATTGTAACTCTAGAGGGGTTGATCGTATTGTAATGCTTTGGGGCCCGTCTAGTCATCTTCTGCAGCGCCTCTACCGCCTCCCTCTCCTGCGGCGACCCGGTTATGTCAGTAGGGTTAAGAAAACATGTGGCCCATTTGGCTGCCTGCTGTGCCTGTGCAGCTAAATAATAGAGTTCCATGTCTGGCACCATCAGTCCTCCCCTTGGGTATGTGTCTGTCAAGACTCTCCAGCTCAATCTGGGGTGTCCGCCCCAGACAAATGCTATACAGGCGCCATTTATTTTGGTGAACAGAGCACGGCCTGGCCACACTGGGATTGTGGTAAAGAGGTAGAGAAGTTTCGGTAGTATCACCATTTTGATTAAGGCTATCCGTCCTGCCATTGATATTGGGAGCACGATCCATCGTTTCATTTTTGCACATAGTGTTTCACCTAGTGTCGTGTAGTTCAGTGCTCGGGATAGTTGGGCTGTTCTGGCTTTGTGGGCCCCTAGATACATTATGTGTATCGGATTCCATATGAGTCCGTGAAGGTTCCGGGGCTGTGTTGTGGCGTCTGTGAGCGGAAATATTTCTGACTTGTGGGGGTTGAGGTGCAGTCCCGAGTATTCGCCGAACTTTCTGACCTCTGCTAGAATCTTGCCTAGCGTCCTGTCTGGGTTTTTTAAATATAAAAGTATGTCGTCTGCATATAGCGTTATGATTTGTAGTTTTCCTTCGAGGTATAACCCAAACGAGCTGTATCGAGATCTAAGGATGTCTGCTAGTGGTTCGATCACCAGGGCAAAAAGCAGGGGGGAGAGCGGGCAACCTTGTCTGGTACCTCCCAACAGTTCTAATAAGTCTGTGAGGGTTCCATTCACTCTGATCCTTGCATATGGTCGTGTGTATAGCACATGAATCCACTTTATGAAGTTTGGGCCAAATCCAGTTGCGCAGCACTCCAAAAAGGAAGGGCCATGAGACTGTCAAATGCTTTCTTCATATCTAGGCATACCGCGACTCCCTGAGTGGTGGCCGGTATAGACGTAATTATCTGATGGCACCGTCTGATATTAGTGGCTGTAGATCTACCCGTAATAAAACCTGCCTGGTCTTCGTGTGTCATATATGGCATGTATGGTGTAAGTCTTGCCGCTAGCACTTTGGCCAGGACCTTGGCATCTGTATTTATTAGTGATAATGGGCGATATGATCCACATTCTTCCGGGGGCTTGCCGGGTTTAAGTAAGAGTGTGATTATTGCTTCCCTGGTGGTTTCGGGGAGTTCTCCCATTTTCAGAGCTTCCTCCCAGACAGCATGTAATCTGGGAGTCAGGATTGGGCTGAGCTCTTTATAGAATTCAGCTCCCAGCCCATCTGCACCCGGTGCCGTTCCGCTGGAAGGAGCTTTTATTGCCATATTTATTTCAGCCTCAGTGATGGGTGCCTCTAGTAGTTCCCTCGTCGATTCTGCAATGAGTGTTGTCGGTATTTTGGATAGGTATTGTTCTATCTCGCTTTCTGTGCCCTGGGGGGAATATAGTTCTATAAAGAACTTGTAAAATGTGTCTTTTACCTCATTCTGGTCTGTTGTTACTGTACCATCGTCTCTTTGTATACAGGGTATATTAGTGGGGTCCCTTTCTCCCCGCACCGCTGTGGCTAGTAGTCTCCCAGGGCGCTCCCCTTCACCGTATCTACGTGCTGCTATGGGCCTGTCGAAATATCTTATCTCATGGTCTGCTGCTTCTCGCTACTCCTCTAGTTTGGTCTTAATTTCAGTGCCAAATTGTGGGGTCGGGGCAATGGTATACCGGGTCTGTAGTGATGTAATTGCGTCTCGAGTCTTTCCAGTCTAGCCCTAATATCTTTAAGGATTCCCCCTTCAATGGATATCGAGTGGCCTCTTACGCAGACTTTGAATGCTTGCCAAAGTGTAGCCTGGGTTGAGACCGAATGTTCATTGATCTCGAAGTATTCTTGAACATATTGCGCCATTGAATTTTTATATACAATGTCACTCAGGGCTGCTGGCTTAAATCTCCATGGCAGCCTTGGGCTGGTTTTGTCTGGGATTTGCAGTGTTAGTTGTATCGGGGAATGGTCGGAGTAGGTTCTGGGAAATATGTGGGCTTTCGTTACCCAGGCCATGCTATCAATGTCTATTAGCCATAAGTCAATTCTAGAGTGCATATTGTGGACTGTGGAGTAGTAGGTGTATTCTCTGCTACCCGGGTTCAATGTTCTCCAGACATCCTTTAATTGTAAATCTGTCATTTGTGTGAGTATTGTCTGTGCTGCTTTGGTTAATGTTCTGGCCTGCGTCGATGTACGATCTAGCTGTACAACAGTATCGTGTTGAAATCTCCACCGCATAACACCCGGGCTGTAGGGTATCTCGCTAGTTTTTCAAACACTGTGGAGTAGAACCCTGGCTGGTCAGTATTCGGGCCATATATGTTTAAAAAAACTATTTCTCTATCATATAGCCTGCCATGTACTAGAACATATCTCCCATCAGGGTCACATTCGGTCCCCTCACAGACAAACGGTAGTGTTTTGTGTATTAATATCGCCGCCCCCCCCTTGCCCTAGTGGAGTAAGTCGTGAAGTATTGATGAGTGCCCCAATTTGCTATCAATAGTTCCCCGTGCCGTGGGCCTGTGTGTGTCTCCTGTAAGAAAATTATCTTGGCTTTTTGTCTGTTGAGGTAGGCCATTATCTTCCTTGTCTTGATCTTGGAGCCCAAACCCCTAACATTCCAACTCCGTACATTAATGGTTTCAGCATTAGGCCTTTCCATTGTCTATGAGGTATATGCTATGTCGTGTGTCTCGGTATGTCTGCGTTTTCTGCTCGATAGATTCAGTGCTTTTTTGCTTTGCAACCTTGTTTTTTAAACAAAACTTCTGAGAACAACTCCCCAACATTCCCAAGTTAGACCCTCTCCCCTCCCTCACAGTTCCCTTAACTTCAACTGTGTCAGTCCATTTCCATCCCTCCCCTCCCCACAACATTTCGAGCACCTGCTACAGGGGGGGGCTGCGGCGTCTCCAGTGCTCGAGCCAACTTTAATAAGTATTATGTCCGGTTCACTCCTGCTACTCTGACACATCTCAGAGCTTTTGGGATGATATTTCCGTTGTTGTTTGAAACATGTATGTTTCTTTTCATTTCTAGCATCCCAGACATGAACTTCCCAGAGGGAAGCTTCTGACAATGTTGTTCCTTTGCATTTCGAGATCATGTTAACTGTGTTCAGGTTTCAGATTGTCCACATCGTCCACACTTTAGGTCTGTCCATTATTAGGGCGAATATGCGTTTCAATAAATTTCGCCGCCTCTTCGGGAAACGTGAAAAAATATGGCTTATTCTGATGTTGAATTTTGAGCCTGGCGTTGTAGAGCATTGCATATTGTACCTGTCTTTCACGCAGCATTTTTTTTAACTCCTGTAAAGTGTTTCCTTTCCTGTTGGACCGCCAGGGTGAAGTCTGGAAAGATGCGGATGACATTTGCCTCCCATTTTAGCTCCTGTTTCTCTCTGGCGGTTTTTAGAACCAGATCCCTGTCTCTGTAATTCATCATGCGTGCTATAATGGGCCTGGGATATGCTCCGGGTTTTGGCTTCGGGACTAATGATCTGTGCGCCCTTTCCACTATGAACGTCGGCGACCATCCCGGATCTCCCAATAGTGTGCGCAAAAGGTTCTCTATCGCTTTCTCCATTGGTCCCTTTATTTTCCCTTCCGGAACACCAATTATGCGGATATTGTTTCTCCTGGACCTCGCCTCCAAATCTTCACACTTGCTTTTCACTGTGCCTAGTTCAATGGCCATTGTGGATACCGTGTTCTTCAAGGCCTCCAGAGCGTCCTCATTGCCAGATATCCTAGATTCCGCCTCGGTCATGCAAGTGGTTGTCTTGTCTAGTTGTGTTTTTATATTGGCGACTGTTGCCGTGATGCCATCCAGCTTGTCTGTGAGGGCCGCGAATCCCTGCTGCATCGCCTGCAAAAACTGCCTGTGGTTCCATCATGGTGGCCGGGGGGGGTTCTGACTCTCACGCACAGGCGTTACCTCGTCTCCGTCGGTTTCCGTTTCTCTCTGCATCGTGGTCGTGTATTTATCGATGGTCCCTCTGCTTTTCTTTGGTCCAAAATTTTTGGGCATCGTCTCTGGTCTGGGGGCTCTCTCGGACGTGTGTGGTTTAGACCTCTTCCCCCCAGTTATAATGTGATTGTGGTTTCCTTTCCTGGTATGATCTTACGTGACAATGCTGGGAGCTGCTCTGTCTTGCTGCCGGATTAATGACTTGCGCCTCTGAGCTCTTATCGTCCGTGGTCTAGATATGGGTATCTCGGTGCAAGGACGGTGAGCTACTCGGCCCCGGGACCGCCCTCCCATGCCGCAGAGACTGTGCAGGAGCACTGAGTGTCCGGTCCGCGGCTTGTCTTTTAGCCCCCTTGTCCACTGGGGGGGGGTCACAGCGTTGTCCACAGGGTGTGCAACAGGCAATGATATGCAGAGGAAGCGGGGAGGGCTTACCTCTTCAGCCGCGGCCCGACCCAGGCGCGGGCCATCACTTGCTCATGTTGCCGGTGCGATGAAGGCCGATGGGGTCAGCGGGCGCTCCACGATGGTCGGAGCGCCCGCAATTCTCCGCCGGATAGCTGGTGAAGCAAGCGGTCTGCTGCCGCCGCACCCGCCGCCCCGGGGCGGGGCTCCTCCCCTCTCATCGGCCGTCAAGTCTCAGGCTGCTGCGTGGGACCGCCAGGCTTTTATCTCCGGAACTGCCGCATCGATCAATCCCAAATTTCGTGTGGGTGGTCGGGTTGTATTGTTATCCTCTCTTCTCCAAAATCGTGTGAAACCGGGTCGGGCAAGCTGTCTTTTTTTGGCTCGCGGCCCTGAGTTCAGCCAGAGCTCACACGAGAGCCGCCATTTTCTCGCGTGCGCAACAGCGCCCCCATTTTACACATTTTTAGCAGTTCATTTGTATCTTCCTGGCTTCAATTGGGAGAAAATCCAATATTTTCCAGCATTGGGTCTTTTTTTATTTCTTTTTTTTAAAGATCTTCTTTAAAAACACACTCTAACTTCAACCACTTATAAAATATTCCTCCACCATATAAGCTGTTAAAAGGTGTCCAGAGATTCAAGTAACTCTCTTCTCGACCTTGTCTCTGAAACATAACTCTCTCAAGGCCAGATCTCAGCACATAATTCACACAATTAACTTGTTTTTTTTCCTTGTCTTCCACTCTCAGTATCTGCTTTGCTGCTATCACTAACACTTTGCTTGGCAATATAGTCAATGGATTGACAATTTCACATTGCCCCTTACTGGATAACAATAGAACTTGCAGAGGCATCCTGGGAAAGCTCATCGATATTGTCTATTCTGTCTAGCACATCCCTCCATCATTGGATCTTTCATAGATTCACATGCTTGAATCATTTCCCATTGTCAAACTGGGAATCCCTGGTGTATTTAATGTCAGAATTACAGCAATAATATTGCTTCCTAAATGTCAGACTTTAGTTTGTATTATATCCACCTCATTTTGGTTATTTTGATCCACAACCAGTGTAGTGTTGTCTTTAGCTCCACCCCAGGCAGCCATTTTCAGATTCTTCTTGGTAGTCTATTGACTAGGGCATCCTCACAAGCTCCCTGCGCATCTTTCTTCACAAAACTGCGATTAGGAAATATAACATTTTAAGTTTAGGATATTATTTGTCGCTTGTGAAACCTGTAAACCGAAGCTATTGCATTAGAGTACAGATGGGGGAAGAATGACATATGAGAGGGACACAGCCTGTAGGTGTTGGATTATGTGCCCACCCATTGACTGCCTATGGCCATGATAATCCCTATGGCCATTCCAACCGAGTTCCTACTCCTACCTGCCCAAAACACCTCCCCTCTCGATCTCGGAGCTCTTTAATCAATCCTTACCATTAATTGTTGCACTCAAGTCCCTGACAGTGTTTTTTCAAAGCAGTCTTCTGAGAGTTAATGACTTGGAGATGTAAACCTTCTACTGGCGTAATAAAAATGTCCTACCAGGTCTGCCTTCAGCCACTCGTTGTCACGACACGCTCCCTTCGCTCCCGTTCCCACCACTTGGGGGCATGATTTGGAGTTTATCCCCTACTGGACTTTCCCTCCGAACCTTATGCTACAGTGCTGTGATGAATTGGGCGCTTTAAATCCCTATTTTCCAAGCTACTTCTCTTCCGGATCCATTCCATGTTTTCGGCAGCCAGCATGCTTCTTTAATCAAATGACTATGCTTCCTAGAATGCCTGGCCCATTGCTTCACCTCCACCCTTGCAGGACAAGGTTGGGTGGAGGATAGGCAACACCTGTGGCTGCAGGTGCAGTAATCAGCACACCTGAGGCGTGTGCTCGTTTAGCAGCTTTAAAAGCCTCAGTTTGCTTCAGTTCAGGGCTGGTCATTGATGCAGTGTTCCCGTTTGTGACTGGTCCCTTGTTCCTGGTTCTTAGCTTTGTGCTTAGTTCCTAGTTTCTCTTGTTTGTGCCTTACCCTGGATTTCAAATTTATGGGCTTAATTGATTTCTGCTTTCCAGATTTCCCTTTCTGTCTTCCTCTGTTTACAGGCAGCTTTTCTCAGTACTTTTCCCTTTGGTGCAGCCCAGTTTGCCTGTGTTCTTTATTTCTTTGACTTTGTCCTTTGCTGCTGTAAACCTTTATGCTTTAGTCTTTCCTCTTAATAGATTAGCTTCCTGCCTTTTTCCTTGGATGGGTGGGGGAAATTTGCCTTTGTAATTTCGTTGTCCCTGCTCCTATACTTTCTCTTGGAATCCATTCCATGTTTTCCCTTGCAGTTCTGCATTTATTTCCCATTGATTATTCGGTGTGGTGTGCTGTTGTAGCTAGCTCCTGTGTGAATGCCTACGTTTTCCTCACTATTCTATAATCACTATTCCTACTTGCCCCTTGTCTTGAGTCTTATGTATTTAGTTATCCTCCCATTGCTGTTATAGCCTTTCTGGGTCCCTGTTTGATCAACAGGGTTCATGGGCTTACTGACATTCAAGTGGTATTTCTCGTCCTTGTGAGTACTGTTTTTAAGTTCTTATTCAAGACCATCAAGAGTGTTAGCTTACAGATCCTGTCCTTGCTTGCCCTCTACGTGGGTTTAGCACTGTCAGTATCTGTAATAGCATAGTGGGTAAGGAGCTTGCCGACTTTCCTTGCTGTCATAAGTAGTGTCTAAGTGCTTACCCCACATCCCTTTTCATATATTTGTATTGTTGTCACACTGTTTGCACTCCTGGGTTTTAGTATACATGAGTCTTGGTTCCTATGTGCATGTTTGACTCAAGGCTATTCATTGTGTGATTTTGTGCACATTTCCCTTGCCATATAAGCTGCCTTAGTCCTCACATGACACTCGTTTGATAAGCACTCTGCTTCTCCATCACTGAAGTCCTGTTAAAAACAAGTGTCTTTTGCAAGGCACTGCTATTAAATGCCCAGGTACTTGCACCATTTTGCACTTGCTACCATCAATGGCCATTTAACACCCCTACGGCTGTCCCTGGTAGTGCCTTTCCCATGCCTACACAAAGTGTTAACATTAAATGGTCTTGTGAGAAACCTGAGGGTAGTCTCCCACGTAGACCTTGGGAGACCCTTGTTTAGGTGGGCAGGGGAGAACTGGCACTCTCAGATCCCAACCCTGGGTGTGGACGAGCGAGGGAGGATCACCTGGGTATGGAAACCCTGTGTTATACTCGGGGGAGGGGGGAATACCCAAAGGGAGATGCAATATTCTATCGGAGGCGGGTGAGGGGGGCGAAGTCCCTGAAGTTTTCCTTGGTTATTCCACATCTAGCTCCCTCCCATCAAAGAAGTTCCCTTAACATCCTATCACCCCGTTGCCCTCAAAACCCATACATCCCAGAATTCTTGTTTCACCGGTCTCTATTCGAATACTGCCAGACGTTGTTCTCCACGTCCCTCTTATTATTTTCCGTACTCTCAACATGCTCAGATAACACTACTGTTCCCACAATCCCCCTTGTTTATTTACCATTCTAGCTATTACCGTTTGCCCCACAAACCCTACCAATCCTGTCCCTCTGGTTATAATGTTCAAAACTCAGTCAAATGTCTGACAACTACAATTCTCTCAAAGCCTCCTACTCATTTCACAAAACCTACCCGTCCACGATCACCACAAACCCTAATACAAGGGTTATAATTCCCTGTAACACCCTTTCACCTTCTGACAAACACTGCACAAACTCAAAAACTGTTTCCCTTCCTTTTCCCGACACAAGGGTCATGCGAAGTCGGGCATTTGACCTAAATCACTCGCACCTGAGGGCCCTTTCCTTTCCCCACAGGGATAAAAGGTGGAGAAAGAGCACAGAACGAGTGAGGCAGACAGCAGGATGAGGTGCTTATCCAGACCCGGCAGTTCAAGAGGAGGAGAAAGGCGCAGAATATCGAGAGGCTGACAAGGAGGGACACAACCTTAGCCTTTTCAACGCAGACCCGAGAAACCTCCGCCGAGCGACTTGTAAGACCGAGGACAATAATATCCCAAGCGTGTTGCAGCAGATGTCAATGTTTCACGGAGTGTCAACGATAAGTGGCAGCGAGGGAAACTCCTGCTATCGTGGTACCGGCCTTGACTCCAGTTACTAGGAAAGCCAAGTGGTTCATAACAGCCGGTGAGTCGAGGGGAGAGCTGATAAGAGCCGGGCTGTGGTGAATGAAATGAGCAAAGTGGCAGGTTGAACCAACTTCAAAGAAATGTAAAAGTGTTGAGGGGGAAACAAGCTGCAGAAGGAACCGGCACCAGGTGGGTACTACTCGAAAAAACTGGTGGATCCCTGTATGAGTGAAACTGCAAATACCACAAGGCCGTGGGATAGCCGCCAAGATAGGTCAAAGTGGTCATACAGGAGGCCAAGCAAAATCCCCATACAGTCTAAAGCCTTTGACCTAAGAACTATGAAGAAGACAAGGGAACTGAATCCGTTGATCATTAAATGTGAATGCGAAGTTGACAAGAGTAAACCCGAAAGTTGGATGCTGATGAGAAGAGGGCAAAGTCTAAATTCCTAAGAAACGGTGTGTTGACCAAGGGGAACCCAGCCGATGGATGTCCATTGGAACTGTTCAAAAGACATTAAGATTGTTGTAGGCCAGCAGTCAAGAAGGACAAGCCCTAGTAAACCCGGTAGAGGGAGGCTGAAAATTGAGGGGTCTGCGTCCGAAAGATGGGGACCCTAGGGGTGAGCCAGTATCACCCTAATCAAGTGAACCCGAAAAAGGGAGGTTCACAGCGAACTGTTGAAAAGACTTTGTATGAGAACCATAGAGGAAGATTTGTTGAAAGCCATAGTGAAACCGGTAGAGTGAGGCCAACAGTCGAGAAGGATCAGAGCCCGGAGGAGGGAAATCCAGGGGTAAAGCAATCACCCAAAGTCCATTGAGATAAGGAACTGTTATTTTTTTTTTTTAAACCCTCTTTATTGGCATTTTATTAGAACAACCTCCAGAACACCCCCTTCCCTACCCTCCACTCTCCCCCACCCCCCAACAATTTTCCCAGTGAACCTCTGCCAAATGTCCAATCGAACAATAACAACTACCCAATCCCCCCCAAACCCAAAACCCTCTCCCCTTTCAGTGTCCATAGCAGTCTATTAATTCTCACTCCCCGTCTCAACCCCAGCCCACAACTCTCCCTTGTCCGCGAGCAAATACCAACTAGGTGGTCCAACCATCAACACCCATTACCGTATTCTCTTTGCACTTCTGACCTCCTTGTTATTCCTTCCTGCCTCCAGTCTTTTACGGAGGTCGCAGATCATTGTCTCTCGATAAATCCTCTAACAGTTGGGCCCAATGAATCGTTACATCTGTCCGCTCCGCCCCGACTCTGCCTTCTGTAACAATGTTAACTCTGTCACTCCCCATCTCCGCACATCCTTCCGCCACTGACTGGCCGCCGGGCCCTGCAGGGATGTCCACGCTATCGCCATACGGCGCTTAGCTAAAACCAGCAAGAAGCGGCCCATTTTATTCCGCAGTCTGTGCTTCTTTCCCCCTGGCAACTTACCCCACAAGCAAATTTCCTGGTTGCAGTCCCAACTGGTTCCCAGCCCCTCATTAACTCCTTTAAGAACCTCCTCCCAGTACTCGGCTATTATCTCGCACTCCCACACCATATGCCAAAATCCCGCCTGCGCTGATCCACACCTAGGACATGCATCTGAGCGCTCCCTACTCATAGCGTTGAGGAACTGTTATTTTGAGATACGATTTGTAAATGGTCAGCCCCCGGAAGTGGGGGACCCAGGGGTGCATCCATCCCCTTCCGTGAATCTGTGAAAAAGGAACTTTTTATTTGTTTTTCATAAACATCAGGTCTTTGAAGGCAAGAGACTTTTGGTAAAGGAGACTTGGCCATTGAGGAACCCGATAGCTGAAGCTGAACTGTCGTCTAGTGCTGGGGAAGCACGAGCGTGTGCAGTGTTCGAAGGTACCACCTTACCCCGTGCTCAAAACGTGCGGAAGGGTACCCAGGCTACCACATCCTGACATAGTATTTGTGAACACTTATTTCCTTTCTTGAAAACTATCCCACACACCCTTTTGTATTAGTTGTAAGGTTTGGCACTACGTTTCTTAGTATAGGCCTTTTTTATTTGACACAACACCACTAGGACTACCTTATTTTCTTTTGATGGTTGACGCTTGCTCGCATCTTAGATTTAGGTTTTGATTGGGCGTTTCTCCAACCTGCATATAGTTTCATAAACACCCTAGAACTGTGATAATTTGTGTGTCTTTACTGTTGCCACCATGAGTTCCTTACAGACGGCAACATGAGGCTGTGCAAGGTATCTATCTATATTCTTGTATTGTGCCACTAACCCATAGGCCTCAGGGCGCACACAAAGGAAGAAGGAGACAGACAACAAAAAACAATGTTATACAGGGAAAACAAAGAGACATGGAGACTTGATGAACACAAACCTCACAAAGACCAGCAGGATGAGGAAAAGATAGCGGAAGACTGATTTCAATACCGAGAAAGCTGTGCTAAAGAGACAGAAGAAACCTATCCTTTGTCAAACAGGAAGGTCTTCAATTGCTTTTTGAAGATAGGCAGAGACTCACTTTTAGTAAGGTATTTAGGGAGTACATTCCAGAAAGCCGGGGCCAAAGAGTCAAAACTAATACCACCAAATCTTTTCAGGATAGATGGCGGCTGAACCAAGACGGTATTGCTACTTGAGCGCAAGGAACGGGTGACAGGATTCTTTTTGATCCTAGTAGCGAGGTAAGATGGAGCTTGACCATGAAGGCATTTAAACACAGTAGTAAGGCCTTTGTGGTGTAAGCGCTGTTTCACTGGAAGCCAATGAAGGCTGCGCCTGGCGTCAGAGACGTGCATGTTGCGCTTAAGGCCCATTACAGCGCGTGCTGCATTATTTTGTATAATCTGCAAAGTTTTAATGTTGGCCTGGGAGGTACCGATCATTAGACTGTTACAATAATCCAGCTTGCAGTTTACAATGGCGGCTGCAATCACAGCAAGGTTCTCTTAAGACAAATAGGGACGAATCTGCAATAGAAGCTGAATATAATAATGACACGAGGATTTGAGGTAGTTGGCCTGACGGGTGAAAGATGGCTCCGGGTCAAAGTAAACTCCCAAGGTCTTTACGGATTTAGATACAGGAATTATATGTTGACCAATCTGAAAGTTGTCATATTTTGTGTCAAGTTTCTTCAGTTTTTTCTGGGTACTTAAAATCAACAGCTCTGTTTTTGCATTGTTGAGGGCCAGTGAGTTTAACGCCATCCACTTCTGGATTTCAGCAAAGATGGAGTTAATAAACTCTACATCTTTTAGATACTCACCAGTGAGTTTAATAACAACCTGCGTGTCGTCAGCGTAATTGGCAAAATAAATGCCTAGGGCTGACAAAAGCGCGCAGAGAAGACGAGAGTAGATATTAAAGAGAAGAGGCGAAAGACATGAGCCCTGTGGAACACCACATAATAGTAAAGAAGCCATGGAGTGAGCATTATCCTTAGTAGCTCATGTTCCGTGGACCCAAAAATGATTTGAACCAGGCAGAGGCTTCAGGGGAACATTTGCCGATTGTGATTAGTCTATGATTAGTCTAGGTATGAAGAGGTCCTTTCATCTAGCCTCTAAGGGCGTGGGAGTGAGAATGCCCTGAGTGATTTTTGGAAGCAGGGCCGCAGTCCCTCCTCCTGACCCCCTGTCGGCTGTGTAGAGTGGGAAATCGCAGTGCAGGAGAGCGAAGGGCAAAATTGACAACTAGAACAACCACGGTCTGCTTGGAGCAAGCTGGGTAAGTGTTTTCTCCAGCATTGGATCTTTCATGGCTTCACATGCTTAGAATATTCCCCGTCGTCAGGCTGGGAATCCTCGGTAAGTTCTATAGACATTTTCCATAGGAAAAATTCTGACACTTTTGTGTCCTATCTACGTCGTTTTGGGCCGAGCACGCCGGCGCCACTAGGAAGTAGAGGTATATATAGCCCTGCCCCCGCGGCTCCCTCAGATTTCAACCGTCTTCCAAAGTGGTGGGATTACCTCGCGTATCTGCTATTTGGTAAGGTTGTACTTTCTACTTCTGCGACTGTTTGTTCTTCTCAAGAGAATGTCTGGAAAGGCGTTTTCGTCCGTGTGCTACATGCGGTCTTAAGAAGGTGTACGAACGGGATGGTCATATGGACTGCATTTACTGCCTTCATCCTCACCACACGGTGGACACTTGTGAAATCTGTCCGGGTTTCTCCCAGAAAACCCTCAAAGGTCGAAAAAGACGCCTTGTTGATTGGTTCAATGACGGGGCGGGTGCGTACCCGGCATCGGAGGTGGGCTCCACGGCCTCAAGAAGTAAGTCAGAACTCACGTCGAAGAAGGCACGTGCTGCCGAAAAACGACCCTCGGAGAAACATTCAGAGAAACATTCGAAGGCCTCCTCTTCACACAAGACGCCGTCTTCTTCCTCCTCATCTAAAAAGGAGAGAAAAGAACCATCTAAATCCTCCTCAGGAGACCGTCATAAGTCTACCTTGAGTCGAGAGGCCGCGGCCAGCAAGTCGGCCCCAAAAGCGGCGGGAACACTTCAAGGCCCTGCGCCACTGGCTTCGACGACCCGCTCGTCGACCCCTGCGTCATCGGCAGCTCCTCCCACATTTCAGACTGCAGCGGTAGGAAACATGTCGACGGTGGTTCCGTCGATGGGATGGCAACAGGAGGTTTTCGATCCCGTTCCGCCGAAGGCCCTGCTACAACCAGAGGCGACTTTCTCCATCTCGTCGGCTGACGAGGAACGCGACACGGTCGCGCGCCCAACCGATCTGGGGCTGCAGCCGACCAGCGCAATGTCGCTCTTGGGTGGGGGTACCATCCCTACAACCTCGTCATTACTGAACCCCCCAGGCGGTTCTGTCCTTGGAGGTGCTAAATACGCTACAGAAGCTATTACGCTCCTCGCTCGACGACCAGGATTACGGCCGCTTCCCACGTGGCGGAAGATTGCCCTATCCCACAAGAAGGAGAACTACAGGACTCTGACCGTGAAGGATCAGGTTCAGACATCTCACTATCCCCCTCAAGGGACCCAACTTGGGACTCTGAAGCAGAGATGGAA
The DNA here is from genome assembly GCF_040938575.1 of Ambystoma mexicanum. NCBI lineage: Eukaryota > Metazoa > Chordata > Amphibia > Caudata > Ambystomatidae > Ambystoma > Ambystoma mexicanum. The sequence continues at coordinate 1,261,472,139 of NC_090928.1, forward strand.
GCTCTGAGAAGCCCGGCGCAGCCATCACCACCTGACGACGTGGGTGCATTCCATGCCATGATGAGTAAGGCGTGTACGGAGTTTGGCCTAGTCCCTGAAGAAGAGCAAAAGGATTGTTTTCTTTTTGATCATATGGGCAAGAGAAGGAAATCCATATTCGCCATCCCGATTTTGGACCATGCCTGGCAAGAGGGCCTGAAGACCATGCGTCGCCCGTTCTCTGAACCGGCAGTGAAAGGTCGTTTGGAGAAGAAGTTCAAGGCTCCGGAATCGACTCCCAAGTGCCTGACGTCTCAACCTTCACCGCAGTCGGTATCTGCGGCGGCTAGAAAGGCCAGGTCTCGACATAAATGAACGACTCCGCCAGACAACGAGGCCAGGAGACAGGACGCTTTCGGCAAGAAGGTGCTGTCCGTTGGCGCAACTACAGTTAAAGCAGCCAACTCCTTGGCAATTATGTCTAGGTATGACAGGGAAATGTGGCACCGACTGGCTCCTATCTTGGAGCATTTGCCCGAGGAACATAGAAAGTCTGCCATGTTGCTAGTACGGGAAGGAGAGGAGGCTTCCAACCATGCTATAAAAATTGCCGTCGACCTAGCCGAGTCCGGTTTCAAGCAAATCAATAATGGCGTAGTTCTACGTAGAAAAGCCTGGCTCAAGTGCACTACGTTCAGACCGGAGGTGCAATATAAAGTCTTGGATATGCCGTGTGAAGGGGAACAACTGTTCAGTGAAAAAGTTGATGAGGCCTTGAAGGGCATGAAAGAGGATACTGATACGGCGCGGTCACTCGGAGCCCTCCAGAGTGGTAGGAAATTTCGTTCCTTTCGTCCTTTCAGAGGGGCTTCTGGTAACTCCCGGTTTGGGTCATCTAGAGACCGAGGTTTCAGCAGACCCTCCTACTCGTCCCAAGGCTACAGGCGTGCGGCCCAATCTTCTCGTAGAGGCAGAGATTACCAAACCTCCAGACGGTGGGGTGCCTATCCTTCGTTGACGAAAGATAAACAAACCAAGAACCAACAATGACATGTTTCAGGACGCCCTGGGGAGCCGAGTGTCTCGTCGCATCGACGAGTGGGAGCGCATAACAGACCAATGGGTTTTGGACACGATTCATCTGGGCCACTCTCTACAGTTCAAGGACAAGCCACCACACATTCCACCGGTGTTCTCGGCCCAGCCCCACCTTCGAATACTACTGCAGGAGGTGGCGCTTATGCTGCAGAAAGGGGCTATAGAACTGGTCCCGGTGGCAGAAAAAGGACAGGGAGTGTACTCCTGGCGTCCCATTCTGGATCTACGAGCGCTCAACAAACTGCTCAAGAATTTAAAATTCAAAATGCTGACGCTTCAGGAGGTGATCCGATCGATACAACCCGGAGATTATTTGTCGTCGCTAGACCTTCAGGACGCATACTTCCATATCCCGATGCGCCGACGGCACAAAAGATTTCTGCGGTTCGTCGTCGGACGAACCCACTATCAGTTCAAGGTCCTCCCGTTCGGTCTAAAATCGTCCCCCAGGACGTTCACCAAATGTCTGGCTCCAATAGCAGCCTGGTTAAGGAAGGAAGGTCACCATGTGTACCCTTATTTGGACGATTGGCTAGTGAGGGGACTGTCTCCGGAAAGGGCACAAGAAAGCCTAGATGCCACCCTGTCCCTCCTGCAACGTTTGGGCTTCGCAGTGAATTCCGACAAGTCCTCGTTAAAGCCATCAAGGACCTTGGTCTTTTTGGGGGCAGAGCTCCACACACAGTCGGGGCTGGTGAAGCCATCCCTCGAAAGGATTCACAGACTGCAACAAAAGGCATCAGAATGGGAGGTCGACACCAGAGTGTCATTACGAAGGTACATGTCCCTGCTGAGGACCATGTCGTCCTGCATACCCTTGATAGACAATTGTCGCATCTTCATGAGGCCTCTTCGGGAATTCTTGGCGGATCGATGGGCACAGAGCCAAGGACGCTGGTCGGACAAGTTGACAATCAACGGCCAGCTTGTGCGGTCGCTTCAATAGTGGAGAATCTCCATACACCTAAAGAAGGGAATGCCCCTTCTGGAACCTGCGTTCCAGAAGACAGTGGTGACGGATGCTTCTCTAACTGGGTGGGGAGCTCATCTGGACTCCTTACGGGTTCAGGGTCGTTGGTCATCGGAAGAGTCCTCCCTCCACATCAATCTTCTAGAGTTGAGGGCGGTGCGTTGGGCCCTAAAATCCTTTCTACCACAGATAAAGGGCTCAGTGGTGAGAATCATGACAGACAACACAACAACAATGTTTTATCTACGAAAGCAGGGAGGAACTTGCTCCAGGAGCTGTCGACGGAAGCCCAGGAGATCTGGCATTGGGCCCTACAACACGACATACATCTGTTGGCGTTCCACTTACCAGGAGTAAAAAATGTGCAAGCAGACGCTCTCCGCAGGGAGATAATTGTCTACACGAATGGGAACTGAACGACCAACAACTGCACCGTGTCTCCGCAGAATGGGGTCATCCGGCCCTCGATCTCTTTGCGACGAGAGACAACAAGAAATGCTCCCAATACGCGAGCAGGTGGCCACAACAAGACTCGCTAGGGGACGCATTCTCCTTCCCGTGGACGGGCACGTTTCTGTATGCCTTCCCCCCATTTCCTCTCATCCATCAGACTCTGCAATGGATCCACAGATATCATTGTCGGGTGAGCCTGGTGGCCCCGTATTGGGCCAGACAATTGTGGTTCTCTGATCTACTTCACCTCTCAGCGGCAGAACCAATGAGGTTCCAGAAGATCCCCAACCTTCTGTCTCAGGAGAAAGGTGTCGTTTGGCATCACGACCCGGACAGCCTCAGTCTGACGGCCTGGCTCCTGATTTCTCCGAGTTTGGCGCGTTGGCGATTCCAGCGGATTGTCGTCGCATTTTGCAAGCTGCAAGGGCACCTTCCACGAACACTTCATACACATACAAATGGAAAAGGTTCTGCATATGGTGCGCAGGTCAACCAGGTCTGGTCCCGCTGGCGATCACACCGGAACAACTCCTACCATACTTGTTGCTTCTGGCAAAAAACGGTTTATCTGTTTCATCCATAAAGGTGCATCTGGCTGCCATCTCGAGATTTACTCGGAAGAGACATTCCACTCCATTGTTCAGTGACCGCCTAGTTAAACACTTCCTTAAAGGGTTGATTCGAACCTTTCCTCCCACGAAGAAGTTTCCTCCGATCTGGAGTCTGAACCTGGTCCTGGCAGCCCTGGTGAAACCCCCTTTTGAACCAATGTCGACATCATTAAAATTTGTCTTGGAAATTGGCTTTCCTGGTGGCCATTACTTCTGCTCGACGCCTGTCAGAAATACAAGCTCTAGTGATCGACCCTCCGTATTTGAGGTTTTTCAGTAATAAAGTTGTGCTGGCCACTAACCCGCATTTCATACCTAAAGTGCCTTCCATGTTCCATAAACACGCATCTATAGTGTTGCCTACATTCTTTCCAACACAGTCTTCAGTGGCAGAGAAGACTCTCCATACATTGGACGTGAAAAGAGTTCACCCCTCTGAAAGCTTCAGAGACACGAGACAACTTTTCGTAGCTTATGGTCCTGCGGCTAAGGGTAAATCGATTTCAAAACAAGGGCTATCCAGATGGGTGTCTTCAGCCATTTCTTATTGTCATTCCAAGGCCGGAAAGCCGCTAGAAAAGCGGCCAAGGGCCCATTCGACGAGATCTACATCGTCGACGGCTTTGTGGTCCGGAATTCCGCTGGGGGATATCTGCCAGGCGGCTTCCTGGTCGGTACCACGCACGTTTACCAGACATTACTGTCTCGCACAGCAACATGCCGAAGATACACAAATGGGGCGTGCAGTACTACGTCACCTGTTCCAATAAGGTAAGCCCCAAGTGGGGTTACATCCTTCGGCAACTATGCTTTAAAGTGTCGTGTCTTTCACGGTTAACATGCTATAATGTAATGTGTTGCCATAGTAAATGGGCATTGTGATTATTGTGATGTTGGTTTGCATACACGTCTCCAATGTTGGGGATACTGCTATACAATCTATTCTAAGCATGTGAATCCATGAAAGATCTAATGCTAGAGAAGGGAATAGTTTCTTACCTGTAACTCCATTCCTCCAGCATTGGTATCTTTCATGGATTCACATGCGCCCGCCGGCCTCCCTTGAGCATGCAAACCAGAGATTCCAACCCCCCCCCCCCCAATACTACTTTGGGGGCTGAAATGTGAGGGAGCCGCGGGGGCGGGGCTATATATACCTCTACGTCCTAGTGGTGCCGGCGTGCTCGGCCCAAAACGACGTAGATAGGACACAAAAGTGTCAGAATTTTTCCTATGGAAAATGTCTATATAATTTACCGAGGATTCCCAGCCTGACGACGGGGAATATTCTAAGCATGTGAATCCATGAAAGATACCAATGCTGGAGAAATGGATTTACAGCTAAGAAACTATTCCCTTCGTGATGAGGTCCAAAGTGATATGTCATTAGCACACCAAATTTTGTAATATCGGCCCAGAAATTCAGGGAATATCTTTCATCGATGTTGGGGTATGGGGGAGGAAAACATGGCTCTGGCACAGAAAGCAGTTACCATAGCATGGACCAATAGTGTCCTCAAGTGATGGACACTTCCTTCCCCTGCACACCTTCACTGAAAGCAGTCAATTGTTCACTAAGATAGTTCTAAATGTGTAGTTTATGATATCTCAAGCAATCCTATAATTGGATAATTCTCAACAACATTCAATTATAGCAAACACTTTGTTCATATTTCATTTGTAGATTTTAATTAACACGGAAACTTATTAAAAATTAGCAGCTCGACTCATTTCGGGCTAAGCCCTTCACCAGGAGCGAATATTTCTTGTGAAAGGAATTGCTTCATTCTGTGTAATATCTGAAGAATATGTACAAAGAATTACGTCAATAAATCTTATACATTTGTAATTTCTACACTATTTGTTAAGTACACTCAAAAATCTCCCTTGCCACCTATGGGAGGGGGAGTTTTATTGGCTCGCGCCACAGTCAAAATTGCATAATTTCGTGGAAAGCAAGTGATGCAAAATGACCGCTTTTTTATTTAGCGTCATGGGCGTCTGACATGAAAACGTCATGATGACGCAGTTAAAGAAAAGTTTGTCAGAACTGAAGCTTGCGTTGTACGGCCTGCTGTATAGTTCACAGTAATTAATCTGTGTTCTAAATCTTCATGTCCAGAGTAAGTTATGTGTTCTGCGATTTAGGCAATAAGTGACGACAACCTCATTGGTGGCAAAGTGTTTATTGTAGTTTGAAGACAAGATGTTTAAACAAGGGTATTTCTACTAAAATGTAACATTGAGATCGCACTATTATCTTCGTGTACAACCTTAATATTATTGAGCTCTGTAACAACTTAATGTGTTATGGATACAGAAATAACATTCAAGCGGTATACAAAAATATCTATACATTCTGTACTACGAGATCATTGGGACATTGTGTGTATTGATATAATGCAATTGATCACATCTCAGTGTATGGATAGTCTTAATGTTACAGATGGTAGTTTAACACGAGTTCAAAAAAATCATGGTATCGGTTCATAAGAATGGTCCCAGAGAGAATTCCTCATTGAGACCTTTAGGGTCCATTGCATCCAATCTATGGACCCAGTACATTTTGCTTTTCTCTAGTAGTTTTCCTGTGTTCCCCCCCCTCTTGCGGGAGTTCTTACCACTTCCAACACCACATATCTCAATTGTGCGATAGTGTGTCTCATTGTTGTTTAATGTCTAGCCACAGGTGATTTTTGATTGTTGTTCCTGATGTTCGATTTGTGTTCGATTAGCCTTTCTATTTATTTGTGCACTTTGTCAAGAATACCTCATCGTATGGATAAGTTGTGGTTCACTTGCCCATCTTGGGTTGTAGGAGAATATTATGACTCAAGACATCGCTCCTCTTTTTAGCCTTCTCCAATACTTGTTCCAGATACCCTCTGTCTCTAAATCTTTGATCTTATTGGTTGCTTGTTCTCGGGTTTCATTATCGGAGACCATCTGTTTGATCCTCATGTATTGACTGAGAGAAGTTCTTTCACGTGCCGTGGATGGTAGCTAGCAAAATTGAATGTGTTATTGACATCTGTGGGTTTCCGATATACCGATGTCCTGAGAGAATTATCTTTCAGAGTGATCTCAACATCTAATAAGTGTTTGGGAGAGCCTGTCTCTAGGGTGAATTGAATTCTCGGATGACACAAATTTTGTTATGTTATAAAGGTTTCTAGTTTAGTTTGTGGTCCATTCCAGATACCAAAGATATCAATATATGCCCTCCATATTGTCCGTTTTTTTTCCATTCTTTGTTAATGGACATACTGAGTCTAAAAAAAATACATAAATAGGTTTGCATAAGCGGGTGCCATTGCAGAACCCATTGAAGTGCCTCAAGTTTGTAGACAGTATTTTTTATTAAACTGAAAATAACTTGTACAGTATTATTTTAGTTAATTCTAGGGTGAATACTTTGTTGGCCTGTACAGATTCTTCCTGTTACAGAACCCACTCAAGGGCATCTAGCCCATCTCCATGAGGGATCGAAGTCTATACGCTTTGTACGTCCAATGTGAAAAGTCCAATTAGGTTGGATATTATTCAACTTTCCATGGTGAGGGCCAGTCCTTACCCAGTCATCCAGCGACGTGCATGAAACCTGTTTGGGATCGCGGCGCAAGCCAGCAGAAGGGAGCTAGAAATCCGAAGTGGGAGCAAAATCCCGACATTACTGAAGTGAACTGTGCAAGCACTCTGAGGGCATCCTGCAAGTCTAGAGTGCTGGGGAAGTGCAGGCAGAAGTGTGTGGTTGTTGGTGGGCTGTGTTGATCTTGGTGTCAAGGGCCGGTGACGCCCCTCCACCCCCACAAATTAAGTGCTTCTGCAAATCGATCATTTAAAAATAAATTTTGTATAAGTACTAAACCGCAATTTCAACTGTGCACTTGTGGCACCCTGAGCCCATTGTGTATTTCCCAAGGCAGTACGAGCAGCTTCCCATGTAACGTGAAGCTTGATTTGGAATTCCTTGCCTGCTGAAGTGAACGTGGTGTAAAAGGGGCTTGTTTGCTACTTTAAATCAATCGTGTGTTGGCAGTGAAAGATGAAGCAAAATGCATGTGTTTATCCCCTCAGAAGCAAAGCCAAACGTACAGGGAAAAGGACTAGTAGTCCGATTTTGCATCATCCTACTACCAGAGACCCTGCTCCTCTAGCTAAATCACAAACCTGACAAAATAAATCTTTACTCCAGCGATAATAATGAACTTTTTCTCAGCAGTGTCTATATCTGCAGTGAGCGACATAATGCCTGGAGACACGCAGTGCACAGAGTGCATTTTGTCTGTAGGAAAATCCTTGACAAATCTGTCGACGCCTAATTCGATGTCACTGGTTAATGCTAGAACAGTCCATACAGAGCAAATATGTTAGGGGGAGTAATCCCGCAGGCTAGATAATTCCCTCAATTTGTCTTAGCTTGCAGAGGTGTTCCCTGGGAGGCTCCTACCTTGCGCCAGATACCTCACTGGTTATGATATAAGTAATGTATAACGCGCCTGTACACAGGTGTTTCTAGGAACGGTATGACCATGTTATCAGCTCAAATCTTTCCGCCACTCCAGATCTGGAAAGCCTGGTCTCTGATTCATCATTCACTGAAAGTGAGACTGATGGTGAGGCAGACTCTTCCATCGCACAGGAGAGTAACAAGGACTGTTTGGAGAAGACTTTGCACCCTTATCTAAATGCAGCTATAGTAACCATTGATACTCTTTTTGATCTTTGTGCAAACATGGCAAAAGTACAATTTCAACTTCTGACCATACTTGCAAAAGTGGTAGACCATCTTATTAACAGTAACCATCACTGCCCTAGTAGCTGTGTTTCAAACTGATTGTGTCCCACACGTAGTCCTCATTTTAGGATTTATCTTCTAGCTTCAGCTTCCTCGGAATTCTTTCAACAGATGGCTCTGCATCGATGTGGTCGACTCGATGTAACTTGAGGGCTTCCATCCCTGAGTTTACGTCATTGTCTGTATATATAGTATGCGCAGCGCCCGTTGGCTTCAGTTTTGTTTTTCCATGATAGCCAACGCTTCGAGGAATTAAAACGTGCTTCAGTTTTTTCTGTGATAATTTTTTTTTTTAGTAGAATAGCCACGTCTTCAGCATCTTCATCCCCCGAAGATTGTATTCAAAAAGTGTTACAACTGCGGCACCAAGATGTACCTCACGGACCCCCATCAGGTGTGTCTGTGGTGCCTTGGGGTCGAGCAGAGGACAGAGGACTATGAATCCTGTCAGTCGATGACCTTTAAGGCTCTGAAAGAGCGTAAAAGGAAGCTAGCAGCAGGTAGGCCTCTTTCTAAAATCTCCTTCGATCAGTGCATCAAAGAAATGATCATCCGACGAGTCAAGAGGTGACTCCTCGAAGGAAAAGGTGTAAAAAAGAAAAAAAAAAAGCCCACGCTCCAGGAGCGGGTCCCATCATTCCTCATCTTCGAGGAAGTCGAAGAAAAGGTATTATAAATCACTGACTTAGTTAATCTTAAAGTTAATCTGATTCCTCCCCGGAGAGGAGTGTAACCTGTCCAACTAAATCCTCTAGAGATTTTCTCACAATGATAAATCATCAGACTTTTGGGTCAAGGGTCAATCCCTACGAGAGTTCCGTCGCAGATGAGATCGACAGAAAAGTCATTGACACTTTTAGCACCCACATAGTCGACGTCCATCTAATAGCGACCCTAGATACCGGTCAAAACACCCAACACCTGAAAGCCTAGTTTAGGCAGCAATGTCAACCTCGAAATGGACTGCATACCCTACCATCCCATACCCTACCAGATAGGGATAAGCATTTTGATGGTTGGGAAAGAAAGGTATTTTCTGCCGGAAGCATGCTGCACAAGTCTGCCAATTCCACTTGCGCTTTAGCAAAATTCACATTCACCCTATGGGACTGTGTAGCTAATACTGACCATATTCCTGAAGGAGGTAACCAGCGGCTTCCTGACCCTTGTAAGAGACGGCAATGAGGCTATGTGTGAGTGCCTGCAATCTGGATTGGACTCAGACAATATCAGCAGAGCGATGGCGGCAAACACAGTAATACACAGATTTGCGTGGTTGAGAAAGTCAGGTTTTGCATCGAAGTGCAGTCCAGGTACCTCAACATGCCCTTTGATGGCAACCAGCTGTTTGGCAGCAAAGCTGACTAAAGTTTAGAGAAGCTGCAGACCTCAAAGACAGCAGCCAAGTCCCTTGGCGCCGCCATCAGACGGCCACAATCCACTCATCCCAGTGAATCATCGAGGAGGATAAATCCTTTCTCTTCTACTCAGTTGGAAGAGCTAGAGGACTGGCTCATCAAATGGGTCAGAGAAGATTCCCTTGTGGTGGACGTGGGAGAGGTGCAAAGCTCAACCAAGCAACTGCTACTTTAAAATCAGCCGCTGCTTTGGCCGCCTCAAAACTTGAGTCCTTAACCCACAAGACCCTGCACTTGACTGCATCTGAAAGAATGACGAGGCATTTGAAACAGTAGCCCAGGGTTACTGCCTTCCCCTTCTAAAGGGACTTCAGTATCCTCCACCGGAGAGCCACTCATTCAAGGTTCAGATGCGTTCCTTGTGCAGGAAATGTTGACCCTGCTATAGAAAGGTGCTATAGAACCAGTACCTGCGAAGGAGAGGAACAAAGGGTGGTACACTCCCTATTTCCTAATCCCCAAGTAGGACGGAGGATTGAGACCCATTTTGGAACTGAGATACTTGAACAAGTTCCTCATTAAGGACTAGTTCAAGATGGTCGCCTTCGCAGATCCTTCAGGCGCTCCAGGATTGGATGGTGTTATTGGACCTTCAGGATGCTTATTTTTGTGTACCAATCCATCTCAAGCACAGAAAGTACCTGTGGTTTGCTGTTTGTTTATTTTGATTTATTTATAGATTTATAAGGCGCTGAAGCCTGCGGGCATAAGGGCGCCAACATGGAGATAAGAGATGAAAGAAAAGTGACGCGGGGACACACAGAAAGGAAGAACCAACCGTCTATCCTAGTGATTACTTAAAGTAGTTTTTAAAGCATGGCAGAACTTCAGGTTTTTTCGTTCCAGCCTTAGAGTAGTTCGGAGTTTGTTCCAGATTTTGGCCACTCTAACTGGGAAGGATCTACCCAGTCCTTTGGACCGTTTGTGGGTAATGCTATTGATCTGGCCCTGGTTTCCTGAACGCAGGGATCTGCTAGGCACGTATGGACAGATAAGTGTTTTCAGATAGAGAGGAGCTTTACCAAAGAGACCACTGTGAACCAGTATGCTAGATTTGAAAGCAATCCGGTCTTCCACCTTCAGCCAGTATTGATCCCTTCTACTGGTCGAGATATGTTCTCCTCTCGGTATGCTTTTAATAAGGCGCACAGCACCGTTCTGGATTGTCTGACATTTAGTCAGACAAGCAGTGTTTGCACCCATTAGATGTGCATTGCAGTAGTCCAGCCTTGAAAGTATAGTGGCTCGAGCAATACTGGCGGAATGCTCTTTGTTGATTAAAGGCCTGATGTATCTGAGCAGGCGTAGATGAGGCTGACTATTTTTGTTTGATTGACATGGGCTTCGTCGCTCATTGAGGATTCCAAAGTGATGCCTAAAGTTTTTAATTTGCCTAGGACTGGGATGTTGGTGTTCATGATATTAAAGGTGGTGAAATCTGCGCTCAGATTAGCGAGAGACTGCAAGGAGCCGAACCTAAGGAGTTTGGTTTTATGCCTTGATGATGTTGTAAACACCTCAGATTTGACTAGAGTCCTTAGAGTAGTTGCCCCTCAGCTCTAGGGCTAAATGAATGTCATCAGCGTAGTTAGTAAAGATTTGCCGTAGCTCTCAAACAGGGCGTAGAGGGGCCTGAGGTATAGATTAAAGAGCACAGATGGCAAACTGGCACCCTGTGGTACTCCACAACGAATGGGAGCTAGAGACGAAAAAGCGTCTTCGCAGTGGATTTTGGATATTCGGTTGGCAAGGAAGGAGTGAATCCAATTGACTGTCCCATTTGAGCAGTTTCCTGCATGTTCGAGAACTTGCATATACCTGTCGTGGTCTGTCAGGAATCGACTGCCTTGGCCGCAATACACACGTCCACAGTATCTAAACAAAAGACCTGCCAAATCGCCCTTTCCAGCAGGAACCTCTCGCATAGCTATGGAAACACACACTCGATTATCCAGGTTATCACTGCGTTCTTTACTCCAGCGGAGAGTACCGTTCCTGGCACGATACCGGTCACCATGGCGACGGTGGAAGTTCCCCACACGTCGCTATGCCGGAAGACAGCTCACATCCAATGCACACGTGATGCCCGGGACACGTCACATCAGGAAAATAAAGCCGGCCCTCCGAGTGAGCCTGGTGCTACTGATTGAAGTGTTTTTGGACTTCCGTGTTTCATCTTTTGACTTGTCACGTTCTGTTTTGCTGACTCCTGCTACGTTTCCCGGATTACCTTGCCTCAGCCCTCTTGTTTTTCGTTCTGGTTCCTGCTGCTGCCCGCACGTTAACAAATCCATTTCTGTGTAACGGACTGCCTCTGCCACGTATTCTACTTCACCTACACAGCAGATATTATCCATTGTACCTCCATACCCGGAACAACACGTGAGGGAAAAAAGACTAGAGTTGCTTGCAGTTTGGAATTGACTCCCTTTAAGCGTCCTTGTGCCGTTGGGGTAGGTTTTCTGGATTTTGGAACTTTGTAGTGCAAAGAACTTGTCCAAGCGTCCTTGTCCCAGTTCATTCAGGGTGTGTCCTTGTAATCAGATCTTAGGTGACTATTCATCTGGAATCTTTTGGGGACAGCCACCACCCACCTATCTGCAATAAGTCTGCTTGTTCGTCAGATCAGGTTGTTCGGCCCTTTCCATACTGAGGGTGAGGTGATCCTTAAGGGTCCAGTGGTATTGATTATTCTTTTTCTCCAGCCAACGTATCGTTGGTGCGTATGTCTCCTCTTTCAACTATTTGATCCTCCTGTCTATTCATTTATACACAGCAGGGGGCTACAATAGTGGGAAGAATTATTCGGCGACTTCCAGGTTCCCTGTTCAGCACTCCCTCCACGCTAGTTACAGTATTGGCGGTGAGTCCTAACCTGGTCCAGCAAATCAAAAGCAGCAGACAGGTCAAGCAACGTCATCACATCAGCTTTTCCTTCATCCGTTATCGTCAACATATGGGTCTGTAGGTCGATAAGTGCTGACTCTGTGGTATGGGCTTGCCTGAAGCCTGATTGTTTGTGCAGAATGTTTTTATCCTCCGGGAAGCGTTGAGTTGCCCTGTAGCACACTTATCAAGTATTTCAACAAAAATTGGCAGTTTGTGATTAGTCTGAGGTTACTTCGATGTTTCGGGTCCAGACCAGTTTTTTTAGCAATGGGGAAGACCTCACGATTTTAACAGCTTTGAGGATGTAGCATTCTCTAAAAGAGGCATTGACCATGCGGGTAAAAAATGGAACTAACGGTTCTTGGTCATCCAATATGATCCTGAGGGGGAGGATGTTTTCCATTGGCATTCTCATGATCCGTTTCGAATACTGCCGTTTGGGGTGCCCTCTGCCCAAGGGTTTTCACCAAATGCATGGCTGTGGTGACAGCGAGTCTCAGGCGAGGGGGATTCACTTCTACCCCACCTGGACGATTGGCTGATCAGGGCGTGTTCTCCCGAACAAGTCCTGCATCATCTCGGCCTGATCTGCTACTCTCTCCACAGACTGGGCTTCTCCCTCAATTACAAGAAGTCTGACATGATACCATCTCAAAAGCTCCAGTTTATCGGGGTGGTACTGGATACATCCCTGGGAAAGACCTTGCCACCCGAGGTGAGGGCTCAAGACATTCTGCAGATGGTCACCAAATTTGAGAGTGCCCAGCGTCTCCCGGCCTTAGACTTTCTGAGGTTGCTCGGCCTCATGACATCCTGCATTTTCATCTGAGAATGAGATCCATTCATTGGGCCCTCGGGACACAGACCTACTTCAGGTTCCAAGCAGGGTTGCACAGGATCTCTTGTTGTGAGCCTGCGAGGACAACAGTCTGAAGGGAGAACCTTTTTGGCAACCATGGCCGGAGATAACAGTAGTGACTTACGCCTCACTCATGGGTTGGGGAGCCCACACCAACGATCTAACAATCGGCGGTCGTTGGTCTCCATCGGAGTCCAAACTAAATATCAACCTTTTGGAGCTGATGGCGATTGGACTAGCGCTGAAGGCCTTTCTGCCCTCTCTAATGGGGGAAAGAATGTCCTGATGACGGACAACACAGTAGCAATCTACTACCTCAGCAAGAGAGGTGGCGTAGGGTCACTACCAGTGTGCAGAGAAGCAATGCAGCTCTGGTTCTGGGTATTTCAAGGAGGAGTTTCCCTATCAGCAGTTCACCTAGCCGTAGAGGAGAAAACTGCAGCAAATTGCCTGAGCAGGCAGAGCAGTGTCTCCCACGAGTGGGAACTAGCTCAGGAAGTCCTTCAAGAGATCTTCACCCTTTGGGGAACCCCTCAGGTAGACCTGTTTGCAACCATTGTCAACCAGAAGTGCGAGCTGTTCTGCTCCAGTGAATTTCCTCAAGAAGATTTCTAGGAGATGCATTCGTAGTGGATTGGGAGTTTCCAATCTTGTATGCGTTTCTTCCAGTCATTCCTCACGTGATCAGGAGGTTTAGAAAATGTGGGAAATCCATGATCCTAAATGCTCCAGATTGGACCAAGAGGACGTGGTACCCAGACCTTCTGGACATGACAGCTGCCCTCCAATAAGTCGTCTTCCCCTCGTGAGAGAAGGTGCTCTTTGTGGGTCGGGTTCTCCTTCGAGAGGTCAAGACACTCCACCTCACGCATGGTTTCTGAGAGGTTGAGATACAAGGATTGGTACCTCCTGGACAACGTAATGAAGTGAAGGCCAGCAACGAAATCCTTATACCGTTGCCGTTGGAACAAATTCTGCAGCTGGTTTAGGGGAAAGGATGTGAACCCTTTTCCATGCAGTACACCTATGGTGGTGTTCTTTTTTGTTACATTTGGCTAATCTGGGGCTCCAGATTGGGACCATTAAAGGATACTTGGGCGGCGCTTTCAATATTTAAGTGCACCTCGGAAGAGGCATCATTTGCCAAAAATAGTTGGATTTCTATTTAGCCCAGAAAATTGTGCTTCGAACTTTCTATCCGCCCCCTCGTTCTAGCAAGGAAGAGGAATGGATACATTCATAAACTTGATCCCAGAATGGCTTTGAGCGTTTACATTGCTTGGATTACAAAGATATGTCAACACAACAAAGTTTTCATTGGGTACACTGATCACAAACTGGGTCTTCCAGTTACAAAGCAAATTTTGTACAAATGGATCAATCTGGCTGTTTAGTGCCCGGGAAAGATGCCCCAGAAGGCCTAAGAGCCCATTCCACAGGGGGCATGGCAACATCCCTTGCTCTTCAAAAGAGGGGTGATGATGAGACATTTGTGCGGCAGCCACTTGGTCCACCCTCCATACTTTTACAAAGCATTACTGTCTGGATTTATCGTCTAGCCAGGTGGATTTGGGAAAGCAGTCTTATTTTCGATCCATGAGATATATTGAAATTGAACATTAACTAGCATGGGGTCTGACATGGATTCACATGCTCGTGAATATTCCCTGTCGTCCAGCTGGGAATCCTCTTTAAAAGATAAAACTGTTTCACTTTCACTTGCAAACTGTATTTCTCCTTTAAACCAATCACTGTCCTCTGGGTCAGACTGTTCCCATCCAATGACAGCCCTCTCTAAGCCCCTCCTCTGGCAGCCATCTTCAGATTATTACTGCACAGTTCAGTGTTGGGAGTCCTCAAGTTTGCTTTGTGAGCTACTTCTACGTTTTTTAATGTGTTTTCGATGGAAAAAGGTTCTATTTTTGTTCAAAAAGAGCCTGTGCTCTTTTCTCCATCTGCTGATAGCAGGGTTCAGTTGTCAGTGAATTCAAGCACCCTTCAAAGGGCGAAGTTCGTCGAAGTTTCCAGAAGGCCATCGGGCCTACTTCGCGCCCTCCGACCATGACAGAGGAAAAGGAGGGGAGGTCCCTCTTAAAGCCCTGCACCAAGTGCGGGCTACGGAACAGGTTTGTTGAAGATAAGTACCTACAATGCCTCTACTGCCTGCACCCAGACCATCAGGAGGTGGAGTGCGAGATATGCCTGTGGTTCTCCAAGAAGATGGACAGGCACAGTACTGTCGGCGTGGCTAAACGCTAAGGCCTCTGCCCTGTGCCCCGAGCCATGCCTCACCTAAGACTGGCCGGTCCGAGGATTGGTCTTCTAAGTCCTTTGAGGGCGCCACATCCGTGGGGGACAATGACGAGGCCAAGAACCGCAGGTCCGAGTCCACCGGGGTCACTGCGGAAGCAGGTCCCAAAGTGTATAGGGTGTGATGATTGTCACCCTCCGCCTCCATTGCCAGCCAGCATTCGAGCTCCTCCTCAAAAAGGATATCTCCCCTGACTAAACTGCAGGAGAAATCCGAGAGGCTGCGGATGGAGGAGAAGGCCGAACTGCCCAAGCAGGCCCAATGGGTGCAGGCTAAGACTTCATCGACGAGTTGGTGGCAGCTGCTCTAACAACGCCTAAGGGAGCTGACCCTGTGAAGGTAGCCCCCGCAGCACAAAGTATCCTTGCTCCCTAGGTGCGACACCGCCGCAGTGACTTTGGCAAACTCTGCTGGCATGCCAGAAGGGGGGAACCTGCTCAGGCCCCGGTTCACGCCCCACATGGGGGGACAAAAGGGGGGTGAACAGGCCCCGGAGCAGCCCTCCCAGACCATGGCACAAGCCATGGAGGTCTCGTCCACAGTGTGGGACTAGGAGTCCTTGCACATTACCCACGAGGCCGTGGAAGAGGACGACGCAGGCATTTTCTGATTCCCGCCAGCTCAGCCGAGGCATGATTCTCTGGACATTATGGAGACCCTTCAACCTTGGTGTTGGAGATCCAGAAGCGGATGCTGCTGGGCCCGGTTGCTGTGGTCCCCCAGTACCCGCGTCCAGCCTCCAAATAAGAGAAAGCGTCATTCAACACCCCCATTTCAGCCTACACTGGAAGATTAAAGAAGTGCCTGGAGGAGCTAGGAGGTTGGATGACCTCTGACTTAAGCTCAATGCCAGCAAGACTGAGGTCTTAGTTGTGGGTTACCACCTCCCATCACCTGTTTTAGACAAAGAACTTCTGGCCCTCCTCCTTGGGCCCTCTTCCTACCCCGGTCCTCTCTGTAAGAAACTTGGGGTTAGAAATTTCCGCTTCCCTGACTATGGACGAACAGGTGGTTGCCATCTGTAAGTCAGGTCATATTAAACTTTTTTTTAAACGTTTTTATTGTTTTCATTGCATGACAAAACAAAACCCACCAAAACTGAACCCCTGCCCCCAAACTTCTGCCATGGCACCAGTAATGCCTCGTGTCCATCCCTTTCCCTTCTGGAGAATCAGCCGTGGAGGTCCAACAGCTTGAGCAGTTGAGGGCGCCACTGCTCGCTGAACTCCCCTTTTAAATAGGCCAAAGTCTCTCCCCAATCTGATGAAAAGGTCCCATGGTTGTTGTTGACCGCGTAAGTAGCCCATTCCATCGATACTATTTCCTAAATTTTCCTCAGCCAGTCTTGCTCCGTTGGAATCATGGGGCTCTTCCACCTCTGTGCAATGAGAGCCATCGCGCCTAAAGTGAAGATGACTTTTGCCTTGGTTCGTCCTCTCCTCTCCTCTTTCTCGCCTTCCCATTAGTATTTTCCGGGGGTCTTGGCTGGCACCCTCCCCGAATGTCTGGTCTTGTGCCTGTAAGATGTCCCTCCAGAAGGGTCTGATATTGGGGGATTCCCACCTGATGTGAGCTGCTGTCCCTTCTTCCCCACAGCCCCTCAAGCATTCCCCGGGCGTTGCTGGGTATATTGCATGCAAGTGGGCCGGGGTGTAGTGCTATCCATAAATGTACTTATACCAGGCCTCCTGTAGCTGGACTGCTCTTGCCACCTTCAGGATCATCCTCCACAGCCTCTCCCAGTCCTTCCTTTCATTCTAGCACCCTAGAGCTGCTCCCATCTGCTCATATAACCCCAGTTCACTTTTGGGCCGGCGCACTACAAAAGCCTGTAGAGGTCCGAGATTAACCCTCTGGACCCTTCATGCGTCGGGAGATACCATTCAAACTACATTGTGTCGCGTGTGGCTGCCCTCCGTACTTCCGTTGACATTACCCAATGTCTAATCTGAAAATATCTGTCGTTCCCCTTCGCCCTCCCCGAAATCCCGCTTGCACTCTTCAAATGTTTTCATACTTCGACCACAAAACCGATCTCTGATAGTCCTACATCCCCCTCTCTGCCACTTCAGGAAAGCCCCCTTTTCCATCCCTGGGGTAAAATCCCCATTGTTGAAGATGGGGGTGAACAGTGATGGGAAAGTCGTGATCCCCAGCTTCTCCGCAGCCCCGTCCCAGATTTCAATCAACCCCTTTGTTATAGCGCTCATGTACAGGTGGGGCGGCCGCAACAGACGCGGAAGCCATAGAACCTCCCCCAGGTGGTGCCGGGCCACTGCTCTGTCCATTTTAACCCACTGCTTATTATATTCCTCCGAGAACCATTCCCTGATTACCCTGAGCTGCATGGCTTCATAATATTGGCGGAAGTTTGGTAGGGCCAAACCCCCTTTCCCCCCCTTAGATGCTGACAGTAGCCGTCTGGCCAAGCGCGGCCTCTTGCCCTCCCAAACAAAGTCCTTGACTGCCCTATCTAATTCCTTGAAAAAGCTCGCCGGAACAGGCAACGGGATGGCCTGGAATAGATAAAGAAAATGGGGGAGAACCACCATTTTGAGTGCTGATCCTCTTCCCAGCCAGGATATCCTAAGAGCACTCCACTTCCTGAGGTCTTTTTTCATTGCCATCAACATGGGGGCATAGTACGCCCCGTACCAACCCGCCAGGGAGGGAGTGACCTTGATGCCCAGGTATCGCATCCCACCCGGACTTCACTTAAACGGGGATATCGCCTTCAGTGCCACCGCCTCACTATCCCTCAGCGATCCGTTCATTAGTTCCGACTTTTGCACGTTTACTCGCAAACCTGATATTTCCCCGAATTTGGACAGTAGCTCCATGCTCGCCTTTGTTGACCCCCAGCGGGTTCTTCAACGTGAGCAGCATATCGTCGGCGAACGCCGCCACCTTATGCTGACAGCCCCCAAATGGTATGCCCTGAATGGTCTCCACCTCTCGTATTGCCAGAAGAAGGGGCTCCAGGTATATTGCGTAGAGCAACAGGGAGAGAGGGCACCCCTGCTTCGTTCCGCGCCTTAAGTTTATTGGGTGTGACATCACTCCGTTTACTAGTATCCGTGAAGTGGGGTTGTTATAATTCGCCTGAACCATTCTGATAAATCCTGCACCACGCCCATCCTCTCCATGACTTGAAGCAAGAACGACCACTCCACCCGATCAAACGCCTTTTCGGCATCCAAGGCTAGGAGAATCGCCGGAGTGGGCGTTGTCTGCGTTTTCCCTACCAGATGGGCCCACCCGCCTGATATCAGCTGTCTGCCTCCCTAACACGAACCCTGTCTGATCTTGATGAATCAATGAAGGGAGGTGCCCCTCCAGCCACTTCGCTAATATTTTAATTTACATTTTTGCATCTGTATTTGTGAGCAATGGGTATATATGAAGTACCTTCTTCCGGCTCTTTTCTGGCCTTATGTATGAGTGTAATTTTGGCCTCCTCCATCGATGGGGTAATGCGGCCCACAGACCCAAAAGTGTTAAACAGCTGCGTGAGATGTGGGGTCAGTATGTGAGAAAAGGTTTTGTAAAAGGAAGCTGGATAACCATCTGGGCCCGGGTTTTATTACGGGGGAGTGACGTTATGATAGCTCTCACCTCGGCTTCCGTGATAGCCGGTCCCCGTTCCTCCCCGATTTCCTGGGATAGTCTGGGAAGGGGCAAGACCCGCCAAGAAGTCCTCCTGAAGCTGGGGCTTTGGATCCTGTGACGTATACAGGGATTCATGGAATCTAGCTAACCGCCCTTTTATCTCTTCAGTTCGGGTGAGCATCTCCCCTTTCTCGTCCTTCATGGCCGTGATCACGTTCTGTTGCCTGGTTCCCCTCAGGAGGCGAGCTAGAAGTGAGTCTGCATTGTTGGCTTTCACGTAAAATTTCTGCTTGACGCTTAGCATTGCCCCTTCTGCCTTTTTGGTTCTTAAAGTCCCCAGTTGGCCCTCAGCTAACCTATATTCCCTATAAACTTTCCTTGTGGGGGCCTCCCTCAATCTCACCCTCGCGGCCTCCACCTCCCTTTCCAACTGAGTTTCCAACAGCCTCATTTGTTTATTTCTCTCCGCTTTCAGAGCAATGAGTCCCCCCCCCACCCCCCCCTTAATGTGGCCTTGAACGCATACCACCTCGTGTTAAGGCTCGTGTCTGTGCCATTATTCCTCTCGAAAAAGGCCTTCATGTTACTCCCTATCTCCTCCCGTATCACCTGGTCCCTTAGGAGTTCCTCTGGGAACTTCCAGTTCCAAACCCCTGGCCTAAACTCTCAAGCGCCTGTGGTGGCCACCCTCATTTTGAGTGGAGTTGACTATTGCAACTCACTCTACTTGGGACAACCCCTGTATTTACTCAGGCAGCTGCAACTTCTCCAAAATGCCACTGGCAGTGGTATTCTCCGCCTGCCTTTTGGCACACACACGTCCCAACTGCTGAGAAAACTCCATTGCCCCCCCCCCCCGAACCTACTACGGTATGGGAGCAGAGTACTTGCAGTCAAAATGTGTGCATTATGTTCCTGCCCGTGCCCTTTGTTCCCATTCAGCCTTTCTAATAGCTGTCCCGCGGTTTAGGCGCACCCGTACTGGTGGTTGGCCTTCTCCGTTGTGGCAGCCAGTGCTTGGAATGAGCTCCCTCTCGATCTTTGGAGGGTGGCTGTTCACCTTGCATTGCGGCGTAAACTGAAAACACTGCTATTCTAATGCACTTTCTCTGGTACTAAACTGTTCAGGTTCCTTTAGCGCAAGGAACCGGCCACTACGGTGGAGTTCTGCATTTGGATACTCCACTTGGGGCATCCCCACTGGACGAGGTGGTGGTGTTTCATTCCATGATCGCCAGAGCCTCCATGCTTTTTCAGCTTGTGCCCGAAGAAACCAGGAAGGTGGGTTTCTTGTGCCAGAGGCGCGAGTCCAGGAGGAAGTCAATCATGGCTCTGCCCCTTCTGGACGACATGTGGGATGAGGGCCTGGCTCTCATGAAAAACCCTTCCGCGGCTCCAGCCAAACTGGATAGGCCAGAGAAGAAGTACTGAGTGCCGGACTTGGCACGCAGGCGCCTGAGGTCTCACTTCAGACCTGGGAACGCCAAGTGTACAAAATTCGGTGTGAGGGTGCCGTGGACACAGAGCTAGCAGTATACCAAGTTTCGAGGGGCTCCTCCAAACGGTGGCGGTGACGGGAGCAAAGGTCCTGCATAAACTGGTCAGCCCACTGGTTGGCCCAGGGACACTTCCAAGAAATCTTACTTGCAGGTTTTGGTGAAGGTGCCGAGAAACGTTGGTCCCACTATTCCAATGGGTAGAAGCTCCTTTGCATACCTTCTAGGACGACCAGAGGCAGAGGAGTCCCACGGGATGACAGCGGGCTCAGGATGCCAAATCTTCCAGCTCATCACCAGCGGTTCCTCGACTTTGTAGTTGCAGGATACTTGAATCCTATCCTTTTGTTCAGTGAGAACTCAGGAGATCGACATGGATGTGTATTGGGGACAGACACCCCAGCCCACATCCTGGAGGCACACACACAAGGCATGCAGAAGCCTGTGAAAGCATTGCGTTTAGCGGGAAAATGCATGACCAAATAAGGACTGGCCCGGGTCGACTCGACTTGGTGAAGGGGCAAGATGGCCAAAGGACAGGACAAAGAACCTTGTGGAATGGCCATTTCAGAGCCAGGCCACCTATTTGTTCCACACGCGGTCAACACGGTTTACATGGCTGGAAAGGGTTAAAAATAATGCGAAACGATAGCTGCCACCAGTCCTGTCCATGACACATCTGCACAGTTCATGAAATGTCCAGTGAGAGTATCTAGGGCCTTTGGGAAATGACTATAGACCCAAGTGTGCTGTATGGTAAGATACATTGCACACTTGTAACATGTTGCACAAAAGTTGCAACATGAGGAAAGGACTAAGGGAAACAGTTTCCCAGTATTGACTGTCTTAAGGGCATGTCAGTTTCCCCATAAAAAGTGAGCTAAAGCCCAGAGGAGTGCAGCTGTAGGCGGAGCTTCTCTGGCAAAGTCATTCAATGGTGTCTAAACGGCAGCAAAACGTTTGGGGGGTTGACACATGGAGGGAAAATTACACACAATTATGAAATCTTAACTAACAGCCCTCCAGGTCATCAGGGCAGAGGCAGCCCGTTCCTTGGGCACTCTCCAGCAGCAGTGCTCTTCTTTTCGCTCCTCCAGTGGAATGTTGAGCAGGTTTCTCCTCTTCGTACCGACAGCCTTCCAGACCACGACCTAGGAAGCCTACAGAGGCTGTTCTCCAGCCAACGGTAGCAGAGGACGGCATCGCAGGATGGCGGCTCCGAAACAGGCGTGAACTGTCCGGGACATCTCTCCCCACACGTGCCCCCGGGTGGGCGGTCGGCTGACTAAGTTCATCAGCAAGTGGAAGATCACCACCGACAGATGGGTGCTGGACACTCTCTCGCCCAGGGACACACCCTGGAGTTTCAGCACATTCTGGTTAGCCGTCAGGAGCAGCACATTCCTCAGCTTCTGGTAGAGGTACGGGCAATGCTGCCGAAAGGGCTCCGAGTCTAATCCAGATACTTTTTGGTCAGATAGAAGACCGGTCGCTGTTAGGCAGAAACCTGTGCAGTTCCCTTAGGGACCACTGCAAAAGGCTTAGGACTACAGGTGTTGGCAGTAAACCCAATTGGTAGTAGTCTGTACCACCCAGATTTACCTGGTAGCTGTGGCTGAGCAGCCAGACTTCTCTCAAGAAGAGTTAGACAGTATATAGAGTTTACAAAATAGGTACGAGGATACAGTAGCACAAGCAAACACTGACCAGAGCTTGGGTATTATTTAAAAACACACCTGTAAAATACACTAACACGGCAAGCAAGTTCAAACAGTCACTATCAATATGTATACATGCCTGACTACTTATTGAACAAGTCTTAGTTAAAACACCACTTATTTGCATACAGAGGTGAGCGCTTAACCTAAGATGGCATTCTAATAAGTTAGTTAAAAAGGGAGGAAAAGGTAGAATTAGAACAGCACAATACCAGCACTTCTTAAAAGAACCACAGCAAGTCAGAAAAAGGCAGTCTACTGTTAGAGCAAGAAAGTTCATAGGCCAGGCACACTCTTGGAGAGAGCAAGGCGGGATGTGTCCAAGATCACACAGTTGAATAGTACTTTAAAAAGTCTTTGCAGATAGTTCAAAAAGGGTTGGATCAGTTCAGGAAAAGTTAGTTAGCAGGTCCCAAGTCACCCCAGGATAGAGAGTCAAGGATTTACGGGACGCCTTGAACAGTCTGTTGCAAGGGAGACCAGGCGGAACACAGCATCTGAAAAGGTGAGAAAGCTCCAGCGGGGGCAGTTGTTCCTGGCAGCGGGTGCAAGTCAGTGCTTCGTCCATGGGAAGAGAAGATCTCGACGTGGAGGAAAGCTGGAGGTTGTTGCACTGCCAGGGAAGGAACCAGCCGTGGAGTTTCCCGGTTAAAAGCTACTGCCCTTTTATTCACGGTAGTGGTGAAGCGTGGCTATCCGGCCGCCGGGGTGCTTGGCACGGGCGATTCGACCACAAGACGATCCAGGAAGGCGAAAAGAGGGCGAACTGGTTATCCCCACCAGTTCAGAGGAAGAAGACTCCCCGGGATGAAGATCTTCTCTGTCGTTGGGAAGTGGTGAGACGGTTCAGCAGGGCTCCACCGGTGGTGTCGTCGTTGCAGGTCGGCTCAGCTTCTCCCTCTTCGGATTCTTTGGTCCTGTGGCGACTTCTGAAGTTCCAGTCCCCAAAGCCCTGCTTTTATGCAGAAAACCCCCATTCATCAGTCCTAGCTGTCACTCAAACCTGCTAAGTGGTGAGCCAGGCGGCTCACCACTGGGCCAATCACACAAGAGTGTGACTTGAGTTGCCGAGGCAACTCAGTCCAGGGTGCCTAAACCCCCTCCCACACATCCTGTAGACCCAGACAGAGTGGCACCACTTTTGGAGGCTTCTGTGCAGAAGCCCGCCAAAAAATGGAACAAACGGCTCGACTTGGGTTGGAGTCACAGAAGAGAACACAAACGCCATTTTAGAATCAAGTTTTGGCAAAAAATACCAACCGGAGAATTAATATTAAATAAACCGGCGGTATGTTCGAGGCTACTGTAAATAATTAAATAAAGATAGTAGCCTAAAACAATGGGAAATCCCATAGGAAAATATTTGCGGTTGAATATAAAAAGTAGTATCCACTGCCACCAGCCAACACTCGATCAGGGGGGACGGAGACGTGCCCCCTCGACTAACAGACCCTGGGGTAATTGAATTGCCCCAGCCAGTACGTCCAAAATATGATGGTTTGTACTGCTTCTGTTCAGAATTTAAGACTAGTAAAGTCAATGGTGACTTTACATGCCCTGGGAGACAGTAGTCAGTCCCAGGGTATGGAGTCTATACTGGGGGGTCACTATGACACCCGTGTGTTACTGCACTGAGGGTGGTGTGTAACACACATTACAAAAACACATGAAGCCCTATGGGGTAAAAGACCCCATAGCCCATTAAACACATCTAGATTCAAAGAAACACACTCAAATCATGTCTAAGAGTGAGGGTAAAAGAGTCTCACTCTTGGCAGGAGAAAAAAATAAACCCCAAAAATCCAGCAAAGCTGCTGGGGGACTCACTAGGTTAGGAAATTCAGCCTAAACAGAGAATTCTCCCTAACAGGGGTGATTAAAGTCTACCCCTACCTGGACGATTGGCAGATCAGGGCTCATCCACCCGAGCAAGCCCTGGAACATCTGTGTCACCTGCCACTCCCTTCACAGACTGGGCTTCTCCCTCAATTACAAAAAGTCCCATATGATACCATTCCAAAGAATCCAATTCATTGGAGCAGTCCTGTATACTTTCCCGGTGAAAGCCTCGCACCCAGGTGAGAGCTCAACACATTCAGCAGATGGTAATAAGACTCCAAGATGCCCAGCATCTTGCGGCCTTTGATTTTCTGAGGTTGCTCGGTCTAATGGCATCCTGCATTTTTCTGGTGCCAGAGGTCCGACTGAGAAGGAGATCCCTTCAAAGGGCTCTAAGGGCTCAGTAGTCCCAATTATCATGGAATATGTCAGACCAACTCCAAGTTCTGAACAGAGTTGCTCAGGACCTTCTATGGTGGGCTTCTAAAGACAACATTCTCCAGCGTTAATCGTTTTGGCAACCATGGCCAGGGATAACCGTAGTGACGGACCCCCTCACTCATGTGGTGAGGAGCCCACACCAACAATCTGACAATCGACGGTCGTTGGTCTCCATCGGAATCCAAACTACACATCAACCTTGGAGCTGAGGGCAATCTGACTAGCGATGAAGGGCATCCGTGCCCTCTGTACGCTGAAAGAACGTCCTGATAATGACGGACAACACAGTGGCTGTGTACTACCTCCACAAGAGAGGTGTATGCAATGCAGCTCTGGTTCTGGGCAACAAAAGAAGGAATCTCTTGATCGGCAGTTTCTCCCAGCCGGAGAGCAGAACATGGCGGTGGACGCTATGAGCAGGCAGAGCAGTCTCCCACGAGCGGGAACTAGCGCAGGAAGTCCTTCTAGAGATTGTCATCCTTTGGGGAACCCTTCAAGTGGATCTGTTTGCGACTGCTACCAACCGGAAGTGCAAACTATATTGCTCCCAGGGAATTTCCCCCAAGAGGAGCTCTAGGAGACATGCTCGTAGTGGACTGGGAATTTCCACTCCTGTACACGTTTCCTCAAGTCCCCGTCATGCCTCCCGCGATCAGGAGGTTGAGAAAGTTCGGGAAATCCATGATCCTAATTTCTCTGGATTAGGCCAGGAGGACGTGGTGCCCGGACCTTCTGGGCATGTCCACCTGCCCTCCAATACGTCTTCCACAAAGAGAGGATCTCTCGCAAGATGAAGGTCTGGTTCTGCATCCAGAGGTCAAAACACTCAGCCTTCACGCATGGTTTCTGAGAGGCTGAGATACAAGGATTGGAACCTCCCAGATGATGTAATGGAGATTTTGCTTTCGGCCAGAAGGCCAGCAACCAAATCCTTATACCAGCGTCATTGGAATAAATTCAGTAACTGGTGCAAGGATAAGAATGTGGATCCATTCCAATGTGGCACACCTATGGTGCTTTCCTTCGTGTTGCATTTAGCCAATCTGGGACTCCAGATTTGAACCATAAAAGGATACCTGGTATCGCTTTCCATTTTTAAGCCCTCCTCAGACGAGGATTCCTATTTTAAAAAATCCCTTTGATTGTACAATTTCTAAAGGGACTTACTAATGTAAACCCTCCAGTTCCTGTTTAATGTTCCTGTTTGGGACTTAAACTTGTGTTAACATTCCTGTTGTGTATCCCATTCGAGCCTTTACATTTGTGTCCTTTAAGGCTCCTAACATTGAAAACAGTCCTGCTTATTGCAATAACATCAGCCCGCAGGGTAAGTTTGTTGCAGGCTTTCTTGCAAGCCTCCTCATACTACTTTCTATAAAGATAAAGTCATCCTCATGGTAAAACAATCATTCCTACCTAAGGTAGTCTCCGACTTCCATCTGTTGCAGAAGATAACGCTACGAACTTTTTATCCTCCTCCTCATTCAGGCAAAGGGGAAGAGAGATTGTATAGACTAGACCCAAAAAGGAAGCTTTTACATTTCAAGAATGGCTAAATTCCAGCAAGATGATCAACTTTTCATTGGGTATACTGGGCAGTTACCAAACTACATCCAGGTGGATCATGCTAGCCATTGGAGAATGTTATAGACTTGCGGTAAAGGACCTGACGGAAGGCCTAATGGCTCATTCCACTTGGGGCATGGCAACCTCTGCGGCTCTTCAAAGAGGTATCTGAATGAATGACATCTGTTCAGCGGCCCCTTGGTCATCCATTCATACATTTTGTCAGACACTTCTGCCTGGATTATTCTTTCAGTCAGGAAGGACTTTGCTAAGGCCGTTCTCCATTCTGTCCATGATCAAATTGATTTATACTCCCACCTCCAAATTGTCACTGCTTTGGCAGTTTATCATAGGATGAGGAATAAGTTGGGCGGACACAATCCATTTGAACAAGTTACTTACCCCTGGTAACGTTCTTTCGACTGGATGTTCCTCCAACGTATTCCTCATCGCACATCCCAGTAAAACTGGCTTCGTAGCCACAAGACTAATGTAAATAGTGCCAAATGGCGATTTTATTTTGTACTTGCTTTGTAGTAATGATAGTAGAAAGTTCTGGGCTTATTAGAGACGGCATACTGTGGTGGTATCAACTGTGGAGGAGATCCTCCTTTCTGAGTGAACTATATAAAGAACTTGTACTATGATACAACAGATAGGGGGCGTGGCCTGAGCTCATGGAATAGAGAGGTGCCTGGACAGAGCTCCCGTTCAGATCCTAGTCATGATCCTGTTAACTATTGACAAATGGTGTTATGAGTATTGAAATTTGTACCAAAGAATAGAGTAGGCGATTCTGCCACCAGCCAGCGGAAAATCAGTGCAAATCGGAGCCTGCATGTTGAAGATTGAGGCCAGTAAACGAGTGCCCCGGGCAGACAAGATGGCGGATTATGTCGCAGCTCCGAGGCGGAGGAGGAAGAGCCGGGTCCTGTGAGAAGTCCTGCTGACGACACAAAGCGAACGACCCGTGTTAGGCAGAATCCTGGGCAGTTCCCTTAGGGAGCACTACAGAAGATGCACTACAGGTATATGCAAGAAATCCCCTTTGGTATCAGTCTGTACCACAAAGATTTAGTTTGTAGCTGTGGCTAAGCAGTCAGACTTATCTCAAGAGGAAGATGTACAGTATTCGGGGTTTACACATTAGGGCTTCAGTACTATGGAACAAGGAAACGCTGACCAAAGCTTTGTATCAAAAATAATCTATATATTTATTTTACAAACTCTGATGTTCACACACAAATCACTATGATTAAAGCAAGTTAAATCAGTCAAGAAAAGTATACACAACTCCCTATTTAAATTGTAGAAAAGTTTGAGCAAGAGTGAAAACTGAGCAAAAAGGCACAGTGAAAACCAAGCAGAAAGGGGAAGGAAAAAGGTGGTTATAAGAGTTGGGTGCACCAACACATTTCTAGGTGAGCAGCAATCTAGAGAAGGCCGTTGTAACAGATTTAGCCAGAGTCAATAGGCCTGTGCCAGAGGCAATGGTACAGGGCAAGGTGCCCAGGATCAAACTGTTCTAGTAGCTGCAGTCAAGTCTTTGTTTAACGATTCGAAAAGACGGTTACAGAAGGTGAAAGACAATGTTAGATGATAGGGGAGGCCAACCCAGTAGATAAGTAAAGGATTTAAAATACCTTTAGCGATACCCAACGAAACAGGAGGCCTGGCGGAACAATGTACCTTAAAAGTGGAAGAGGCTCCTGCGGTGGCGGTAGTTCCTGGCAGTTCCTGCAGTTCGGGAGATCAGCAGAGGAAGGGAGGCTCTTGTCGTGGAGGTAGGTTCGAGTTACTGCACTGCCCAGGGATGAAATCAGCCGCGGTGCTGCCAAAAAGAATAAAAGGTACACTCCTTTTGAATCGCGGCCCTGGTGGATGGGTGTCTGGCTATCCGGTCTCCGAGTGCAGGGCACTGGCGATTCGACCAAGGCAGGTCCTGGAAGGCGATTGGCGAACTGGTTGGCCCCACCAACTCAAGGGAAGAAGACTCTTGCAGAGGAAGATCTTCTCAAGTCGTTGGAGAAAAGTGGTGAGGATCTGCAGCAGGGCTTCACCGGTGGTTCAGTCGTTGCAGATGTCTTCAGCTTCTCTCCTCTTCAGTTTTAGTTCCAGTGGCAACGTCTTGTCCTCCAGTCCTCAGGACCCTGCTTTTATGCAGCAAGACCCCCATTCATACAGCCCAACTGTCACTCACACAGTGGGGTCGCTCTCCTGGCGGGAGAACCCCCCAGCCTATCAGGGCAGAGTGTAACTTGGGTTGCGTAGGCAACCCTGTCCAGGGTGCCTATTACTCCTCCCACACATCATATCTACGCCAGACTCAGTGGCGTCGAGAGGAGGGCTTCTCTGCAGAAGCCTGCCAAAAGGACGAACAAAGGATCCCCGACCTGGGTTAGGATTGTAGAGAGAGACACGAGAAAGAAATATTAAAGTTCTGGCAATAAAAACCTACCGGCGTAAAGTTAATATTAAAATAAACCGGCAGTATATTAGAGGCTGTCAGTAAAAGTGGTGGCCTCGAACAATGGGAAAATCCCATAGGGACATATTTGCCGTCGAATATTTACGGTAGTAACCACTGCCATCAGCCAGGAACTTTTGAGAGAGGGACTGTACGGTACCCCCACGAAAATTAACGTTAGGGTAAAAACTGTTAACCCTTTCCAGTACTTCCTTAGTAAAATGGGTTGTACTGGTTTAGTTCATAAGTATTGACTAGTAAAGTCAATGGGGAATTTAGATGCCCTTGGAGACAGTAGTCAGTCCCAGGGTATGGAGTCTGTTTGGGGGTCGCTACGACACCCCTCTGGTATGGCACGGAGGGTGCTGTGTACCACACGTGTTTAAAAAGATGATTCCTATGAGGGTGAGAAAAACCCCATAGACCATAAAACACACACTAGCAATCTGTCTAAGAATGGGGGGAAAAGGGTCTCGCTCTTAGCAGGAGGAAAAAAGAAACTCTTCAAATCCAGCAAAGCTGCTGGGGGACTCTATAGGTAAGGGAAATTAGCCTTCGAAGAGAATTCTCCCTAACAACCCGCAAGTCGTGGTGGACCAACCGGCAAGAGGAACTAGCAGTACCGAAGCGGATGCAAAGTCGGGGCGAATGAACCGACTGCAGCGGGCCGGCGGCACTTCTGGAAGCTGCTTGGTCTGCGCAACATCTGAGTGGAGGCTGCGACTAGGCAAGCAATAGGCGACAAAACGTCTCAAGCCAGCAAAGTGGAGCTGACTTTCCCGGGGGCAGTAACTGCACGGAGTAAGAAGAGGACCAAGCCACAATAGGACATTCGCCCACAAAATTACAGAGAGCACTGGCACATATAAACTAATGTAATCGGAACATTGCAACACACTGGGACAGCAAAAAGAACACCAGGGGCAAAGCATGCGACGTAACAGTTAATTAATGATACAGTGACACAAGGCGGCTACCATCGTGAAACATGGCCACACTGCAGTAGCCCAGGAGAAGGCATGGAACAACTTCCACCACAGAAGGTAAAGAACAGCGTGCACTCTAGTTTATATAAAAAGCACCAGCCACAGCGCACAGGGCTGCTACTCAGTGAGTGGGTATACTGGTGGCTGGGCAGCGGAAACGGGCAACAATGAACTTGCCAACACTGATGGCTGACTAGCAAAACGACAGCTGCGCTGCAAACTGCAGCCTCCCCTCTCAACAAGACTGGTCCTGGGACACTAGGGCCACTGAAAGCGAAGCGGAAAAGCCTGAGACCAAGAGGAAGCCGGCTGCCCATAACCCACACACGCACCAATGGTTAACTGGTCAACGCCCCGGATAGTTAGCAGTGGAGCCTGCAGAAAGGTTTGACTGAGCCCATCATTAAAAGCTGCCAAGGGAGAACAGTGTGCAGGGAGTGCCAGTAGCACTGGAAGGCCACAACGGCAGCTGACACACCAGCTCACTGCTGAGAACATTAGCAACGCTCTGAACAGAGGTACCACAAAAAGGAAATCACTGCAGATCCTGAAGCAGGCTACCGGGGAGACCCCAACAACCACGTGGTCATCCCTGCTCGGGGACACAACCACCTGCTGACTGGAGACATTGGTGAACACTACTGGCAGAGCTCAAGGCCAGTGAGCACCTTGGACGTACATGGAAACACGCTCATACAGCGGGACACTATATCCAATTAGTGGTCTCATCCCTCTTGGCTAAAGCAGGGCATGTCCCCATCAAAAGGGAAAAACAAAACCACAATCATGGACTCCTTTGCAGAAGTCAAATCGCAAGACCAGGCACAAAGTAGCAGTGCGACGCACCCAGAAAAGGAGACTGCAAATGAGAACCACAATGATGAACAGGTTTTGGAAGCAATAGCCGCGCTGTGCTCATTCATTGACGCCAAAATAGGGGAGGTCAAAACTGACATGCCGCTGATGAGACAGGATAAGCGTAACCTCACAGAGCAAGTAATGGCCACAGAGACTGGGCAACAGGAAACAGTGGAAATACTGAAAGACCTACAAACTATAGTGCAAGAACTGGAGAAGAAGAATACAGTCCTGGAGGCGAGGGCGGAAGATGCGGAAGGGCGGGCTAGACGTAGCAATGTGCGCCTGCTGGGAATTTGTGAAGGAATTGAAGGGTCCCAACCCCACGAGTTTTGTAGAGACTTTACTGCAACAGGAGGTAGGCGCTGGGCGACTCTAACAGGGATTTGTGGTGGTAGGAGCCCACAGAACCTTAAACGACCACCACCAGGATCGCATCCCCGTCCGATGATTGCAAGGATCCTGAACTTCCAGGACAGATAAACTATACTGCTCTACTCGTGGGAAGGAGGAGAGATAAAAAGGGACAATGCCAAAATTGCCATATACCTGGACTACACGCCAGCAGTGCAAGGAGCAAGAAATTCCTTTGTATGATCAAAAGCAGGCTACGGTAACTAAATCTCAAATACATGTTGATGTACCCGTCCAGACTCCCAAGTGCTGTACAACAGCCGAGCTGTATTCTTGGAGACCCCTGCGGCGGCCACCTTGTGACTAGAGCATAACAACCTGCTGGGGGGGGGGTTGAGGGGAAGAAGCTATAACATAGACTGCTCTCTTGCCGTACAGAGGAGAGAGGCTGACAACAGCGGCAACTAAATGAAGCGGTTGGCGAGGTCTGTTTCCGAAAATCTCAAAGTTCCCATTTGCCAAGACACAGAACTTCAGTTGGACGGGGGACCTGCTGGACCACTTGGCCTGGGCTAACGGGCACATCCCGTGAAAGGACTGGTGTGGTCCTGTTGCTGACACAGCACAACCCACGCATGAAAACCTGGATGGGTCAAGAAGATGCAGGAGCACCTGCGTGTTGCCTGGATGGAGCTTGGAGCCTGGATTTGTTGTTTGGTATCTTTGTATTTTCTTCACGGATGTGGATAAACTGAGAAAATGTATACTTGAGAAGAGAAAAAGTAAAGTGGAGGGGGATGTGCGCAACTGGGGCAAGGCACTAGCGGAAAGCATGTGGGAGCGGGATGGTGGAATGGAACAGCACAGAAATGGCAGCTGATATAAAGATGTTAACATGGAACCTCAGGGGCATGGGTACCTATATACGCAGGAACCAAATTAAATCCTTTCTAAAGAGAAAGAAAGTCTCAATCACACAGCTGCAGGAGACCATCTTACTGCGGATATGATGCACAAAGTGGAAGGGCACTGGGGATGACAGGGATACGGAGCGACTTACTTTAAATTCGCACGAGGTGTGCACACGTGGATAAGTGATACATACCCTTCCGCCTGCAAAAGATGGAGGCAGATGGAAGGTACCTAATACTCGAAGGAAGCATCGAGCAGTTAGAAATTTGCATAGTTAATCCTACCTCCCTAACCACAGGATCCCAGCGCACCTGAACATGATGTATGCAAAAGTAGCTCCTTACCGCGATTGCTTTTTCATTTGGGGGGGGGGGGGGGACTTTAACTGTGCCTGAGACCTGGATCTAGACAGATGAAGGTGACAATTGTCGTCACCCCCTCCCGACTCCCCCGAGACATTAAATGAAGTAATATTGAAACTAGACCTGGCAGACTTATGGAGGGAACTACACTCAGAGCGCAGGGAATTTTCCTTCTTCTCATCACCCGGCACAATATTTGAGCGGATCAATCTCTGACCACTCACTACTGATCACGGAATGGAGAAGGCGAGGCCCCATACCCCCCATACCACTAACGCATGCCAGCAGATGCACTGAAGGACAGTGCCTTTAGAGAGGGGTTAAGGGGCAAATTAGCAGAATACATGAGCAACAATGTGGGGAGTGTGGAGGGCTGGAGCACAGTGTGGGAGGCACTGAAAGTGGTGGTGAGAGGGAAAGTCATTGCCAGTGCAGGGGGTATTAGGACACTGCAGAGTGATCTGGATGTATGGGAGGAAAGGATTAGACAAATGGAGGCTAGTGCCCACAGAACCAGAGATGCCGAACTGGAACTTGCGCAGCCAGAGGCGGTTGGCAAGACACGTGGGCAGACTAATGAAATTTGACTACATAGCGAAAATCACAAGAGCACACTCTGAAGGAGATAAACCAAGCAGGCTATTGTCATGGTTGTATAAAAGGGAAAACCCAAGACACCTGACCACAGAAATTAAAGATGAGACTGGTTCGGTATGTAGGTCACAGCTGTTAATCAACACCACTTTCAAGAAATTGTATTCCCGCTGTATAGCCATGACACACTAGTACCCTCGGAGCAGACACACTGGAGGAAATAGGTTTGCCCATACTAGACGGCACATAACGTGAAACACTAGAGGTGGGAGATATCACTTGAGGATATAAGCGAAGCGATCAAATTGCTACCCACTAGTAAGACTCCTGGGAGCAATGGACTACCCCCAGAGTTCTATAAAGCTATGGCATGGTCCTGACCCCGATCCTATATGAAGTATTTAAAGAGGCATATGAAAAAGGGGTGCTACCTGGAAGCATAAGAGAGACGTTACTGATCCCAATATCCAAGCCGGGTAAACCCACAGATGAGTGTGACTCGTATAGACCATTAGCGATGCTGAATTTTGATGTCAAAATACTGCCAACCATACTGGCTAAGCGGCTGTCGTAGGTCATTGTTGCTATGGTACCTGGAGAAAACTGGTTCATACCAGGCGGAAACACAGCAGTCAATCTGCAACGACTGTAGCACGTTATGGCTCACACTGCAGTCTTGCAGGACCTATATGCAATAGTCTTGCTGGACGCTATAAAGGCGTTCAACTCGATATACTGGGAATGGTTAATTACTGCATTGAAGGAATTTGGGTTCGGCAAACACTTTATTAGGTGGATTCAAATACTGTACAAAGCACCAGTAGCTAGGGTGAAAACTGGAAGGGTAGCGTCTGCGATCTGGGATTTTGAAAGGGGCACGAGGCAGGGCTGCCCACTGTTGCTGATGCTATGTTTTGGGACTTGAACCAATAGCAATATACCTTAGGAAGCAATTCTTTGATGCGGGTAGCAGAGTGGGAGGAGTGAACCATTGGATATCCTTATACGCGGACGATGTATTATTGTACTTAAGGGATCTACATCTAAATGTACCAGTAATCTTAGACAAGCTAGACAACTTTGTAACAGTATTCGGAATCTGTTTTAGCAGAGATGTCTTGCCTATTCCCGCTGGTGGAACTGACGGGGAAAGCTGAGGGGGAACTCCCAAAAGTAGGGCTTCACTGGCAGCTGGAATCGTTAAAATATTTAGGAGTGAATGTTTGGCGCACACACCTGAGTTGATGCACAGGAATAACAATGAAATGGCGGTGAAGGGCCTCAGGAAATCCATGAAGTTTTGGTCCAAATTAACGCTGTCAATGATGGGTAGGGTAACCATTGTTAAAATGATAGTCCTACCGAGATTTCTATATTTCCACAATGTACTCTGCTATATCAAGGCCACATTCTTTCGACTAATAGACGTATTGTTGAGGGAATTCCTGTGGGGCCCCACCAGACACACAGTCCATGGTCGCATTGACTTTGCCATATAAGGAGGGGTGGGGGTTACAACTACCAGACCTAGAGAGATGCTACTTGGCAGCGCAACTCAGCCACTTGGCTAAGTGGCTTGCAGATGAGGCCACCTCAGAAACAGTACTATAAAATAGCTAGTGGCACTAACACGTCTAAAGGAAATACTGTGGGTCCCACTGGGGTGCCTGGGAAATGTCCCAATGATTGTAGCGCTGGGTAGACTGGTGTGGAGCAGGGCCCATGGACTGCTAGTCGGGGGACACCTTTACTCACCAGAGACCCCGATTGCAGCTGACATTTGCAAAGTTAAGCTGGACCTAGCAAGCGTAAGACGCTGGGAAAGATGTGGCACTTACACCTGGGGGGGATGTATATGAAGAGGGTGTCTTCAGGGAGTTTGAATCTCTCAGAGAAAGAGGGGCTACCCAGCGGACAGTTCCTATTGTATCGGAGGACTAGGAGAGTAGCCAGAGCGAAATGGGAAAATTGGCCAGAAGAACCAAAGGCTGATCCACTACTGACTTTAATCCATAACCTGGATGAAGGTTGGAAGCCAGCGCTCAGACTTTATAGCCAACTGACGGATAGGTCTAGCCTTAAGAGCGAAACACTGAAAAAATGGTGGGAAGCGGACCTTGGTATAGACATAACCGAAAGAGAATGGGAGCGGATACTAAAGTACCTCTGGGAAGTGTCTAGCAATGCACACCCACTATGTCCTTGGTGCGGCTCAAGCGAAGCAGGGATGTCGCATATGTTCTGGGGGTGTCTGTGAATACAACACTTCTGGGCTAAGAAGAGGGGGCTTGTAGACCGGCTGGGATAGTGCGGTACGACTGGACACCGAAAGAATGCTTGCTGGGCGCTTACCCAAGAATAAGCAAATTTAGACATGTGGTTAAATTTATGGACATGGTGTGCATACTGGCCAAAAGATCTATAGCAATGGCATGGAAATGAACGGTGGGCCCACAATACGCAAGATGGCATAGAGAATTGGAACACTGGGCAGAGGCTGAATCTAGAGTGGGTGTGGGAAGGGGTGTCCAGGGCGGAAGGCGATGTGAGTCCTGCATACAAAGCCTGGAAACGCTAATATGGGACATGTTCCACCCATCGGACGACAAACCCCTGTGAATGCACACGCCATACACCTGGAACATTTGTGACTTGTCAGGAGGTACATGACTAAACAAGGCAGCTCAGGTATCTACTTTCCTGCCTAAAGCTGCCCTGGCTACACGCTACACCTCCAAGCTCCTTTGAGCGCAATGATTTATATCACAATATACAATACTGGATGTGAAGACGGTTTATGTGTTGTTGACAACCTGTTAATGTAAAATATGGCAAATTGAGATGCAATGAGAAAATGTAAATCACAACTGCCAATAAAATATTTTAAAATCAAATGATACAACGGATAAGGGTGGGGTCATATGCTGGCTGCGATTGGATGTTTTACGCCGGGTTTAAAGTATGAAGATGTTTTGTTGGCCATAAATAGGTGCAAGGCCCTGACTGCTTAGCTAATGCTGCACTTAAAGGTAGGCCGGAGTTGTGGGCACAGTTGTTCATATTGATATTTGACCATATACTGAAGGATGGGAAAGTGCCGGCTAGTTGGCGCAAGTCAATTTTAATTCCTGTGTTCATTAAAGGGGACCGCTTGAATCCAGCAAATTATAGGCTAATGGTCATGCTGAATTCAAGTGGTAAGATTTTTGCCACGCTTCTGCTGCAGCAGCTTCAATCTTGGGTAGATCAGCAGGGACTATTTAAGTTCCAGCCGGGTTTTAGACGGGATCATAGCACCTCTTTTAATATTCTTGCCCTTCAACATGTGATTGCAGAGACCACAAGGCGCAGTGACAGATCTCTATATATGTTATGTAGATTATGCTTAAACATTTGACTCCCTAAATCTATTATGGGCAAAAAAAATTCAATGGGCAATTGATCCTTTTATTTTATAGAATGTTTATACACTGCTACTACAGTCAGAATAGATCAGGCAGGGCTGGTAACTGCGCCCACTTCTACAAATAAATTACTTAAACAGGGGTGCGTTTTAACACCACTTCTTTTTAATTTGTATCATATAATGCGTCTATTCATAATGTTTTTCGAGGCTTAGGTATCTGGGGCTATGTGGTTGCTGCAGTTTTCCGCATACTGTTGCAGGCATGCATATGTGCCCTGGTTAGCAGATGCTGACGATACAATCCCATTGGATCATACACCCATAGGCCTTTAGCGCTTGTTCGGTGCACTAAAAGACTATGCATTCAACAATATGCTGAAAAATTACAAAATGTATTTTATTGGGCATGCAAAGAAGTGGGAAATCTAGATACAAGTGGCGGATTGGGAAGGAACTGTTGGAAGTCATGGCGACTTGTATATATTTGGGATCCCCATTACCCCACGTCCCAACTATGACTATTATGAAACATACATAACACAAAAAGTCCTAAAGAAGTGGTCTGCAGTTTGCCAGTTCATTCTGAGGAAGGACGACATTAGTATTGAGGGCTTCCTTGAAATTTGCTAAACTGGTAATGTTCCTGCAGTGCTCTATGGCCTGGAAACTTTGCCCTCAAAGTATTTTAAGTGGCTACATAAAACTTGAGGGGAAGCTCCTGCACTCCGTCCTGGGGGTACCTCGGGCAGTCCAGGTGGAGGCACTCAGATGTGAGCTGGGTGTATCCTCTCTCAACCCGCTCAGGCGGAGTAATTTGGGAATAAATCTTAAATGGGCATGGTCTGGTAACTGCCCTTTATTAGGCCCGATAGCTTCTGCCTTGGAGGCCCCCCCAATACAAACTTTACACTGGCCTGGAGGCAACGATGCAGATACATTTACAAGCTATTGGACTATTCCCACCTCCAGACGAGTATTGTCCAATTTATATTTGCCAAATTAAAATGGAAACTGCAAACTGGGACCACTTGATAAATCCGGACACTCTGCATAAGAAAAAGCGGTATGCAGAGTATGCTAAATCCGACTTCCCAGTCGGAAGCCCTCTACAGTATCTTTTAAAGCGTCTTCTTTTATTACCGGTTTTATAATTATATGCATTTTAACATATTGCCCACTGACGAATATTGCGGCAAATGGACTGGTACTCCTATAGAACTTAGAACTTGGTGCCTAGCGGTTGAGACTTGCAGTTATGTCATATTAGTGTGGTTTGTCTTGGTGGATCATTACCGCAGAGCATATCAAGAGCTAGCTCCAACTTTGGATCATCTCCATAAGGATCAATTTTGAAGTAAAATCTTTTCTGCATCTTCTGTGGCAATGAGTGGGGCTGCAGCATATTTCTGGAAAGAGATGCTTTTGAAATTACAAAACAAATTGTCCTATGAATATTTTTTGTAATAATTTTATATGCATTTTTTACTGCCCAATTATTACTGCTCTGTAAGTGATCATGGCATATCAAAGATGTTGACGGAACTGTTCTCATTTTTACTGACGTTTTTAAATCAACTGTTAATGATTTTATGTAATCTGTTGGTTTAATATGTAATTAAAATTGAGATTTCTATAGTGCAAATGTCTAAAACTATAAGAACTTAATAAAAAAGAAATTAAAAAAAATTGTCTTGTACCGCACACTTCTACCGCTTGCAGATGTAGGTAAGTGCATATTTTATGTATGATTTGGTTTCTTCTAAGTGTATGTGGTCTGCAGCGGTTTGTTAGGGTCTAGTGTATTGTTGTGGTACAGGTATGTTTTGTAAAGTTCTGTTAGAGTGATTTAGATGAATTTTGTGAGTTTTTTTTTGTTTTTTGAGAATATATATTTACGGAATATATACTGCACCTGCATGGTCCGTCAAGATCCAGAAGCCTACATCGCCCCAAATAAATCATCTTCAACCCATCATTGTGCCTGGGAAGACACTAGGTAAAGGCATACATTGACTTCTGAATGAATGACATGTTCTGTTAATTAAAGTATTTTTTATGTGGCTTTCCACGTGTTAAACTTATAATAGTCCGAGTTCCCAGACTTAATTCTTGTGTTGGAGACCTGTACTCGAGCATAGATAGTTGTGAAAGTAACCATTTTCCAGGGAAGCACTGTCCTGAGTTCCGGGTTATGGGGGTCTCTTTCAGGTTTCCCTATGTGAGAGAGGATCTGCCTAGACATGGGTCCCTTGCTCGCTGCGCCATAGGGAACCAAGCTGCGCATCACTGAGGAGGCCCACCAAAGCCGAAACATGTCTGGGTTTGCTTGTGGTTCCGTGCAGAGGGGACCTGGCCTAGCAGTTTGGGTCGTGCTGTTACCATAGGTGGCAGTAACTGACTGATTTGCATATGGCTGGACCCCTTTTGCAGTGACGCATACGGGCTAAAAATCAGTGGTGTGGAAGGTTGCTCAGAGCAATGCCAGTGGTTCAGATTATTTCAAAATATTCCACCCATCACTTTTTTGGTTTCACTTTCGAAGGTGTAGAGCCACATGTGTAGGCGTTTTTCTAAATTTTAGGCGTTCCTCTGTCATGCGCATTTCTTTCGTGAG
Source organism: Ambystoma mexicanum (assembly GCF_040938575.1). NCBI lineage: Eukaryota > Metazoa > Chordata > Amphibia > Caudata > Ambystomatidae > Ambystoma > Ambystoma mexicanum. Next base: position 1,261,510,747 of record NC_090928.1, read on the forward strand.
GGAGTTCCAGAGACTTACAGCTATGCAGGAGAAGGAAGATCTTTGCTTCGTGTATTTGGGTTGGAGGCAGATGTCGTTGATTGATCTACGCTGGTTTGTAGATTTTCTTTTGTATGAACTCTGCTCCTTGGCCATGGATTGCTCTTTGTGGTATGCACAATGTTTGAGGGTAATTCATTTTGACGAGATGTCAATGTAGCACCTTAAGCGTTGGGTGATGTGGTCTCTTCGGTCTCGTTTGAGGAGAAGTGTGGCAGCTGCATTTTGGATCCGTCAGGAAGTATTCCGAGGTATTTGCTGTTGACATGAGGGAGGTGATGGCGTGTATTCTATGCACAAAAGAATAGGGTATTCTTTTTCTGATGGTGTGTTAGGGAGAATTATCATCTATGGCCAATTTCCCTCACTTAGTGAGTCCCCCAGCAGTTTTGCTGGACTTCTGGAGTTTATTTTTTTCCACTTGGTTAGAGTGAGCTTTTCCCCCACTCTTACCTATGTTTTGCTATGTGTTTCTACCTGTTTTTGTGATTATGGACTCTGAAGTACACCACTTCAGTAGCCCTCTCCTTTTAGTATGTCGCACAGCACCTTCAGTGCCGTGGCACAGGGTTGTCTTTGAGACTCGCCTCGACTCCATTTCTGAGGCGTCTACCGTCCCACAGAAAAGGATAAAGTTACCATTAACTTTACTTAGTCAATCTACCACAGATCCAGTACACCTATCTTCCATTGAGTGCTGGAAAGGATTAATTTGTATCCCTTTGTATCTGTACCTCCTAGAGCATTGTTTTGCTCTTTTTAAACATTTAGACTTGGCTGGTGGCAGTGGTATCTGCCCTAACTTTTCTACCGCGATTATATTAGATAAACTTGGTACTGTTCTTGGCTATTATATTAGCCTCGAACATAAACCCGCTTGACCAAATCGTCTTTCTTTTGGCTCCGGTTGGGTTTATTCGCCATTTCTTTTTGTTAAAGTCCTTCTTGTGTTTTACTTTGCGCGGCAAACTAGGTTTGCCTTCTGTGTTTGCTGTCTTTTTGTGGGCTTCTGCTCAGAAGCCCTCCTCAAGACGCCTGGGTGTCTAGGTGGGCTGAATGAGGGAGGGGTGTAGTCACCCCCTGCACAGGGTCTCCTAGGAAAGCCAAGTCGCACTTTGTCATGATTGGCCAGGGTAGTTGTCCGGGCTGGACAACCCCCCTGCTGGGTGATTGACAGCCAGGCTGCGTGAATGGGGGTTTTTCGCATAAAAGACAGGTCTCTTAGGCTAGAAGTCAGAGAGTCGCCACTGGAACTACAAGGAGGGAACAACGGCTGCTGCAACTACCCCATCACGTTGAAGCCCTGCTGCAGTCCTGAGCTATCTTCCCTTCAACAACTTAGAGAAGATCCAGTCCGGAGTCTTCTTCCCTTGAGCTTGGTGGGGATAACCAGCTCATCTTCTACAGCCAGAGGATCCTCTTCCTTGGTCGGTCGAAATTGCTGCACGCTGCTGTAGTGGTCCGGATAGCCACCTGAAGAGCCTCTCCTGTTTTTTTTTTTTAAATATTTTTTTTAAGGAGAGCACCTTTTATTCCTCGTTGCTGCTGCCGGCTTCATCCCTGTGTGGTGCAGACCCCCCTTCAGATGTCGTCCTTCACAACGAAGCTCCAGGAATCGTGGGTCTGCGGGAAACCACTAGGAACAACTGCCAGGGCACCAGCTGCACCATTGGAACAAGGTACTGTGTTCTACTTGAGGAAACTGGGTGAATCCCTTTTCTTCATTTTCCAAGGCTTGCCCTTGTCTTCCCTCCTTCCTTTTGCTTCCGAACATTGACAATATCGAAGTACTTTTGGCTACGTCGAATCGTGAACTGTCTGACTGTGTGATCTTCAACAGGCCCCGGTGTCTTTCGACCCTGGCTCCGGCCCTTTGACTTTTGAACTCCTGTCTGTCTCTTGATTCTGCCTGCCTAACCAAAATATTGCCTGTGATTTTTGCCTCCAACTCCCTCTGGGTATCTCAGGTGCTAAGTGTGCTTTTGCCCTGGTAGCATTTCATGTCACGCATACGTGTTTATTTAGTAGACCGAACTGTCAAAAAGTGATCGCAATCGTATTTGCGGTAATGTGTTTTGTTCGTAACACCGGTTCCTTCAAACACAGGGTACTTACCTTGAGACTTACTGTACAAAGTGAATGGGTTAGTTGTAGTATATTTAACGTGGTGTTTTTATTTGAGTTTAATAGAAGTCTTGTGTTTATAATGAATGGTTTAAAAATAAATGTACTTTTTTGTATTTTTTACCTGAAACCTTGAGTCAGTGTTTGCTCGAGTCACAGTAATTGTGGTCCCTTTGTGTAATCTCTGCTACTGCTCATATACTCTTGCCACTGCTCATATACTCTTGCCACTGCTACCACTCTGACATAGTAGTACAGGCTTGTACCAAAGGTAAAACTTGTATTGCCACCGGTAGTCTTAATTGTGTGTAGTGATCCCTAAGGGCACTGCACAGGATTCTGTCTAACCTGGTGTGCAGATGGAAGAAGCATTTCTTAATTATTGCGTTGACTTGTGGTTCTAGAGTTGGCTTGGCTTCCTTTAGAACCTCCAAGATGTTTGACTATTTTCAACGGTTCCAGTGGTGGTCCAGTTCTGTGGGCCATATGATGATTTGATGTTTTTCCTGTTTTTTGGGGCAAAATCATGATTTCCGTTTTGCCCGGATTCATTTTGAGGTTGTTGGCGTTCATCCATTGGTAAAGTACTTGGAGACTGTGTTAGCGTGGGGTCCTCCTCCTCCCTGGTGTTTGATTTTGCATATGATCTGAGTATCGTCTGCATAGGTGAAAGTAGGTGAGGCTGTTTTTTCATGAGGGTTATTAGGGGCATTCTGTGGATGTTGAAAAGAAGTGGGGAGAGCTAGGAACTCTGGCTGACTCCGCATGTCATGTTTCATGGTGGGGATTTGAAAGGCTCTAGCCAAATTATCTCTTCTAAGAGGAAGGGTTTTATCCAGTGGAAGGCTGTCTCGTGGATCCCCATGTCTTTTATTCTTTTGATGAGGGTGTTGTGGTTGACTGTCAAAGGCTGCTTAGAGATCCAGTAGTGTTGGAATCTGCGTTGTTTTTTAGATCGTCTCATATAGAGAGTAACAGTCTCTGTTCCTCTCAAAGATCTGGAGCCAACTTGACCCTGATCTAATAGTTGGTGGTTTTTGATGGATTACAATAGTTGTTCATAGACATGTCTCTTGTAGTTTTGCTCGGTATGAAATCTATTGGTCTGCAGTTGGAGGTTTTCTACTTTGCCAGAAATGTCTTTAAGGAGTGGTTTGATGTAGGATGATTTGAAGGTTTGTGGTACTGTACCCGTTGAGGGTTCTAGGCTGAAGAGATTGTGGTAGTATTTTGAAGGGTTTCTCTGTGTAAGCATGGATTTGTAGGTGTCAGTTGGGCAGGGGTCCACTGGGGCGCCTGCCTTCTTGCTTTTGTTCACCAGGCTGGTACATTTCTCTCTAGTGATTTTGGTGAAGAGGTTCAGCCTGGTCTGTTGATCCGCGGCTGTTAGGCAAAATTATATGCAGTACCCTTTGGGAACACTACACAATTAGGACTACAAGTGGCAGCACAAATTCACCTTTGGTACAAGCCTGTACTACACAGTAAAGTGGTACCAATTGTCAGGTTTAAGAACTTCCTCCCCCTCCTCACCTGGCTCCTCTGAGGTATACTCTATAGGGCTGGTCTTGGTCTTCTTTCGTTCCTTCCGTGTAGTGCGAGTCTCTTTCTTGGGTGTCCTGATCTTCTTTTCGTGCAGGTAGGGTCTGGCCCCTCTGGAGGCCACCTTGGCAGAGAAGGAACCCTGTCCGCGGGGAACCCCGGGGGGCCAGCCCTAACATCAGGGAAAAAGCACAAAGGCGGAAAAAACCCTGTATCTTCAGATGGGTGAAAAAAGGCTGTAATTCTCTTCCTTGAAAACCGGAAGGCAGTCAGCGTTGGTCGAATTCAAGGGTATGTTTGTTTGTGGTTCTATTATTCCTTAGAGTTCGGACAGGAGTCTGGTGAATTGCTGGAAGTGTATGCTCCAAAATAGAAAGATGCCAAAGGAAAATTCTGACTGGGAAGGTAAAAAGGAAAGTAGAATGGAGAGAAGGAGAGACAGTCAGCGCTAGTAGCAAGAATAGAACTAGAAGCACAAAGGTAGGCACAGGAAGATGCTTACGGAGCGGGAGACTGCTCAGTAAGCGTAAATGAGGTACCAGGACCGGCTGCAGAAATTAGCAAGGCGCTGTAAACAAAGTAACCCACAGCAGGAAGATAAGGCAAGAAGACCAGAATCCGGAAGAGTTCCCAAGCAAACGTAGGAATGGAACCGGACTGATAGGAGGACGCGAGGTAAGTAGAAGTAGGAAGTAACAAACAAATAGGCTGGAATGCCAGGGGGCGGCTGAGGATAGAAACGGTAGTCGACTCGGAAACAGAAAGAAATAGAGAATACGAAAGGAAACGGGGAAGTAGACCTTCCACTGAGTAGGAACAGGAGGGCGGAATAAGGCTAAAGAAGGAAGAAGGCAAGCGAAAAACACGGACGAAGTTTCCTCATGAACCGCAGCATTGGAAAACAGATACAACCCGTCGGTTGGTGGGAGGAGTCAGAATTTAAGGACTCGTCCGCCATGTTGGGTGAGACGACTGGAACGCGCGTACGGCAATCAATGCCTCCAGCGTTTCCAGACCCTCCAATCCGAGTTCCTGACAACCAATGGCTGAGCAGCCAGACTTATCTCAAGAGCAAGTGAGCAGTATCAGATGGTTACGCAAAGGACAGCTTTTACTATGATTCAAACAAACACTGACTCAAGGTTTCCAAGTAAAAGAATATACATTTATTTACTTTTTAGTTGTATAACATTTCACTAAAGTAAAGCAGTAACAAAATCACACTCAATACACCACACCACTCCCAATAGTTTCCAGACAAGTTAAGCTTACAAACAAGTGGGAGCAAAATAGCACTATGTTAATTAAAAAGGGAGCGAAAGACAAAGTTAGGCAGAAATTGAGCAGTACCAATAGGTAAGTAAGCAGGGCAATCTAGAAAAAGGATCTCCAGTGATAGGATCAAACAAAATAGGCTTAAGGCTAAAGTCAATAGGACAAAAGTCTGTTGCTCAAGATCACACGCTTCAGGGGAGTTTGCGGTTAAGTCTTTGCCAAGAGTTCCGGGCAAAGTTGGTCGGCAGAAAAGTTAGTTCAAAGACAAGAGGACAAGCCCTCGGATTGAAGAAAGATTTCATAAACTTTCACCGCGGCGAACGAAACGAACAACCGGATTTTGAACAGTACCTTAAATGGAGAAGAATCTGTAGCTGAGGTGGATGTTCCTGGTGGTTCCTGCAGGCTCACGGTTCCTGAAGCGACTGTCGGACTGACACGAAGTAGGAAGACTGGAGGGTCCTGCACTACCCAGGGAAGAAACCAGCAGCAGAGCAAAGCAACAAATAAAAGGTGCGCTCCTTAAAACCCAAGCAGGGTCCGACCTTCCTGGCTATCCGGGACACACTAGCTCTGTACAGCAAATTCGACCAGAGGAGGGAGTCCTGGCTTGCAGTTTGGGTAAACTGGTTGGTCCCACCAGCTCAAGGGAAGAAGATTCCTGAAGAAGATTCCTGGAGGACCCTCTCTTGTTGTTGGAGTTGAAGATTCAGACCTGCAGCAGGGCTTCCTGGGCGGTTCAATCGTTGTAGGGGTCCTCTTCTGTTAGCTCTTCGTTGGTTCTTTCGTTCCAGTGGCAACTCTGCTCTTCCAGACCCAGAGACCTGCTTTCTATGCAGTTTTCCCCCATTCACGCAGCCTGGCTGTCAATCACACAGCAGGGTGGCTGTCCTGGCCAGACAGTCACCTAGCCAATCAAACAGGAGTGCGACTTGGGTTACCAAGGGAACCCATGGCAGGGGTCCTCTGGCCCCTCCCTCACATCCTGCCTACTCAGACCTTCAGGCGCCTAAAGGAGGGCTTCTGTGCAGAAGCCTGCGAAAAGATGGCGAACAAAGGAACCAAACCTGGCGACTAAACCCAGCCGGAACAATATTAAAATCAAAATGGTCAAGCGGGTTTAAGTTCAAGGTTACCAAGATAGCCTAAAACAATATTATGGTTCTTTAAGATAACCGTGGTAGGAAAAATAGGGTAGTTACCGCTGCCACCAGCCAGGTCTTAATGGAAAGGGGGCAAAACAGTGCTCCAAGAGACACACACAAAAAGGATAATGATTAACCCTTTCCAATACTCCATGTATGATGGGGTGTACTGGGTCTGTGGTTTAAACAGACTATATAAAGTTAATGGTAACTTTACATGTTTCTGGGAGACAGTAGTCCGTCCCAGAAACTGGAGTCAGTGGGAAGTCTGAGACAGCCCTGTGTCACTGCACTGAGGGTGCTGTGTAACACATATGAAATTGATGTCTATGGAGTAGGTGAGGCTCCATAGCCCAAGATCACACAAAAAGTAAAATACACACAGCAAAACACATTAAGAGTGGGATAAAAGGCTCTCACACTTACCAAGTGAAAAAAATAAATCCTAGAAATCCAAAAAAGCTGCTGAGGGACTAAGTAGGTAAGGGAAATTAGCCATTTTGGAGAATTCTCCCTAACGGGCTGATTGATTGAGGGAGGTGGTCGGGTGGGTTGGCATAATATGTATGATTTTGTTGTATGTTGGTGATTTTCGTTTTTAAATGATTAGTATGGTCATCACATCATTGGTTTGTGTGGGGATTGATGAATTATTGCAGCCGGGTGGGCTTCTCATCTAAGATGTTGGATAATTCTTTCTGAACGTTGTTGGCTTTTCTGATCCGGTCATTGTAGTATTTCTTTTGAACTTTGAGGATTTCATCTTTGTATGATCTGTCTTTGATAAGTTATTCTTTGGTCTCGTCGTAGTGTCTCCTCCATTCTCAAAAGCCCAAACTGCTGGCATTGCCAATTTGTGTTGGTTTCTGGCAGAGCCAACCTGCCTACTGTCACTTGGTGTTCCAGGAACAAGAAAACATAGTGTTATAACTTTCCTCTTCTCCTCGTAGCTATGGCTTAGGGAAGCAGAGAGGAATTTTAAAGGACAAAAAAAATCCCAGTTCAAGGATTTACAGGCTGTGGAAAGAAAGAACATTTACCTGACAACCACATCAGAAATGTATATATTGCCTGCACCTACACGAGACGGAGGCATGTGACATATGCTACACTTTATTAGACTCTTTAGGACAGGCACAGAAGACTTCTCCAGCATGGGGTCTTGCATGGATTCATATGCTCATGAATAAGCCCCGTCGTCTGGCTCGGAATCCTCTGTAAAAATTAAAGCAGTTTAGCTTCAATCTAAAACTGCTGGTCTACTCTATAGCCTGTTGCTGTCCGTTGGATCATGATTCCCCCAGCCATTGACACTTGTCCTCGTAAGCTCCACCCCTGGTGAGCATCTTCAGCTTTATTTTGTGCCTGTTTTTGACGAAATGTTGCCATTCTTTATCGTCAACCATCACCCAGTGACTACCAGCGGCGGGGACCCGTTGCCAGCAAAGATCTTCAGTGCATTGTCGGATCTTCAGCTTGTAGTAGGGCCTCAAGCCCAGGCTTGGAGCTTTCATGGAACACATGGCTGATGCCACGAAGAAAAGACTTCATGTCCTGTGAAAACTGCGGCCTGAATATCTTCATGGCGGATCGACATCTCCAGTGGATTTACTGCCTTCATCCCGAACATAACGCGGGTGGCTGTTCAATATGTCAAACCCTTTTCATCAGAGAGGGGGAAGGAGCACCATCGGAGGTTGGCGGCGTGGATGGGGCAGGGGCAAGGCCTCAAATGCTGCCTTTAGGCATAGTCATGCCTGTTGCAGGGCTGGCTGGTCCACTAACGTTGCTCCCTCTGGTAAGAAGAGGTTGAGGTCTTTTTGAGGATGCTTTCATGGCAAAAATCTAAAAGCAGGTGAAATCTCACGATCGATCGGCCTCCGTGGCTGTGGGACCCTGTTCAGAGAAGGACTGGTCTCGCTCACCAACTCGGTTTATGGTTAACCTACCGGCAGGTGGATTACCTCAGTCCGCAAGGAAATCTCAGACCTTGTCGACAAAGCACGGGTAGTCGGAAAAAGAAAAAAGAAGTCCACTAAGGACCCATCTCCGGCCCAGTGTTGACACAAGCCTCATCGATGACCGCTTCATCCATCAAGACCATTGCCGCTTCGAGTACCTCATCGAAAACTTAGTATGCAAAGTGGTCTTCCTTTGATGGCTGCTACACTAAGGGGTTTGCCAGCAACCGTCACCTTTACCTCTGCAACGGTGACCGCGCCCAGGGTCACTGCCTCATCGACCTCCTTCAGCGGTTCCAATGACGATTCCATCAATGGTGTCTATTCCTACTCCGCAGGCTCCAGTCGTCGCCTCTTTCCTGAGGGGCTCCGATTTGGAAAGGAACATGTCTCCAGCTCTGGACTTCCTGCTACCAGAAGAGAAAGGAGGGTTTCCTTTTTGAACATTGAGAGTCCTCCAAGAAGACCATAGTCTTGGTCCCTTTGTTGGATGACAAATGGCAGAATTGCTTGACAGTCATGAAGGCTTCTAATACCAACGTCTGCTAAGCGTGACCGGTTAGGGAAGTAGTACTGGGTTCCAGACTCTGCTGTTAGGCAGAATCCTCTGCAGTACTCTTAGGGAACACTACAGACAATTAAGTCCGCAAGTGGTAGTACAATTTCACCTTTGGTACAAGCCTGTACTACACAGTTATAGTGGTAGCAATAGCGGAGCAGCCAGACTTATCTCAAGAGCAAATGAGCAGTAATAGGGATTACACAAAGAACTACAATTACTGTGACTCAAACACTGACTCAAGGTTTTTGGTTAAAAAAATATAAGTACATTTATTTTTAAACCATCTGTTCACAAAAAACTTCACTTCTATTAAATAAAACCACACTCTAAATATACTACACAAAACCAATTCCTTTTGGTTTAAGTCAATTCAAGGTAAGTACATTAGGATTTGACAGACCGGTGTTGTGAAACAAAAGACGTTACCGGGGGTTAAGAAGCGCTCATTCTCCAGCATGGGGTCTGGCATGGATTCACATGCTCATGAATATTCCCCGTCGTCAGGCTGGGAATCCTCGGTAAAGAAAAAACCAGTATCAGTTTCGTTTCTGATCTGTCTTTCGTAGTAATAACCAATCACTGGTCTCTGCGTCATACTGACCGCAGCCAATGACTGCCCTCTACCTAAGCACCGCCTCTGGCAGCCATCTTATAGCGTTATTGCTATTTTTTCACGTTTTTTCTCAAAAACTTCGTTTTTTCGGTCAGAAGAGCCTCAAGCTCCACCGATTCTCCATCCGATCAACGGGGACCCGTGTCGGATTCACCTGCGCCCCTCAAGGGTGAAGATTTCGTCGAGCTACACTCCAAAAGTTTCTCAGCCCCGGTCATGGCCCAGGAGAAGGGGAGCTCGACGCCCGGAAAGCTGTTCAGGGTCTGCCCTGGATGTCAGCTGCAGAACGTCTTCAAGGAGGACGAACACTCTTTTTGTCTTTACTGCCTACATGAGGACAAGACGCACGTGGAGAAGGACTGTGCGTGTTGCGGCAACATGTCGGAGCGGACCATGAAGGACCGCCATCAACGTCTCGCCAACTGGCTGGAAGGGAAGAGCCCGTCCGGCGAGGAGAAGAGGAAGAAAGCCGAGCGGTCTTCTAAGACCTTTGAGGACGCCCCGGCGACGGGGGTCCAACATAAGGCCAAGCACCGCGAGTCCGCTGGCACCGGGAGCGCCGAACGGTCGGGCTCTACGGGCGCCAGGCAGGGCGCACCCTCCCCGGCACCATCAACCACGAACCAACGCTCTGGGTCGGGTAAGAGGAAGGCCGAGCACCCGGCGAAGCTCCTGGAGAGGCCCCGGTCGAGCTCGAAGGCGGAGGGGGAGCGAGGCAGTGTTCCCCCCCCCCCTCAAGGATAAGGCGGTGAGCGCACCTAGGGTGGTGAAGGCCTTAATCCATCCGGCCAAGCCCTCTATCGAAACTGTCGCGGCGGCCCTGGCTCAGCCTGTGGAGGCTACACCAGTGGTGGCGACCTCGGGGCTCAGTCTCCCTGCCACCTCGGAGGGAGTCCTCTTTTGTGCCCATCGATAGGACCCCCGTGAAATCCCCCGTGGGGAAGAAAAAGGGGGGGCAGGGCGTCGTCGTAGATTCGGCCTCAACCTCGGAGGAGGAGCTGGTCGAAGTCTTAAGCCACGGCCTCGGCGTGGAAGAAGACCGGCCCGTCGGGATGGATCCCGACGCAGGTGACGACGACATCGTCGAGGGTACCGACGGGGCCCCTGATCGCCCGTCGGATTCCCCTCTGCCAGCGCCGCGAGACAACTCGGCGGCCATTTTGTCGGCTATACAGTCCTTATGCTCAGAGATAAGGACGAGACTACCGTTGCCGACGGAACCTCTCCCGTCGGGGGACCCAGAACCGGGACCTTCTGGTGTTCCCCCTACCAAGAAAAGAAGGATCCACCCTCCGCCTCCTTTTCAGCCGTCGCGCCCCTTCCAGCCCTCCTCCCCGTCCACCCGAGGGGATGATACGGGGACTGACACGGCAGCGACGGGTACGGACGACGAGGTATACGACGAGGATGTACCGTCGTCGCCTCCCACCAGGGCTTCTCCGCCCGACGAGATTGGATCGTTCCACTCCATGATCACCAGGGCATCCGAGCTTTTCCAACTCTGCCCTGAGGAGAAGAAGAAGGAGGGTTTCCTTTATCAGCGGCGCGAGGCCAAGAGGAAGACGGTCCTCTCAGTGCCTCTATTGGACGACATTTGGGATGAGGGCCTCACCCTCCTCAAGAACCCTTCCACGACGCCAGCTAGAAGAGACCGGTACGAGAAGAAGTACCGGGTCCCGGACACGGCCCCCCTGTGCCTCCGGGCGCAGCCTACCCCGGACTCCGTCATCTCCGCGGCGGCCAGGAAAAAAGCGGGGGGGGGGTGCGGCCTCCACATCGACTTCCCCACCGGACGGCGAGGGAAAGAAATTGGACGCTATGGGACGCAGAGTCATCTCGTCTGCGGCGACGACGATTAAAGCGGCCAACGCCTTGGCTATCGTGGCCCGCTACGACAGGGAGCTCTGGTACAAACTGGCTCCCCTACTGGACTTCTTGCCGGACGACAAGAGGGCAGAGGCCCTAGAGATCCTGCAGGAAGGTGAGGTGGCTTCGGACCACGCCATTACCGTTGCGACGGACATCGCCGACACTGGGTTCCGCCAGTTGGGCAACGGCGTTTGCCTTAGGCGGCGTGGATGGCTCAAGGCTACAGACTTCCGTCAAGACGTTCAGACCAGAGTCCTGGACATGCCCTTCGATGGGAACAACCTGTTTGGGAAAACAGTGGACGATTCCCTTCAGGCCATTAAAGCGGACACCGAGACGGCCCGGGCCCTTGGAGTTCTGCAACAACGACGGACGCCCTTTCGGAGTAGCGGAGGCAAGGGCGCCTCCAAAAGTTCCGGCGGCGGTTTCTCCACCTACCATCAAGTGGCCCGCTCGTCGGCTCAGGAGGCCTACAGAGGACGAGGCAAGTCTGGCGGACCCCGCCATCGTCGCCAAGGAGGTCAAGGCGGCAAAGCCTCGTCGAAGCAGGATTGAACCGACCGTGGGGTCGGGCCCCCACCGAAGCACCCCCGGTGGGAGGCCGGCTGGCGAGCTTCGTCAGCGTGTGGGAGTCCATCTCCACCGACCGTTGGGTGCTGGACGCCTTGGCCCGGGGCCACGCGCTCGAGTTTCAAAGAAGGTGTCCGCGCGTCCCCCCCGTGGCCAGGAAAGAACTTCACGTCCCTCAACTTCTCCTGGAGGTAAAGGCGATGCTCAGGAAGGGCGCCATCGAACTCGTCCTAAAGAGGCTTCGGGGCTCCGGAGTTTACTCGAGATACTTCCTCGTGAAGAAGACGGGGGGATGGCGCCCCATCCTGGACCTGCGACGTCTGAACAAGTTCATCAAGGCGCAAAAGTTCTGGATGGTCACCCTCCAGCACGTCCTGGGTCAGCTGGAGGAAGGAGACTTCCTGTCGTCGTTGGATTTGGAGGATGCCTACTTCCATATTCCCATCCTAAAGGGGCACCGAAAATTCCTCGGGTTTGTGGTCCAAGGGCGTCACTACCAGTTCAAAGCCCTCCCCTTCGGACTACGGTCGGCACCCAGGGTATTCACCAAGTGCCTTGCACCGGTGGCGGCGCAGCTGCGCCGCGAGGGGATCCACGTCTACCCCTACCTGGACGACTGGCTCATCCGAGCCAAGACGAGGGAGCTCGCCGTGGATCACACGGCAAGGACCGTCCGACTTCTCACGGACCTGGGATTCTCCGTGAACTACGCCAAGTCTCACCTGGTACCCGCGCAAAACGCACTGTTTCTGGGAGCGAAGCTCGACACAGTGTCTCTTCTGGCCTCCCCGTCGGAGGAAAGGACCAGGTCCATCCTGGGCAAGGTACAGCGGATGTTGGTTTCCGACGCGGCCAAGGTGAGGTCCATCAAGTCCCTCCTCGGAATGATGTCTTCCTGCATCTACCTCATTCCCATGTGCAGGCTCCGGAGGCGCCCGTTGCAGGAGTTCCTGGACGCGCGCTGGATCCAAACGACGGGCAGCTTCGAGGAGAGGATCACACTCGACGAGAGTTTCCGCCGAGCGGTCCGGTGGTGGGGCAACCGCACGCATCTGACGGCGGGCATGGACTTCCAGACCCCAGACCACCAGGAGACAGTGACCACCGATGCCTCCCTGGAAGGGTGGGGAGCGCACACCGAAAATCTGCACGCGAGATTCCTTTGGCTCCCGACGGAGAAGTCCCTCCATATCAATGTCCTGGAGCTCCGTGCAGTGTTCTGGGCCCTCAGGTCCTTCCTTCCGTCCCTCAAGGGCAAGGTGGTGAGGATCTTCACCGACAACACCACCACCATGTTTTACATCAGGAAACAGGGCGGAACCAGGTCCCCAGCGCTGTCCAAGGAGGCGCAGGACCTGTGGCATTGGGCCGTCGCCCAAAGGATGTTTCTGGTGCCGTTTCATCTGGCAGGGATAAAAAACACCATCGCCGACTCACTCAGCAGGGAGCTGCGCTCGTGCCACGAGTGGGAACTACGGCAGGATCTAGTGGATCGCCTCTTCCGACGGTGGGGCACACCCCAGATCGACCTGTTCGCGATGGCGACGAACTCCAAGTGCCGGAGGTTCGCCAGCAGGTTTCCCCAGGCGAGGAGCATGGGCGATGCCTTCTCGTTCCCCTGGGAGGGCCTGTTCCTCTACGCGTTCCCTCCTTTCCCACTGCTAATCCGGCTCGTCAACCAGCTCAAGAGGTCACGGTGCAGGATGATCCTCGTCGCACCTGCGTGGCCGAGGCAGATATGGTTCCCGGACCTTCTGGACTTGTCAGCGTCCCCGCCAATCAAGCTCCTGGTGGACGCGGATCTTCTCTCCAGGGAAGGAGGCGCCATCCTCCACCACGACCCGAAATCGCTGAACTTGCAGGTCTGGCTCCTGCAGCGCTAGAGTTTGGAGGATACGACATACCGGCCGACTGCAGAGAGGTTCTTGCAAAGGCCAGGGCGTCCTCGACTCTTAAATGCTACGGACACAAATGGAAGAGGATCTCTGTCTGGTGCCACCCACAGAAGATTAACCCTTTACGGATTACGGCTCCCCAGGTACTGCCGTACCTGCTGACGCTGGCCAAAGCTGGACTGGCACACGCGTCCATCAAGATTCATCTTGCTGCGATCTCCCGATACACCAGAACCACGGGCCGGACGTCCTTGTGGTCTCATCGTCTGGTGAAAGAGTTCATGAAGGGACTGTTCAGATCGTTCCCGCCGGTGAAGGCTCCGGCCCCGGCGTGGGAGCTCAACGTGGTGCTGACCAAGCTCATGGGACCTCCGTTCGAGCCTCTGCACTCGGCCCCGTTGAAGTTTCTGTCGTGGAAAACAGCGTTTCTTGTGGCCATCACCTCCGCACGACGGGTGGGAGAGATCCAGGCCCTTTCATGCAAGGCCCCGTACTTGACTTTTCACGACACGAGGGTAGTGCTCAGGACGCACCCCTCCTTCATGCCCAAGGTACCGTCGGACTTCCATCTCAACAAACCCTTGGTGTTGCCTGTGTTCTTCCCGTCGCCTTCGTCGCCGGCTGAGAGGACTTTGCACTCGCTGGATGTGGCTAGAGCGCTGAAGTTCTACGTGGACCGCACGAAGTGTCTTCGGAAGACGTCACAACTCTTTGTGAACTTTGGACCTGTCAATCAGGGGAAGGCTCTCTCGAAGGCTTCCATTTCCAGATGGCTCTCCGGCTGTATCATGTACTGTCATCGGTTGGCAAACCGACCGCTGCCTGGCCGTCCGAGAGCCCATTCCACCAGAGCGATCGCAGCTACCACGGCGTTCCTTTCTGGTGTGCCCCTGCTGGACATATGCAGGGCTGCTACGTGGAGGTCGACGCACACCTTCACGAAATTCTACTGCGTCGATCGGGATTCCAGGGAGGAGTCCAGGTTCGGCCAAGCAGTGCTGGGCAACCTGTTCGCCTGAGGTGAGCCTGGTGAGGAGGTAAGATGCTTAATGTTGAGTTTGATGTACTGCTTAATGTTGAGCCGTTGCCACCTCCCGTGGTTGTGCATGTGTGTACTGCTATGTATTCTTTATTCATGAGCATGTGAATCCATGCCAGACCCCATGCTGGAGAAGGAACAAGTTACTTACCTGTAACTGTTGTTCTCCAGCATGGGTCTGGCATGGATTCACATGCGAACCCTCCCGCCTACCCCTCTGCGGCTCTTCACTTGGTCATACTGCCACTTCACGTGCTTCCAAATCTGAAGATGGCTGCCAGAGGCGGTGCTTAGGTAGAGGGCAGTCATTGGCTGTGGTCAGTATGACGCAGAGACCAGTGATTGGTTATTACTACGAAAGACAGATCAGAAACGAAACTGATACTGGTTTTTTCTTTACCGAGGATTCCCAGCCTGACGACGGGGAATATTCATGAGCATGTGAATCCATGCCAGACCCATGCTGGAGAACAACAGTTACAGGTAAGTAACTTGTTCCTTTTTTGACATTAATGACAGTTCGGTTTTACGAAAGAAAAGCGTACCTGCGGGAAGAATTGTAACCATAGTCAAAACACATTTAGCACATTGAATAAAAACCAAGGCAAAGGGGGTAAAAATCATAGGCAATACTTTTGTCAAGGCACATGAATCACAAGACGTGTTCTACGTGACAGATGAAGTCAATAGGCCTGCGCCAGTGTCAAATGGAGCAGGGCTCTGTTGTCGAGGATCACACGATTGAACAGTTTGAGATTAACTTTGCCAGGAGTACTTGGATATTGTCAAAGGGAGGCAAAAGTTATAAGAGAGAAGGAAGAAAGGACAAGCCTTCGGCAAGGAAAAGGTTTCACCTCGATTCCTCAAGGTCGGATGGAGAGAACGACCAAATGGACACATTACCTTATTCAAAGGAAGAAAGCTGGTGCTACGGCAGTTGTTCCTGGTAGTTCCTGCAGACTCACGGTTCCTGAAGCTTCAGTCGTGGGGACAAGGACAACATCTGGGGCGATCTGCACAACCCAGGGATGAGGCCAACAGCAGCAAAGCAACGGTGAATAAAAGGTGCGCTTTTTTAAAACAGGAGAGGCCTTTTCTGATGGCTATCCGGACCACTACAGCTTCATGCAGCGATTTCGATCCAGAAGAGGATTCTCTGGCTGTAGAGGGTGAGCTGGTTGGTCCCACCAGGCTCAAGGGAAGGAGACTCCGGACTGGATCTTCTTTCGTTGAAGGGTAGATAGCTTAGGACTGCAGCAGGGCTTCACCGGGACTCGGGAGTTGCAGAAGCCGTCTTCTTCTCCAGAATGGGTCTGGCATGTATTCACATGCTCATGAATATTTCCCGTCAGGCTGGGAATCCTCGGTAAAGAAAAAATCACTATCAGTTTTGTTTCTGATCTAGCTTTCTTAGTAGTAACCAATCACTGATCTCTGGGTCATACTGCCCCCAGCCAATGACTGCCCTCTCCCTAAGCCCCGCCCCTGGCAGCCATCCTCAGATTTTTACTGCACGCTCAAGTGTTGGCAGTCCTCGTGTTTAGCTCTCGAGTTTTTTTACTGCGTTTTCACGTTTTTTTCAGGAGAATTTCTCATTTTTTCGGTTTAATCGAGCCTCAAGCTCCACCGTTTCTACTTCCGATAACGGGGACCCGTTTCGGAATTCTTCTATGACCCTCAAGGGTGAAGTTTTCGTCGAGTTTACACTTCTTGGAGGATTCCGGAAGATCTGCGGCCTACCTCAAGACATGGCCCAGGACAAAGGGAGCTCGACGCCCGGATCCAAGCTGTTCAGGATCTGCCCTGGATGCGGATTATTTAACGTTTTCAAGGAGGACGAGCATTCGCGATGTCCCTACTGCCTCCATGGGGACAAGACGCACGTGGAGAAGGATTGTGCGTTCTGCAAGAACCTTTCAGAACGGACCAAACAAGATAGTCGTTCCTACCACGCCACCTGGCTGGAGAACACAGCAAGTGAGAAGGCGAAGAAGAAGGCCGAGCGGGCTTCTAAGTCCTTTGAGGGCGCCCTGGCGACGGGGGCCCAACAGAAGGCCAAGCACCACGAGTCCGTGGGCGCCGGGAGCGCCGAAAGGTCGGGCTCTTCGGTTGCCAAGCAGGGCGCTACTTCTCCGGCACGTTCGACCATGAGCCAGCGCTCTGGGTCGGGGAAGAGGAAGTCCGAGAACCCGGGTAGGCTGCTGAAGCGGACCCGGCCGATCTCGAAGGGGGAGCGAGGCGTTGACCCCCCCCCCCCCCCCAAGGCGAAGGCCCAGAACGCACCTAAGGTGGTGAGGGCCTTGATCCACCCGGATAAGGCCTCTACCGAAGTGGTCTCTGCGACCCCGGCGGAGCCGGCTGAGACTACGCCAATGGAAACGGCCTCTGGGCCCAGAGTATCCCTGCCGCCGCAGAGGGAATCCTCTTTCCAGCCCATCGCTGAGACCCCCGTGAAGCCCCCGGCTGAAAAAGAGGGGGGGGGCGGTGGCCGTTAGACTCGGAATCAGCCTCTGAGGAGGAACTGGTGGAGACCGAGAGGGGCCTCAACTAAAGGTCCATAGGCCTCAACGAGAGGTTCATAAACCTCAAGGAGAGGATCGAGAAGGTTCGATACCAGGGGACGGTCCCTACTGACGTGAACGATGATAGCGACGAGGACGACGAACAGGGCCCACGGGAGCGGCCATCCCGTCCATCGCAGCCATTGCCCATGCCCCAGGATAGCTTGGCGGCCATTTTGTTGGCAATCCCAATCCTTATGTACCGAGATAAGGACGAGATTACCACGCAGCCCGACGGAGGAGCCAGAACCAGGCCCGTCGGGAAGCCCTCCGAGCAAGCGCAGGAATGTCCACCCCGGTCCGCCCTTCGTGCCTGCGAGACCGGTGGACCCCTCATCCCCCTCGCCGGACCCTAGAGAGGATACGGCGACTGATACAGCGACGGGGACGGACGATGGCAGCGGCGATGACTCAGCAGACATCCTGTCGTCACCCCCTCCCGTGGGCATCTCCAGCCAACTAAATTGGCTTTCCACGCCATGATAACCAGGGCATCTGAGCTCTTCCAGCTCTGCCCTGAAGAACAGAAAAAGGAGGGGTTTCTGTACCAGCGACGAGAGGCTGAGGAAGACTGTCCTCGCGGTGCCTTTACTCAACGACATCTGGGACGAGGGGCTTGCTATCCTCAAGAACCCTGCCATGACACCCACCAAGAGGGACAGGTACGAGAAGAAGTACAGAGTCCCTGATGCCACCCCTTTGTCCCTCAGGGCCCAGCCCACGCCGGACTCAGTTGTCTCGGCAGCGGCTAAGAAGGCGGCAGCGGGCGCGGCGGCTTCAACTTCCACCTCCCCGCCGGACAGCGAGGGTAAGAAGTTGGACTCTATGGGACGACGAGTCATCTCGTCGGCGGCGACGACGATTAAGGCGGCCAATGCCTTAGCGATCGTGGCCCGCTACGACAGGGAGCTCTGGTTCAAGATAGCTCCCCTGCTAGATTTCCTGCCGGATGACAAAAGGGCGGAGGCCCTAGAGATTCTGCAGGAGGGCGAGGTGGCTTCGGATCACGCCATTACGGTGGCAACGGACATTGCCGATACCAGATTTCGCCAACTGGGCAACAGAGTTTGCCTCCGACGACGAGGATGGCTCAAGGCGACAGACTTTCGCCAGGACGTCCAGACCAGAGTGTTGGACATGCCGTTCGACGGCAACAACCTCTTTGGTAAGGCAGTGGATGACTCTCTACAGGCCATCAAGACCGACTCTGAGACGGCCCGGGCCCTTGGGTTGCTTCAGCAGCGACGGCCCTTTCAGAGCTCTGGAGGCAGACAGGGTGCCTCCAAAGGATCCAGTGGTGGCTCCTCCACCTACCGCCAGGCGGCCCGCTCCTCTTCCCAGGAGGCCTACAGAGGTTGTGGCAAACAAGGGGGTTCCCGCCGTCGTCGCCTAGGAGGCAAGGTCGCCTCCAAGCAAGAATGACCTGGCCGTGTTGTCGGGCCCCCACCGAAGCACCCCGGTGGGAGGCCGGCTGACTAAGTTCGTCGGCGTGTGGGAGTCCATCTCCACCGACCGTTGGGTGTTGGACACCCTGGCCAACGGGCACTCGCTGGAATTCCAAAAGAAGTTCCCTCGCATTCCTCCCGTGGCCAGGAAGGAAAATCACGTACCTCAACTACTGTTGGAGGTAAGGGCGATGCTCAAGAAAGGTCATCGAGCTCGTCCCCAGAAGGCTCCGGATTGTACTCAAGGTACTTCCTCATCAGGAAGAAGACAGGCGGTTGCCGCCCCCATCCTGGACCTGCGCCGCTTAAACAAGTACATCAAGGCACAGAAATTCAGGATGGTCGCCCTCCAGCACGTGCTGAGACAGCTGGAGGAAGGCGACTTCCTATCGTCGCTGGACCTGGAGGATGCTTACTTCCACATCCCCATTCTAAGAAGGCACAGGAAGTTCCTCAGGTTCATGGTTCAAGGACGCCACTACCAATTCAGAGCCCTACCGTTCGGATTAAAGTCGCCACCCAGGGTTTTCACCAAGTGCCTGGCACCAGTGGCGGCGCGGCTGTGCCTGCAGGGGATCCACGTCTACCCCTACCTGGACAACTGGCTAATCCGGGCAAGGTCAAGGGAACTCGCCGTCGATCATACGGCGAGGACCGTCCGGTTGCTCACGGAGCTGGGGTTCTCCATCTACCCCAAATCACACCTGGTTCCGTCGCAAGTAGCACTGTTTTTGGGGGGCGAAGCTCGATACAGTGGAGCAATTGGCCTCCCCTTCAGAGGAGAGGACCAATACCATCCTGGGCAAGGTACGGTGACTGTTAGCCACGGACGTGGCCAGGGTGAGGTCCATCAAGTCCCTTCTCGGGATGATGTCCTCATGCATCTACCTTGTACCCCTTTGCAGACTTTGGATGCGTCCGCTGCAGGAGTTCCTCGACGCCCGCTGGTTTCAGGCGGGGGGCTGCTTTGTGGACAGGATCCCCCTCGACGAGGAGTTCCGTCAGGCAATCCTATGGTGGGGCACCCGGGCTCACCACACAACGGGCACGGACTTTCAAACCCCGGCGTTTCAGGAGACGGTGACTACGGACGCCTCTCTGGAGGGTTGGGGGCCCCACACCGGAGATCTCCATGCAAGAGGCCTTTGGCTCCCGGAGGAGGTGTCTCTTCACATCAACATCTTGGCGCTCCGTGCAGTGTTCTGGGCGCTCAAGTCGTTCCTCCTGTCCCTCAAGGACAAAGTGGTGAGAGTCTTCACCGACAACACACCACGATGTTCTACATACAGAAGCAGGGGGGCACCAGATCCCCAGCCCTATCCAAGGAGGCCCAGGATCTGTGGCACTGGGCCGTCGCCCTGGGGATGTTTCTGGTTCCCTTCCACCTGGCAGGAATAAAAAACACCATCGCCGACTCACTCAGCAGGGAGCTACGCTCGTGCCACGAGTGGGAACTGCGCCAGGATCAAGTGGATCGACTCTTCCGATGATGGGGCAAACCCCAGATTGACTTGTTTGCGACGGCGACGAACTCCAAGTGCCAGAGGTTCGCCAGCAGATTCCCCCAGCCGAGGAGCATAGGCGATGCTTTCTCGTTCCCTTGGGACGGCCTGTTTCTATACGCGTTCCCTCCATTGATGTTGCTGCTCTGCCTCATCAACCAGCTCAAGAAGTCCAGGTGCAGGATGATACTCGTCGCACCGGCGTGGCCGAGGCAGATCTGGTTCCCGGACCTTTTGGACTTGTCAATGTCCCCGCCAGTCAGGCTGCCGGCGGACGCAGATCTTCTCTAAGGAAAGAGGCGCCATTCTACACCACGACCCACAGTCACTGAACTTGCAGGCCTGGCTCCTGCAGCACTAGAGTTTGGAGGGTACGATATCCCAGCTGATTGCAGAGAGGTTCTTGCAAAGGCCAGGGCGTCCTCAACTCTCAAGTGTTACGGTCATAAATAAGAGGTTCTCTGTCTGGTGCCGTGCACAGAAGATTAACCCTCTGCGGATTACGGCCCCTCAACTGCTGCCATACTTACTGTCGCTGGCCAAAGCTGGACTGGCTTACTCCTCCATAAAAATACATCTGGCTGCCATCTCCCGATATACCAGGACTACGGGACAGGCGTCCTTATGGTCTCCTCGCCTGGTAAAGGAATTTATGAAGGGACTATTCCGATCATTCCCGCCGGTGAAGGCCCCTGCCCCGGCGTGGGAACTTAATGTGGTGCTGACCAGGCTCATGGGGGCCCCATTCGAGCCTATGCATTTGGCGCCTTTGAAGTTCCTGTCATGGAAGACAGCGTTCCTTGTGGCTATCACCTCTGCACGACGAGTGGGAGAGATTCAGGCCCTATCTTGCAAGCCTCCATACTTGACTTTTCATGACACGAGGGTTGTGCTGAGGACGCACCCCTCCTTCATGCCCAAGGTGCCATCGGACTTCCACCTCAACGGGCCCTTGGTGTTACCAGTTTTCTTTCCGTCGCCTTCGACGCCGGCCGAGAGGACTTTGCACTCGCTGGATGTAGCTAGAGCGCTGAAGTTCTACGTGGACCGCACAAAGAGTTTTCAGAAGACGTCACAACTGTTTGTGAACTTTGGGTCCGTGTATCAAGGAAAGGCTCTCTCGAAGACTTCCATTTCCAGATGGCTCTCCGGCTGCATTATGCATTGTCACCGGTTGGCAAACCGACCGCTGCCCGGCCGTCCAAGAGCCCATTCGACCAGAGCGATCGCTGCTACCACAGCGTTCCTGTCTGGTGTGCCCCTGCTGGACATCTGCAGGGCTGCTACGTGGAGGTCGAGGCACACCTTCACAAGATTCTACTGCATCGATCGGGACTCCTGGGAGGAGTCCAGGGTCGGCCAAGCAGTGCTGCGCAACCTGTTCGCCTAAGGTGAGCCTGGTGAGGAGGTAAGAGATGCTTAATGTGGAGTTGATGTATTGCTTAATGTTGAGCCTGTTGCCACCTCCCGTGGTTGTGTATACTGCTATGTGTTCTTTTATTCATGAGCATGTGAATCCATGCCAGACCCCATGCTGGAGAAGGAACAAGTTACTTACCTGTAACTGTTGTTCTCCAGCATGGGTCTGGCATGGATTCACATGCGAACCCTCCCTCCTTCCCCTCTGCGGCTCTTCACTTGGTCATACTGCCTCTTGGTGTGCTACCATATCTGAGGATGGCTGCCAGGGGCGGGGCTTCGGGAGAGGGCAGTCATTGGCTGGGGGCAGTATGCCCCAGAGATCAGTGATTGGTTACTACTAAGAAAGACAGATCAGAAACGAAACTGATACCGATTTTTTCTTTACCGAGGATTCCCAGCCTGACGACGGGGAATATTCATGAGCATGTGAATCCATGCCAGACCCATGCTGGAGAACAGCAGTTACAGGTAAGTAACTTGTTTCCTTCTCTGCTTCTCTTCGGTTCTTGTAGTTCCAGTGGCGACTTTGACTTCCAGCTCAAGAGTCCTGCCTTTTATGCCAAGATCACCCATTTACACAGCCTGGCTGTCAATCACACAGCAGGGGGGTTGTTCTGCCCGGACAGCCACCTCAGCCAATGGACACAAAGTGTGACTTGGGTCTCCAAGGAGACCCATGTAGGGGGTTACTAAACCCCTCCCCCACATTCAGCCCACCTAGAAACCCAGACGCCAAAGGAGGTCTTCTTTGTAGAAGCCTGCCAAAGGACGGCGGAAAAAGAAGGCAAACCTGGTTTGCTGTGCCAAGTTAAACACATGAAGGATATTGACACAAAGAAATGGCGAATAAACCCGACCAGAGCCAAAATAAAAAGTATTTGGTCAAGCGGGTTTATGTTCGAGGCTAATACAATAGCCTAAAACAGTATCATGTTTATATAATATATAATCGTGGTAGAAAAGACAGGGTAGATACCACTGCCACCAGCCAAGTCTGTGTTAAGGGAGCAAATCAAGGCTCCAGTAGGTACAGACAAAAAAGGGATCAGAGTTAAACCTTTCCAATACTCCATGTAAGATGGAGTGTACTGGGTCTGTAGGTTAAATGACTACATAAAGTAAATGGCAACTTTACCTGTTTCTGGGGGACCGTAGTCAGCCCCAGAAAAATGGAGTCAGTGGGAAGTCTTGGAGACAACCCTGTGCCACTGCACTGAAGGTGCTGTGTAACGCACACAAAATGTTGAGCTCATGGAGTGGTGTGGCTCCATAGCCCAAGATCACACAAACAGTAGAAATACACATGGCAAAACACATGTAAGATTGGGAAAAAGGTTCTCACTCTTACCAGGTGGAAAAAATAAACCCCAGAAATCCAGCAAAGCTGCTGAGGGACTCACTAGGTAAGGGAAATTAGCCATAAATGAGAATTCTCCTTAAGATCTGCCCCTGGGTGCCTTGGGTCCCAGCCTTCGCCGGAGTAGGTGATCTCGGCCGCTGCCAGAAAGAGGTCCTCAACCCCTCTTTGTCGTCCATGGTACACACGGACCAGGATGGTAATAAGATAGATGCTGCAGGAAAGTGTATCAGCACAGTCCCGAAGCTTGACTCTTCTTCCTTTTCTTCATACCACTCTCTCTATGATGAGGCCCTTTCAGCTGATCGCGGTTACAACTCTGACCTTCTGCATGCCCAATGTGCTCATCCCCGGTGTCTTTTCCAAACCCCTTCTCGCTTTCTTACACCACCCACTCCTGATTGTTCCCTCATCTCTATCACTGCTGCCGACTTCAACATATTTCTCTGCTAAAGTTTTTTTATTTGTTTTATTTGAGCATTTGTTAGGCGCCTATACAACAAAATGGTGTGGGGAGGACACAAGGGGAGTAAATAATAATGGCAAAAACCAATAAATATACAATTGTGAACCAATTGGGCCTTGTGACATTTGGACGTGCAGTGAAGAGAATTGTAGGAGCTAGTGGGGGAGAAAGGTATGTGCTGGTGAGAGCCCGGGAGGGAAGTGTTGAGAGGTTCCAGGGGAGGAGACCGCTGGCTAAGTGCTAGGGCGGAGGAATACCGAGGGTGGGATGCACAGCTGCCAGGTAGGGGGCCCACAAGGACAGTGCTGGGAAGGGAAGAAGAGGGTGCTATTGTCGACTGTGCAGGGGCCTGGTAACCTGTAAGATTCATGAAGGTCCAGGCCGCCAATCTCCGCGGCAGTCTGGTGATTAGCAAGGGAGGGTAAAGAGCTAGGGAAATGTTCTCCAGGATGGGGTTTCGCATGGATTCACATGCTCATGAATAATCCCTGTCGTCAGGCTGGGAATCCTCGGTAAAAGAAAGTTTCACTTTAAAACTCTATTTCTCCTCTAAACCAATCACTATCCTGTGGGTCATAATGCCCCTATCCAATGATGGTCCTCTCCATAAGCCCCGCATCTGGCAGCCATCTTCAGATTTTCACTGCACGCTTCAGTGTTGGAAGTCCTTGAGTTTGCTCTCTGAGCTATTTTGTACTTTTTTGACGGGAAAGTTCTCTTTTTGTTCCATCTTCATCAGCAGCAACTGGGATCCGTTGTCGGTGAAGTTGCGTGCCCCTCAAGGGCAGTTATTCGTCCCAAGTTGCTAGAAGGCGATCTTGGGCCTACTCCCCGACCATGACGGAGGAGAAAAGAGGGAGGACACTTTTCAGGCCCTCACCCAATGCGGGCTAAGGAACATCTTCATGGAGGACAAACCTCAGATGTGTGTGTACTGCCTGCACCCGGACCACATAGAGGATGAGAAAGACTTGTATAGCAGGCTGGTGGCATCGCTCAAATCGAGCAAGTCCTCTGACCCATACTCTGAGCAGGGTCATGCCTCACCCAACACCAGTTGGTCCCAGGAGCGGTCTCCATCCGGCAGTAGGTCAAAGTCTTTTGAGGACGACCCATCTGTGGGTGGCCAAGAGAAGGCCAAGAGCTGCATTGCAGATTCCGCCGGATTCGCTGCTGATGCAGGTCCCAGTTCGGATGCCCGTCCGCCTCATTAGCCAGCCTGCCATCTAGTTCCTCCTTAAAGAGGAAGTCCTCCATCCTGGTCAAGTTATGGGACAAATCGGAGAGACGGAGGAAGAGAAGGCGGTCGAACTGCACGCACAGCCAAAGGCTCCGCTGACCACTTTGTCGACATCCTCTGGGGCGACCACTATGGTGGGTGGTTCCAACCCGACTAGGGTGGTCCCTACAGCAGAGGTTCCCTGCCTCCCAGGCGTGTTTCACGGCCACCGAGGCAGCAGCGAAGGCTGCGGGCACCCCTGGGAGGGTGCTGGGGGTGGGGGCAAGCACCAGCACAGTTCCTGGTACACGCTCCTCGGGAGGGAAAGGGGGTGGTTGGCGAAGAGGCCCCAAAGCAGCCCTCCAAGGCTTACGTTCATCCAATGGACATCTCATCCACGGACGACCGTCCGTCCATACAGTCCACAAGGAAGACGGCGGCGCAGGGCCTAGCACCCAATCATTCCCTTCTCAGTCGAGGGACTTGTCCATGGACATCTGTCAACTCTCCACACCCTAGTGACGGAGATCCAGCAGAGGTTCCCCCCCAGCACTTGTACCTGTTGTGCCGCGGGCACCTGACCCGCCTCTGTGCAAGAGGAAGCGTCATACGACGCATCAGCCTCCTTCACCACATTTTGACTCGTCTCCACCAGCGGACCCGGATACTCGCACAGATATTGGTACAGAGATGGCCACAGAAACCGATGAAGATGGGGACTTCCTCTGGGCAGACGACTAATCACCACACCTGGAAGCCCCTCATAGAGGCTCTCCACCAGACGAGGTGGGATCATTCCACTCTATCTCCAGGGCCTCCGAGCTGTTCCATCTGGTGCCCGAGGAAACCAAGAAGAAGCGCTTACGATATTAGCGACGCGAGTACAAGAGGAAGGCGATCATGACGGTACCCTTTTTGGACATTTGGGAGGAAGGCTTAGCCCTCATGAAAAACCTATGCACAGCTCCAACCAGTCGGGACAGGTTGGAGAAGAAATATAGCTTACTGGAGTCTGCAAGTGCTTGAAGTCCCAACCGTCGCCAGACTCAGTAGTGTCGGCTGCCGCAAGGAAACTTATGGCCAACCCAGCCTCTGCATCATCAGTCCCTCCGGACAACGAGGGGAAGAAGATGGATGCCATGGGGAAGAGTCATTTACACAGCATCCACGGTCCTGGCAGCCAATGCTCTGGCTATATTGCCCCGATAGGACCCGTGAGCTTTGGTACAAGCTCGGCCCTATCCTGGAATTCCTCTCTTGTGATAAGAAAACCGAGGCTCTCGCCCTCTTTCAGAAAGTTTGCCTTTGTTGCCAGAGATGGTTGAAGGCCACAAACATTTGCCAGGATGTTCATGCAAAGGTGCTGGACATGTCTTTCGACAGCGAGAATCTGTTCGGTAAGGCGGTCGACGAATCCCTTCAAGCCATAAAGATGGACATGGCACGTTCCTTTGGCACTCTACAGCTGCATCACCCGTCTTTTCCGCTCCTCCCGAGGGTAATGGAGCAGATCCAAGGGATACTCCACATCATACATGCAACCTCCTCGATCCTCCACACAAGAAGCCTGCAGGGGTCACTCCCAAGCCTACGGTAGCAGAGGTCAGCGTTGCCCGCAGGGCAGTGCGCCAGTGTCCAATCAAGCCTGAACCGGCCAAGACATCCCCACTCGTGCACCCCGGTGGGAGGCTGGCTGACTGTCAGCAAGTGGAAGATGATCACCACTGACTTATGGGTGCTAGACGCTCTCGCCCACGGACACACCTTGGATTTCCAACGCATGTGTCCTCGTATTCCACTGGTTCTCCGTCGCAAGTAGCACGTCCCTCAGCTCCTGGGAAATGTGTGAGCCATGATACGGTCAGGGGAGTAACATGCGCCTTGAAACACTACCATATAATAAGGAGCGATGGAGCTTATTCCCCAATGGCTCTGGGGCTCCGAAATCTATTCCACATACTTTCAGGTCAGAAAGAAGATGGTGTTGGGGGGCGTACATTGGGAATGTTGGAGACCTATCCTAGACCTGCACCGTCTATACAAGTACTTGAAATCTGAAATTCAGGATGGTTGCATTGCAACACGTGCTCTGCCAACTGGAGGAGGGGGATTTCTTGACCTTGTTGGACCTAGAGGATGCGTACTTCCATGTCCCCCATCCGCAGGAGACATCGGAAGTTCCTGCGGTTTGTGGTACAAGGCGAACACTACCAGTTCAAGGCCCTACCTTTCGGTTTAGTCGGTGCCAAGGGTGTTCACAAAATGCTTGGCCCCGGTGGCGGTCCGCCTGCATCTGCAGCAAGTGCACATATACCTGTACCTGGATGATTGGCTGATACGAGCCAGCTCCCGGGAACTGCTGATGAGTACACGAAGGACACCATACGGCTACTGGCAGAGCTGGGGTTCTCTGTGAACTATCCAAAGTCCTGCTTAATGCCATCCCAGAACACGCTATTCCTCAGCACCGGACTCGACACAGTGGCTTGCCTGGCATCCGCATCGGAGGAGAGGCTAGTGGCCATTCAAGGGAAAGTACAGCCGCTATCGTTGGCGACGACTGCCACGGTTTGGGCCATCAAGTATTTGCTGGGCATGAAGTCGTCCTGCATATACATAGTTTGTCCTTGCAGGTTGCAGATGCAACGCTTCAGGAATTCTTGGTTGCACGTTGGATACACTTGTCTGGGAATTTTCCGAACATTATCACCCCACCATCCCTCAAAGAGGCGTTCCGGCAGGCGATGATGATGGTGGTGGGGTATGCTCCCACTTAGCCCAGGGGACGGTTACCACGGACGCCTCTCTGGAAGGTTGGGGAGCTGTTAGGCAGAATTCTATGCAGTACCCTTTGGGAACACCACACACAATTAAGACTACAAGTGACAGTACAATTTCACCTTTGGTACAAGCCTGTACTACACAAAGTGGTAGCCGTAGCAGAACAGCCAAACTTATCTCAAGAGTAAGTGAGCAGTATCAGATAGTTACACAAAGGACAGCAATTACTATGATTCAGGCAAACACTGACTCAAGGTTTTGAAGTAAAAGAATATACATTTATTTCACTCTTCAGTTGTATAACATTACACTATTCTAAGCAGTCTAAAAATCACACTCTTCATACACCACACCGCTTCCCTTAAATTCCAGACAAGTTAAGCTCACAAAATGAAGTTTGAGCAAAATGGCACTCCAGCAATTTAAAAGGGAGGGAAAGACAGAAATGAATCCACACCAAAAGGTAAGTACTCGGGGGCAAGCGACCAAGAGAGGCTACAATGATAAACTCAGACAGAAAAGGCTTAGGGCCAAAGTTAATGGTTCAAAAGTCTTTTGCTCAAGATAATACAGTTCAGTGTAGTTCGCCGTAAAGTTTGTTGCACGGTGTCCGGACGAGGTTGGTTGGTAGAAAAGTTAGTTCAAAGAGAAGAGAAGGACAAGCCTTCGGATTGGAGAAGGATTTCAGACACTTTCACCGCGGTTGAACGAAACGGACAACCGGATTTGGACAGTACCATAAAACGCAGAGGAAGCTGTCGCTGAGGCAGACATTCCTGCTAGTTCCTGCAGGCTCACGGTTCCTGAAGCGACTGTCGGACTGATCATAAGTAGGAAGACTGGAGGGTCCTGCACTACCCAGGAAAGAAACAAGCAGCAGAGCAAAGCAACGAATAAAAGGTGCGCTCTTTAATAGCCAAGCAGGGTCCGACCTTCCTGGCTATCCGGCCCACTGTAGCTCTGTACAGCAAATTCGACCAGAGGAGGGGTCCTAACTTGCAGTTTGGCTGAACTGGTTGGTCCCACCAGCTCAAGGGAAGAAGTTTCCTGGAGGATCTTCTTTTTGGATTCTGGAGATTCAGACCTGCAGCAGGGCTTCACCGAACAGTTCAGTCTTTGTAGGGGTCCTCTTCTTCCAGTTCCTCGTTGGTTCTTTCGTTTCAGTGGCGACTCTGCTCTTGCAGTCCCAGAGGCCTGCTTTTTATGCAGTTTTCACCCATTCATACAGCCTGGCTGTCAATCACACAGCAGGGTGCCTGTCCTGGCAATGACAGTCACCCAGCCAATCAAACAGGAGTGCGACTTGGGTTACCAAGGGAACCCATGACAGGGGTCCTAAAACCCCTCCCTCGCATCCTTCCTACCCAGACTCTCGGGCGCCTAAAGGAGGGCTTCTGTGTGGAAGCCAGCGAAAAGGCGATGAACAAAGGGACCAAACCTGGTTTGGCGCGCAGAGTAAAACACGAGAAAGACTTTAACAGAAAGAAATGGCGAAATAAACCCAGCCGGAGCAAAAATAAAATGTATTTGGTCAAGCAGGTTTATGTTCGAGGCTAATATAATAGCCTAAAACATTGCCACATTTATAGAAGATAATCTCGGTAGAAAAGTTGGGTTAGATACCACTGCCACCAGCCAAGTCTTAATGTATAGGGAGCGAAACAATGCTCCAAGATGCACAGACAAAAAGGGATAAGAATTGACCCTTTCCAATATTCCATGGAAGATGGGGTGTACTGGGTCTGTGATAAAAGTGATAAATAAAGTTAATGGCAACTTTATCTTTTCTGGGGGAAAGTAGTCAGCCCCAGAAAATGGAGTCAGTAGGAAGTCTAAAAGACAACCCTGTGTCACTGCACTGAAGGTGCTGTGTAACAAACATGGAAGACTATGGTGCAATGGAGTAGGTGAGGCTCCAGTGCCCAAGATCACACAAAGTATAAATACACACAGCAAAACACATGTAAGGGGAAAAAAAGGCTCACACTCTTACCAGGTGAAAAAAATAAATCCTAGAAATCCAGCAAAGCTGCTGAGGGACTCAGTAAGTAAGGGAAATCAACCAGTTATGAGAATTCTCCCTAACAGCTCACACCGGACGTCTACAAGCCAGAGATCTGTGGCTTCCGGAGATGGATCTGCACATCAACATCCTGGAGTTACGGATAGTGTTTTGGGCCCTTAAATCCTTCCTATCTTCTCTGAGAGGCACGTTGGTGAGGCTCTTCACCACCTTGGAGGGAGAATGACTATGGAGTTGAAGCTGGAGGTGGGCTGCCTCGGCCTTCTTTGTAACGTCCAAGATGTGAGCGGTGAAGGAGAGAGAGTCGAATATGTCAGGTTTTTGGGCTCACAGCTTGG
The DNA here is from genome assembly GCF_040938575.1 of Ambystoma mexicanum. Lineage (NCBI taxonomy): Eukaryota > Metazoa > Chordata > Amphibia > Caudata > Ambystomatidae > Ambystoma > Ambystoma mexicanum. Next base: position 1,261,540,495 of record NC_090928.1, read on the forward strand.
TGACGGTAGAGGGCCCAAGCAGAGCGGCCAGAGGCTAGGGGGGGAAACGGGGCGCAGGTGTCCCAATAAGGATCTCGGTCTTACTGGCATTAAGACAGAGGTCGTTTGCGGCACACCATGCCTGGATAGCGGTCAGACAATCGAGCAGATGTAATAGAGGGAAGTCTAAAGGAGAACTGTGCGTCATCAGCATAACGGTGGAAATGAGAAGAGAAGGAGGAGCAAGAGGGCCGAGATAGATATTTAAAAGCTATGGTGATACGATAGAGCCCTGGGGGATGCACAGGTAGAGAGTGAAGTGGTGGAGAAGAAAGGGCCTAGCTGCAACTGGGACTGGCGGTTAGTGAGTAAAGGGGTCAGCCAATCCAGTGCCTGGTCTGTGATGCTGAGGGTATCGGAAGGCCAGCAACAAAATCCTTATACCGGTGTCGTTGGAAGAAATTCAGTAACTAGTGCAGGAATAAGAATGTGGATCCTTTTCAATGTACCACTCCCATGGTGCTTTTCTTTCTATTACATTTAGCCAACTCAGGGCTCCAAGTTGGAACTTTTAAAGGATATTTGGCAGCACTATCCATCTTCAAGCACTCCTCAGAAGAAGTTTTATATTTTAAAATGCCTTTAGTTATCCAATTTCTCAAAGGGTTAACAAATGTGTTCCCTCCTACACCTTTCCAAGTTCCCATTTGGGAGTTAAATTTAGTTTTTCACCATCTTTTTATCCTCCTCCACACGCTAGTAAAGAGGAGGGAAGATTTCAGACTAGTCCCTAAAAGGGCTCTCAGTTTCTACATATCTAAACTGGAAAGATTTAGACCAACAGATCAGTTGTTTGTCGGGTATACTGGACGCAATTTGGGCCTTGGTGTGTCCAAATAAACTATCCAGATGGATTAACCTAGCAATATTTGAATGTTACAAATTGGCTGGGAAGGTCCTCCAGATGGTTTAAGGGCTCATTCAACCAGGGGCATAGCAACTTCCATGGCTCATCAAGAGGGGTGTCCCAGTGCGAGACATTTGTGCTGCGGCCACTTGGTCATCAATGCACACTTTTGCAAAACATTAATGTTTAGACACGACTTCTTACCAAGGAGGCCTTTTTGCAAAAGCCGTCCTTCATTCTGTGCATAATTGAAGAACTATTGTCCTCCCTCCTCCTCTAAATTACAACTGATTTGGGAGTCTATCTAAGATGAGGAATATGTGGGAGGACACAATCCATTCAAAGAACAAGTTACTTACCAACTAGAACGTTCTGGATGTTCCTCCCACGTATTCCTCATCGACCCTCCCAACCTACCCCTCCGTACAGTTCTTACGCTTGTTGCACTTGTACTTCCTTAAGTGCCTGACATCTACCGACACAAAATACAACTGATGTGACCATTGACATCGAAAAAACAGAACTGAACCAACGGGCACGGCTCGAGCCATTTATAAGACGGATTATGTTGACGCTCGACGGCGGCCTTCAAGGGACAAAGCTACACGGCCTCGAGCACAGCGCCCTCTGGCAAAAAGATTTCCGAAAGAAGCAGCAAACTGACGAATATATCTAAGATGAAGAATACATGGGAGGAACATCCAGTCGAAAGAACGTTACAGTTGGTAAGTAACCTGTTCTTCTCCGTTGCAAGAGAGTAAAATGTATGTGACATCCAGCCGACGTGCGCAAAAACAATAAACTAGCCAATTACATAGTAAAGCAAGCATGAATTTTATTGTGTGTTTTGAGGTTCGATAGCAGAATTGTCTTTTGATGTTTAATGAAAGCCCTTGTTTCCTGGAGCTATTACTACCTAATGGTATGCCAATGTTATGATAGAACAGTGCAGAGAGGCAAGGACTCCATGCTAAATTATAAATCTAATCTCATGGTCAAATGGTTATTTATACAGCGCTTTTGGCAAAGCGCTTTACATAGAACATATTTATCACAATTATCACCAAATCAAAGACGGTACTCCTCTATCAACCTTGAAAGGATGAAAGGCTGAGTTGGCCTTGCCGGGATTCGAACCTGCAACCTACAGATCGTAGCAACAAGTGCTCAACGGCAGAGCTATCTTATTGGCTAACATCCTTCATCAGTCGGTTACCCGACTATCGACTGAGGTATAATAATCAGTGCCTAGATGTTGGACGAACCATGTGTGAAGCGCTTCATAAAGTTAAATACCTATCAGGATTATCACAGGGACAGGCTTTGCTGAGTTTCTATTTCAATTACAAATGTAATTTCATTTGTTTTTTAATTTTCACAGCATTTGCACTTCCTCTAGAGTCAGGTTTTGGGTGTTTTAATTGTAGTGCGTAAGATTTGAGACGCTAGAACACCTGCGATTGGTGTAATGACAATCACTCACCCTTGAACAAAGACGCTGCTGCCACCGACCATTTATAGTAATGTACCCCATTAACTGTAAGGGTAAATGGATGTAAACCAGCCCGTGCATAGTCATCATTTTACACACTGTTTTTATAATTAGAGTGAAAATTAAATTATAAGTGTAAAAATAATCTGCATCTGCATGATTATGCACACAGCACAGGAACTCTGAAAAATACAATTCTTTTTTTTTTTAAATTTATTTTTATTTTTTATTGTTATAGCTGAATAAAATCAACTTTTCAAAATTACATAATTCCATAAAAAGGTCCCAATACATGGGTAGCATACACTTAAGGACATATAGTAAAGAAAGCTAAACGACAACAAATACCACAGTTTAAAGAATAATGCAATTGCTTCAGCACTAGTTACCCTTTTAAGAACAATCTCAAAAGATAGAAAACCACATCAACTCATGTACATTCAACCAATTATTAATATGACTGTTCATAAAAAAAATTCACAAGGTAATATAAATTCTAGAAAGTGCACCAGTGCCTTTATAACTGAAAATCTGGTACTGTTGATTAGAGAACTCCATATCTCCAAATCGTCCCATTGCATGTGCACATTTAGCAGATTCGTAAAATGTTTTGCCCGTATGTCTTCCAAAGCGTGGCATGCAACTATCACGTGTTGTAAAGTCTCTTTGACACTGTGACGATTGCAAAACCGACAAAAGTTTAGTTCAGGAGGAATGGTCTTCCGCCTCACCAACACTTCTCTCGTAGGCCACAAGTTCATTCTCAACCGCAAGAACTTGGACCGAATTTTCGCAAAGGGACATTTTAGTAGATAACTTGGCGCTTGACCCAAGCATTTAATGCCAAAGATTTTAGAATTAAAATCTTTATATTGTCTGCAACGTTCATAGTTCTGGATCCACTCCCATTGATATTTTGTTTTAGCACGAATTGGGTTCTCCATCAGCAGCTGTAATGATATATCAGCTTCAGACATAGCATTTAATACAAAGCCACGCCATCGACTAGGAAAGGCCAAACCAGAGGAGGTCAAGTAGCCAGCAATCGTACTCATTATATTGTTCTCACCACCACCAAGAATGCATTTCCGAAAGAAAGAACACAGTCTCCATTTGACCCTACTAGATAGTGATTTCAGCCCTAGTTCAAAACGCAGCATAGGCAAAGGTAGGCAGTTTGGCAAATTTAAAACCTTTCTCCAAAATGTGGCCTCAAGTTTATCCCAAGCTTGGTCATTAGAATACAGCTTGGATTCTACACCATATAACAAGATGGTTATGACTTTTTGCTCATAATACATAAACAAATGCCTCAGTGTAAATTTCCCGTACTTATAAACGAGTATTTTCGCCTGTGACAGCAGCATTGACAGTTTTGACTGTAACACAGTCGAGTGTCTTATCGATGATGGTATTTTGAATGTATAGGCCCAGATATTTGTATTCTGACACAATTTCTATTGGTTGTTGTTGTAAGTACCACACTATGTTTAGGCTCTTAGCTTTCCCTCTTGACTTACAGACAAGAATCTGAGATTTTTCCAAGTTGACTAGAAGTTGGTTCTCCTTAGAATAATTAGACAATGCAGACAGCAAGTTCTGGAGACCTCTGGGAGTTTGCGATATTAAAACAAGGTCATCCGCATAAAGCAACCATGGTATGCGCTGACCACCAAGTTCAGGAGCATCGGACAAAGTATGCACGAAATAACTCCCCATATCCAATATGAACAAATTGAATAATATCGATGCTAAGCTGCACCCTTGTTTGAGTCCCAGGAACGTTGAAAAGGAAGAAGATAGAAGACCTTCAAAAGAGAGCCTAACACGCATAGACGTGTCCGTGTGTAGTTGAATGATAATTGACAAGAGAGAAGAAGGGCAACCAAAAACTTTTAACTTATAAAATAGTAAGTTTCTGTTAATAGAATCAAAAGCAGAACGAAAGTCGATAAACGCAAGATATAAAGGTTGCTTCCTAAGTGCATATTTCGACTTCAACATATTTAATGTGATCATGTTAGGAAGTGTGCCAAGTCCACTTACAAAACCTGATTGGAGAGGATCTCTCTTAAGGCATTTTTTTGTCCAGTTTTTCAGCTGGCGCAAGATCAGCTGAGAAAAGATCTTACCCGGGACATCCAGAAGAGAGATCAGTCTGTAACTTGTTGGGTTGGACCGTTCACCTTTCTTATAAATCGGGACAACAATAGATTGCTTCCACGACAGGGGAATTCTCTGTGAGGTGTTAACATGATCAAATACGAGACAAAGGATATCCGCCCAGATGTCCGGAAACCGTTTAAGGTGAGCATTGGATAAGCCATCCGGGCCTGGGGCTCTGGAATTGTTGGCTCGCTTGATAAAATACATGATGTCTTCTCTGTCAAAATGTATGTAGAAAGGAGGGAGAGTATCAAATGAGATTTTAGAGAAATGCACCGGAGGTTCAGCAAATAGTTTAGCATAGTGCTGTATCCACCTTGCTTCAGACACATCATTTGATTGAACCGCCACCTGATGCCCTGCAGTCACTTGATTTATGATGTTCCATGACTGAGCAGTGTTCTTTGAAGCCAAGGTTTTTAATATGCTAATTCCATCAATTTGGTAAAGCTTTGCCCTCCTTCCTCTTACCCAATTTCTATATTTAGTTTTGATACGGGACAAAACAGTTTGTCGCATATGCAAAGGGAGCTTAAGGGCTGCTCTCCTCTCAGAACGTACCCTAGCTTTCTCAATTCAATACAATTCTGCAAAACTTGTTTGCTTTCACTGGGGGAAAAAAAGCATAATTTGTTACAAAATATTAATCCTCAATTGCAACTTAGTTTTCCATCTTATTCATTTTACAATCTTAAAATGCTAGGAAAATATATATGCACAGTGCTTCTGTTTGCTCCAGCAACACAGCAGAAGCTGAATGGAAACGAACCGTTCCTTTTATCATGGTGTGCAGTTTTTTTTTTTTCAATTTGTCCAAGAAATGCATTCTGTTTTAGAGGCGTTTATCTATGGCTTGCAATTAGATCCATGTAGATAAAAATCAAAAGAAGCCTTCTGGTTTCTGTCATGTAACCTGACCTTTGCACTGCCCTCTGCTCTAAAGGTATGTGTTAATGTACAGAGGAAAATAATAATGCTGTCATATTTACAAGATTTCCATGTGTAAAAAGGCCTGGTACACACCTTATTTGGAGGCCTGAGTGTACCCCTGTTGGTGCCCTCAGCTGGGTGCACATTTTTTATTGAGTGGAACGTGGACATGTGTTTGTTGTAGCATAACCACTTTAGGGCCATGGCGATAGATGTACGCTAGTACCCTCCTCAACTTCATGGGGTTGTTGAGCCCAAAGACATTCTAGGTCAGGAAGGGAATATTGTCGCCCATCGAGAGCCATTAATTGCACATGATGAACACGTCTCATTTGAACGTATAGCAGAGATCTATTTACGTGACTACTAGACAGTCCATCCGCTCTTTTTTAGTAAAAAACATAACATTGTAACTTCAAACCTTTTCAATAGCATAGCCGTCATCAACCCAAACTCCAGTCTCTGCACCCCCCTCTCTCATCACCCCCAACTGGATGATGTGACCCAAAAATAACCATGGTAACTTCCTGTGTTGTGCTGTGAAAGCGACTGATCTTGTAGCTGGGTGCAGTGTCCGCAGCCGGTCCCAATTGTACTAGTGATGCACACCAATGTGTAATCTTTGTGGCAGATGGATTCAGATCATTTGAACGTTGATCAGTCGTTGGCTGTAGCGTCCCCTTCGTTATTGTATGGCTGGGGACTGCATTTCCGGTCCCGCCGCAGGAGCGGAAGCTAAATTGATGACTCTATGTATGCCGTGGCCTCGGATGGATTATTGAAGAAATGCATGCGGCCTCCATTTTGGATTTGCAACTTGGCCAGAAACATGAGGGCATATGGAACCTGTCTGATCCATAGCAGCTTCTTGACTGGGTACTACGACGTGCGTATGGTTTGTACGTTGCCTGAGGAGTCTGGAGAAATATTGATGTCAGAGGCCTCATGGCAAAGTGTGCCCTGCTCCCTGGACATTCGCAGTATTAAGTCTCTATCTCAGTAATTGAGCAATCTCGCCAGGATGGTGCGGGGAGGGGCTTCTGGTTTAGGTGCCAGTATGCGGTGTGCACGCTCAACCAAGAATTAGGGGGAGAATCTGGTGTGGTCAAATAATGATTTTAGACGATCCTCGACATGTTTCCATCGAGCCTTTACATGCCGCCTCTGGTATCCCAATCATTTGAATGTTTTGTCTCTGGCGCAACTCAAGGTAGTTGCACTTGTTGCAGATTTGATTAACCTTGGTTCTCAATTACGATATATCTCAGCCGTGTCTCTCAACTTTGTCTTCTGTGGCTCCAATCCGTATTTCGGCCTCATTTATGCAACTGCTTTCTTTTTCCAATTTAGATTTGAATGACCCAATGGTAGAGACGATATCGTCCAGTTTCATGTCCACCGCCATAAATCCGCTTAGCATCGCTGCTAGGAGGTGGTCTTCGCAGGCATTCCCTGACATTGAGGTGCTCTCCTCGTTGGTTGCCGGGTCCGTCGGACACAAGGCCTTGACAGGGCTGTTGGTGAAGGAATCGTTGGGCCCTCTTTCTCCCATCCCCACCCCCTTTGTCATGTTGTCTGCTGGTGCGATACTTGTGCTTTGTATCTTGCAGGAGAACACAACCAATGAGGCCGACTGTTGGGCTGCAGGGAGGATGGGTTCAATAGGGTGGCCTGGTTGGAGGTTTATCGTCCGGGCGTCGAGTGAGCACGTTATTTCAGTATTGTCAGCTTAATGTACATGGGTATGGCGGTCGTGCCCCGTGCGGAACGATAGGGTTCAAAAACAGCTGTGGAGTGGGTCCTCTGGTCCGAAGGGTCAGTCACTAGATTCTGACCTCATGTGGGTAGTTGCCCCACTGCAGCCGACGCTCAGACTGCGTGTTCACGCGAAGCAGTGGGTTGAAGCTATGATGCTGTGCCGGCCACACTGCCCATGTGTTGTAATTGAGTAGGAGTGCCTCAGTCTCCTGACTCAAGGCAGCTGCGAACTGCCCTGCTTGGTTAAGTATCTTGGCCACTGGCACCAGTGTAAAAGGAAGGTGGTGGCTTGGGGGCGACGACAGCCGAATGAAGCTGATCCAGTTTCTTCACCAGCCCCAGGTGATTATAATAGTTCTTGTTATGACCCACTTTTGGCCTTCGTTTCATGATTCCGGTATAATCCGGAGCCCAGGTCGCACAAAACAATGCCCTACGGGGTCTGGTCCCACAAAGAACGCTTGCAGATGCCAGTCAATATTGTGGCTCTGTCATGTCGGCAACACCACCACCGCAGCAGCGTGTGCTACCGTGTTCCGACACAGGCTGGGGCTAGGTTGTACGCTCCCACTCCGGGTCTCATGTGTAGACGTCGGGTGCACAGTGACATGCTTGTTATGAGGCCCGTGGCTGCCTGCAGCCAGCAAAGCCCTGTAAGGCCACGAGACAGTACTGGGCGCCTTGGTGTATGTGTTATAACAAACAGGCCGCAGCAGGCCTCTGACCTCCACCCAGCTGACTACGAATTATATGCCCTGCAACTGCCCCAGTTCTAGGACCCCTGAATTCTGAGATACCAGTTGACCACCGACCATAAACCGATCAACCATAAGAAATCTAAGAACATGGTCGTCCCACCTTTATTTCATATTGACATGATTTGTAATGTGAGGTACAGGGAGGGATACATTATAGTTCAAAAGTGAGGGTGGTAGCCTTGGAAGCAGAGAGATGCGATTGGGATGAGTCCGGGTATGTGTGGGTTAGTGTAATCTTGAAACTCCCCCTGGGCCAGTCTTTGAGCATGCCAGGAGCACTGTATAATAGAGTAGCACTATTTGCAAATGTAACTAATTGTTTCTTTGGCCTTGGTTCCGTGGACATGATTAGCCCCGCAGACCCCACGTGATGGAAGACCGACGGACTGGGCTGGGACCAATGGCCTGGCATCCCCTATGGAGCAGGCCAGCCATGTGTAGGGTTGCACCAACCAGCCTCACGGGTTTCCACTATATGTAATGATGTAACCCATGACGCTGTCTCTCCTTTTAAGATTCTGGTTGTACCCTTTTTTGGCATAACGTTCCATGACAGCAGAGTTCTTTTTGTAGACATAAAACATGTTATATTTGCAAGAGTTACTTGGGCCTTTTTCCCTAGCGGGTTGTATTTTTTTCTGGTGTCAGCGTTTAGGTGTGTGCCTTCACTAACCAGAGTCTTCTAGGCTACAAGCAGGAGCTAAATGGCTCCCCTCAATTTTGAACCGTGGAATGTCTGATCTGGCATGTTCAGTCATAAAGCTGTACTCCTTACAGAACTTGCTTAGCTACTGCAGTAGTCGCTGTATGGACTTTTCATTATCTAACTTGGTCATGTTACATTGTGAAATGTTTTCACATTAGCATCACATTTATTTTTATACTGGGTTCCACTTATACTTAGTGCTTCAGATGACCGGGTGGCTTTGTACAACTTAAGTGATGGTAGAGTGCCCACCTTTACCCTATCCATTTCCCTATCGCAACAGAGGACTTTCTGAGAAGGCTCTTTCCTGATGTTTCTTAACTCTGGTGGGAGTGATTCCTTCACTTCCTGATAACCCCATCTGCATAGAAGAATGCAGCCATCCTAATTGTATTAACACATTTAAAATAAGGCAGTTCACAATGTTTTACAACATGTTTTTTAAAGTTATTGTATAGTTGAACACTGAAAGTTTTTATATTTGTTGGATGTAGGAACAGATGCGTATTATATTGTATAATTTACTGTTCTGTAATGTCTGTTAAATTATTGAAAGGAATGTATTAATTTGCTTTAATTTGTAAAGGTGCTTTCGCACTAAAAACAAATTTTAATTAAAAAGACAGTTTACAATGTTGATATCTAATGATCCCTTCCAGTATAAATTGAAGTCCTAATACGATGATTACACTTGTCTTGCTGATCGAAGCACGTAGAATAACTGAACATTATTTTATGATTTATTGGTATTCATGGTAAACAGTCTGGTAACCTGCTTTTGCACTCTTTAAAAATAAATACCCCCATGAGAAAGGGGACTGGGGAAATATCACCAGTGAGGGTTCTGTGTCTCTACATGCAATCAGCATTTTGGTGACATAAGAATTACCACAGAACTTTATATTTTGTAATATGTTTGTGATAAGAGTTATGTTGAAATCTCGAAGTACATAATATACACTGTTTGCTTTCTATTTTAATTTGACAAGTCAAACTAGCATTAAAGTATTTGACTTTGGACCATACAAATTAATTTGGCCACCCCCAAGATTTGGACGGGTGAATAAAATTGCAATGACACATGTCGCTACATTGGGGTGCAAGGGTCGATTGTTGTGATTTTTAAAAGTGGTGCCGCGAGGGAAAGCCGATGTGTGCTCATGACATGTCCCCGATGCAGAGAACCTTAAAGAATTGTTATAAATCACTTCCAGTTTTTAGAGCCAGGCAGTCAGCCTGGTTTTGTAGTTTTCCTATTTTAATTGATGCACAATTTACTGTTTTACAGGCCCATCATATGTGAAGATGTTTGCTGGAGAGACGTCACTTTGTCCTGGCTGTGGAAAGGCTGTATTTTTCGGTAAGTAATAAAGCAAGTATTTATTTCTTGCACATGTCGAACCAATCAGTTTAACATCAAACCTGGTCCTTTTTTTGGGTCTGTTTGATGACTGCCTGATTTCCTATTTGGTGGGTGGGGGTGGGGGCAGTGAAGAGGAGAATCACAAAAGGCCTCTGGCCATGTGAATAGATAGCTGTTGCACGAAGGAGGCAGTTAGAGCTGGGAGTTCTTGTAAGCTGCCTGCTTCAGAAAGTGCTTCAAGCTGCAAGAAGGGAGTACATGTAACATGTTTTCCTTTCAGTTGTTTCATTTCCGTTCAACTTGGATGCAGTCTGTGGGCTTTGCTTCTGACCCTGTTGACCTGTGGGCTGAAGAGTGTTCTGTGCAGCATTGCCTCTCTTTTCCTCATTGCTGCTTTACAACCTGTATTTTGGGAAATGCAGTCCTTTAACAGTGTACAAACTCCAATGATAAAAGAATGTATTTCTTGGATGTGGGTTGTACCTGGAATACATAGCCCATGGCCCTGGTTGGATGCCTGCACATTTATTGTTTGGGATTGGTGTGGGTTTGGATTGCTTGAGTCCTTTAGCAGGGGTGAGCCAGCCCGGCCCAACAGTCCATAAAGTGGACCAAAGTATTTTAATCAAAGTCTGTAGATTTTCAGCTCCACAGACTTGGCTTCACCAGAGTTCTTTTGACATTCCACTGCAGCACGGTTTTCACAGGAACATCACCCTTTTCTTTCTTCCTGCTTGGGCCTTGATACTTTTTATAGTCTGCCCATTCTGTCGGATGTGCTTGTTGCTCCTTGGTGAATTCGCCCCGAGGTAAAAGCTTTCTTCTGGCAGAAGAGGCAGGCCATTTTTGTACATACCTCAGCCCTGTGTCGGAGTGCGGCAGTGTTGGGCAGAGACCAGGATGGCCAACTACTCTGCCCTTTTTTTGAGTTTGCTGTCTCGTCCAACAAATATTCTGTGTTCAGCTTTCAGTTTTGTTCACAATTTAAGCCACTCTTTCCTAGACTTTCTCTCCTCCTGGCTTCTATTAGTTATTATTCCTGGGATCTTGTGATGCTGGAAATGCTTATAGATGGATAGGGCTTTCTCCTCCCACTACTTCACTGTGTGTTTGCTGTGCCTCCTCTGCACAGAAGTCCAGTTTGGAAATCCTGGCAGTGAAGCTATTCATCTTTTTCTTTTGGTGAAGAATGACCCATGGGATACCCCTATGGCACCCATGGGTAGGGGTACTCCTTGGTACCCCTAATGTGTGTTTATGGGCACCTGTGTGTTGCCCACAGCAGGACATGGGCTGGTGACAGATGCATGATTATTTTGCAGTGGCTCTTGGTCTCCCTCATTTTAGGACACTCAGGCCCTGCCATAGCATTCAATTGATTCCTAAAGGAAGGCAGGATGGGCACTGTTAGGGAGAATTCTCTGTTTAGGCTGAATTTCCTAACCTAGTGAGTCCCCCAGCAGCTTTGCTGGATTTTTGGGGTTTATTTTTTCTCCTGCCAAGAGTGAGACTCTTTCACCCTCACTCTTGGACATGATTTGAGAGTGTTTCTGTGACTTGCTATGTGCTTATGGGCTAGGGGGTATTTTTTCCCCATAGGCTATCATTGGTTTTTGAATGTGTGTTACACAGCACCCTCAGTGCAGTAACACAGGGGTGTCATAGAGACCCCCAAACATAGACTCCACACCCTGGGACTGACTACTGTCGCCCTGGGTCTGTAAAGTCACCATTGACTTTATTAGTCTTAATTTAGGAACTTAACCAGTACAAACCACCTTACTGTGGAAGTACTGGTAGGGGCAATTAGATTGCCCCTGGGTCTGTTGTCGAGGGGGTACTGTCCCGTCCCCCCTCGCAGAGTTCTGGCTGGTGGCAGTGGATACCATGGAAATATTCCACCGGAATATTTCCCAATGGGATTTCCCATTTGTTTTTAATGCACCACTTTTTGGTGCAATGTTAAAGATACCGCCGGTTTATTTATTTAATATAAATTCACCGGTTGGGATTTTTTGCCAGAACTCGCCGCCAAAATGGCGTCTAGGTTCACTTCAGTAACCCTGAACCCGAGTCGAGCCTTTGTTCCACTTTTTGGCGGGCTTCTGCACAGAAGCCCTCCACAGTGGTGCCATTCTGTCTGGGTACCACAGGGGGTGTGGGAGGGGGTTTAGGCACCCTGGACTGAGTTGCCTTGCCAACTCATGTCGCACTCTGGTGTGATTGGCCCAAGTGGTGAGCCACCCCGCTCACCACTTAGCATGTTTGAGTGGCAGCTAGGCTGTATGAATGGGGGTTTGCTGCATAAAAGCAGGGTTTTTGGGACTGGTTCTTCAGAAGTCGCCACAGGACCTAAGAAGCCGAAGAGGGAGAAGCCGAGACGACCTGCCAAGACGACACCACCGGTGAAGCCCTGCGGAACCGTCTCACCACTTTTTCCGACGACAGAGGAGATCTCCCGCCGGAGAGTCTCCTTCCCTTAACTGGTGGGGACAACCAGTTGCTGCCTTCTTTTCGCCGTCCCGAAGCATCTTGTGGCCGCCTTGACTGTGCCAAGCACCCCGGCAACCGGGATACCACTTTTTACCTCAACCGCGAAAGAGGGGCAAACTCCTTTGTGACCGGAAAACTCCACGGCTGGCCTCATCCCTGGTAGTGCAACGACCTGCAGCTTTCCTCCACGTCGAGATCACCTCTTCCTCTGGACGACGCCGCGACTTGCACCCACTACCAGGAACAACTACCACCGCTGGAGGATCCTTTCCACTTTTAAAGGTACTGTGTTCCGCCCGGCTTCCCTTGCCACCGATTGTACGGTGTAGATTTAGCCCTTGGCTCTCGAACTTGGGTAAGCCTGGGACACCCTAACTAAACTTTTTCTAAACTCAGTAAAACCTTTTCTACTCACCTGCAAAGACTTGTGACATTGTGTGATCTTGGGCATATTTTCGCCTGGCTCCCTCTAAAGCGGGCCACGAACCAATTCTCCTTGTTCCAAAGTTGACTGCCTTTGCTAACCTTATGTGAAAAGTGTTTTACCTTGCTGCTTTCATTACTCCTGCTTTTTCCCTCCCTTTTCTAATAACTTGTTGGAGTGCCATCTGATGGTAAGCACTCACCTGTGTTTGTAAATAAGTGGTGTTAACTTAGACTTGTCCAACAAATGACTAGGGATGTACACATAAGTAATAGTGACTGTGTTTTGACTTACCTTTTTCTGTGCTAGTGTAATTTATGAGTGTGCCTTTAAAATAAATAAGTATATACTTTTACACCTAGCTCTGGTCAGTGTTTGCTTGTACTACTGTGCCTCTGTAACTATCCTGTATCCTCTATATACTGCCTAACTCTTCTTGAGGGAAGTCTGACTGCTCAGCCACTGCTACCACAGTGAATCTGTGTGGTACAGACTGCTACCAAGTGGGTTTACTGCCAACACCTGTAATCTTAAATCTTTTGCAGTGGTCCCAGAGGGAACTGCACAGGTTTCTGCTTAACAGGCACCTGGCTTTCTACCTTTCCCTTCCTGTGTCTCAATGTCCTGAGATGCCATGATTATGTTCCCTTCCTCTGATTGGCTGTTGGTGTAAGGTTCCAGCTTTCGCTTACTGCAGGGGTAGAAGATGAATCCTCCAGACCCCTTGAGCTCGCCCTGGCTACAATCTTTGGTTGACTAATTGCAGAGTTTGCAACCCTGGTGGAAAGGGGTAGTGGAAAAAACAAAAATGTTCAGGTCTCACCTTGCCGCCCTCTGCACACTTGGACACTTCCTGAACACTCTGCTGACCTATAAAGTAAACAGTTAATTCTGCATCTTTCCCAACTCTTCCCTCGCAGTATTCCTTTACCCCAAAGTATTCCCTCTGGTACCTGAATGCCTTGAAATTCTTTACTGAATAAAATGCTGGTTTGCTTAAACAATAACTGTGGTATCTCTTGTCTTTTCATTTTTCTTTCCAAACTTGCGTAGAACTTGGGTTCATATATACTGTAATTAAACTATTTAAAGTGCACTATCGGCGCTCAGTTCAACGCTGTTACTGTGCTTACTTCCAGCTTCTTCTGGCTGCCTCTTACAATGTGCTGGCTTGTCCTCCATACCACTCTACTGCCAGAACTGCCCTGACATAAAAACTGTTCTCATGCCAACTGCGCAACATAGTCTATCGGAGTTGATGAAAAGCCTCCAAAGCTTTTTACAGGAACTCTGGCTTCTTTGTGGTGCGCGCACACGTTTGTGGGTCCTTTTCTCGAAGTACCATGACGAAACTCGGCCAGAGCTACGCAGTTAACAAATGCCGGCAACAACACGCGGGTAGATCAGTGTTAAATTGACCGCTGGAAAACCTCTTTGCCTCAATGTCCTTGTTCCTCAACGGAGAATTGAAGCCTTTTAAGAGTTTACTAATGCTGGCAATGTTGTGTTCTCCAGCATTTCATCTTTCATAGATTCACATGCTATGAACAATTCCCCGCCAGGCTGGGAATCCTCATTTAACTTTTACAATAGTAAATAAAGAAAACATTAGGTGTTTATTTTGTATCCCATTGCCCTCCTTTTGGGTTCTATTGGTCCCCACCAATGGGATGTCGAGTATGTAGCGCCTCCCCTGCAGCCTCACTTCAGATTCTAACTGCATGTCATGCTGAAAGGAGTCCTTGTTCAGTTTCTTGTGAGAAACTGAAGGGTACTCTCCCAATGAGACCTCTAGAATCCCTTATTCTGGTGGCCAGGGAAGGGCTGGCGCTGTCAGATCCCAGCCCTGGGGTTGGACGAGTGAGGGAGGATCCCCTGGATAGGGGAATCAAGGTCATACCTGGGGGTGGGGGGGGGGACATGGGGAGGGGTTAGGGATGAGAGGAGAGAGGGATGAGGAAGACGACGTCTATGAAGTCTTCATAGGCTGTACCAAATCGACCTCCCTCCAATCCAATAAACATCCTCTTCTGAAAGCTAACAACCCCTCCATATATAACCTATGCCAGAATCCTTGTTTTCCTTATTCCTACGTGAATGATTCCAAACGTTTTCCACATCCCACCGATTGTTTCCCACTCTCTCCAGGCTCAGATAAAACACTCCGATTCCCACAATTACCTGTTATTTTCTAGGTCCCAGCTATTCCCGTTTACCCTGCAAACCATACCAATTCAGTCTTTCTGATTATTTCAGAATTCTCACAAACCCTCCTGCTTATTTCCCAAACCTTCCCCATCCTACCCCATAGGACATTTACAAACTCGACCTCTTCCCTTTTCTAACACCCACATTTGTCCACAATGTAGAAAAGAATGGACTGGTAATAAATCTGTGTACCTGACATGTCCCAATTCAAGGGTCAGGCAAAGTCAGGCAATTGATCAGAATCACACACTCCTGACACCCCTTTCCCTTCCACACAGGGATAAAAGGTAGAGGCAGGGAGCACAGTACGAGCAAGGCGAGCACGGCAGGCAGCACCACGAGCCTGCTAATCAGGCGCGCCAGTTCAAATGAAGGAGAAAGACGTCAGGAAGCAGGAAGGTGGTGTGGAGGGAAATGACTTTGCCCTTTTCGACCCAGAGCCATGGAACCTCGTGGAGGAGAGCCTAATACTGTAAGCAATAGCACAAGTGTCTTGCAGCAGATGTCAACGGTACACAGGGCAAGCCTTGGCCGATGAGCAGGAGCGAGCGAAGCTCAACGTGCCGATGATACCGGCCGTGACTACAGGAAAGCCAAATGCCAAGCAGTTCATAACAGCCGGTGAGGCGAGGGGTGAATCGGTGAGTGCTGAGTGAGAATCGCAAAGTGGCAAGTTTGAAGTAAAGAACTGTAACAAGTATTGAAGGGGAGACCATCTGCAGATGGAAACTGGTGACAGGTGGGTGCTAACTCGAGAGACTCGGGTCAAGCCCCATATGAGAGAAACTACAGGTACCAAAAGGCCATCGGAGCCAGCAAAATAGGTCAAAGTGGTCATACAGAGGAGGGTCAAGTAAAATCCCTGTACAATCGAAAGACTTTGATCTACATGCAGTGTAGAAGAAAGGGAAGTGTATCCTGCTAACATTGAACTGTGTAAAAGAGAACATTGAAAGTAAAGGGGGTCAGTGCCCAGAAGAGGGGGACCCAGGGGTGAGCCACTATCACCCTGATCGAGAGCCACAGTAAACCTGGTGATGGGAGCCTAAGAATCGAGAGGGGTCTGAGCCTGGCAGAGGGGGATGCAAGGGTGGAAAGTTCAAAAGTTAAGAGACGGCAAGCGTGAACCCGAAGGAGGGATGCCAGAGAAGAAGGGTCAGAGTCCGGTAGAGGGAGATCCTGAGGTGAAGCGATCATCCAAATTTCAGACACATAAGGAATACGATACGAGAAGGGTCAGCGCCCCGAAGAGGAGGTCCCGGGTGAATCCTGATCACCCTAAAAGAACTTTCATTTGGTTAAAGTAACTTTCATTTAGCTAAAAGGAACGTTTGTTGTTTTTGTTAGTTGAACTAATCCGGCTCCAAAGGCAAGAGACTTTCAAAGGAAACCAGACTTGGCCATCGACAGTTCTGAGAACTGCCATTGGAACTATCGTCTCTTGCTCAAGACTATGCTGTGCTCCAAGCTCCCGCCTTGCCCTGTACTCAAAACGTGGGGAAGGGAGACCCAAGTTGCCGCATCCTGACATATTTGAGATTAATTCTTTCTTTTCTTGAGAACTATCCCACACCCTTATTTGTATTAGTTGTGAGGTTTGGCAATAGGTTTCTTTCTATAGGCCCTTTTTATTTTGACACAACGCCACCAGGACAGCCTTATTTTTCAATTTATGGTTTTGACGCTTGCTGCCAAACTAGATTCAGGTTTAGATTAGGCGTTTTTCCAACCTGCATACAGCCTTAATTGTTCAATAAAAACACCCTTGGACTGTGATCACTTTTGTCTGTCTTGTTGGCACCATGAGTTCTTCGCATTCTCCACAGAGAAATCTCCATCTTTTCCAAAAACATGAAAATCTATCTTCAGGAGCTTTACCTTTTTCTGTCAGATAAGTGAAAAGGGGGCAGGTGGCAGTGAATATGGAGGGAAGGAAGTACCTCTTTAGAGCCTGTTGCAACTGTGGCCTAAAAAACTTTTGTATTTATTGCCTTCACCCACACCACTCTGCTCGAGTGTGAAATATGTAAAACCTTCATCTCTAAAACGCTGAAAGACAGAAAGAGACATCTGGTATGCTGACTGAATGAAGGCCATTGCACCCCTTCTGAGGCAGTCCTCAAAAAGCCTGGCAGTCACAAAACACCAAGAAAAAAGGTAATCTGGGTCAAAAAGGGCAAAATCTGAGGAAAGGCCAGCAAAACAGCCTACATTCATGATAAAACGAATCCCTGTTAAGGGCCAGGTCTCGCCATCAATGGAGGAGGCTGTGGGACAGCCAACGTACTCGCTGATGACTCTGAAAGGGGGTCCGTCTACGGAAGAACCTCGACAGCCAAACGACTGACGATGCATGTCGACAAGGCGTCTCCCTGTTGATGAGCTAGATGGAAAAGCACTCATTGACGGAACACTCAACGAACAAACACTCGACGGGACGGACAAGAACCGCTAGTCGATGGAGACAAACCCCGTTTGCCAGCGGTGAACAAAAAACGCTGTCTATAGGGAAAATGGTACCGGAGACGGCAAAAGACCAGTCAACTGTGGAAAAAGAAAAGCGCAGGCAGGAGCCTGCAAATGCTGAACCCACACAACTTCCACAGGCAGAATTGGACCAATCAGGGGTGCGAGAAGCAATCCAGCACCATCCAATCACGTACTTGCAGTTCATGCCTGAGGACTTCCTGCAGTACGAAGTGAATTCTGAGTTTGAAACTCAGCACGCAGCATCTCTAGAGTTCTCTGACTCAGAGTCCACAACCATGGGAAGGCTCTTGCAACCGCCTCCACCATTAAGATCACCACATCTCTTGCAGCGTCCACGACATAGCCCCAGGGAACTAAGGGATATTCCTTTTGCACAACCACAATAACCCCTGCTAAATCTGCAATCTCTCCTCTCACTGCATATTCTGTCCACACTCCAGAATTTGCTCACTCAACTGGACACTAGACCTTCGGCTGGACTACAGGCCCCAGTGGCTACACAACCACCTGTAGAACCACAAAGGCACCCAGGAATCCCAGTGGGTGACAGCCACAAATGAGCATCTCTCCCCCACGAAAAGTGGACAAGCATCAAACACAAAAAGCAATCGCTCTCACCATATCATCGCAGCCCGAAAAGGCAAGCGGCATCCAGGGCTCTAATACAGCAGAAATAAGCTGCACCCGAACTTCCGGCAACTGACCCTCACAGAGACTGTGTAAGCCGTCTCGTGAATTTCCAACAAGTGAGTTCTGTGTGGGCATATAGCCCAGGTCACTGAGAACCTGCTTGATCTCCAGGCTGAAGAAGGGTCTGGTAACACAAGCCACCATGGACTTCGTGTAGGGATAGAAGACTTCACATCCTAGCGGTAAGTGGGAATCTGGAAGGGGCACCGTCTTTGACTCTGCATCTCGTTTCGGTATTGGTGTTATGGTCACCTCCTCATAGGGGTCTTCCACTGTCCATTCAGGTGTTCTGTCCGGGCGCATGTGCTGCCTCTTGGTTGGAAAGCACCTTGGACTTCAGTACTGGATGACCTTTTCCCCACAGGTTCAAAAGGTACCGGCGAAGAGTGTTACTGCCATTCACCATATGAACAGGCAAAAATCACTGGAGTATGCAATGTCGCAATAAGGTGGAGTCTAGGTCCCTTAATTCGAAGGTTGAGTCTAACTTTCTCTAGGGTCCTGGTAATGCTAGGTCACCACTGTCTGTTCCTAAGCCAGTTACTTTTGTGCCAGCAAACCAAAAACAAGGTAAATCCTCTTTGGATTCCTATAAGAGGAAAAACAGACCACACTGCATCGGCTTCGGTTGCGGAAGCGGCTTCTTCTAATGAAAAGCATAAAGACTTTACGAATGTGCATAATTCTCCTTAGGAACCTATTTATGTTTTTGATTCTGAGGCTGATCGTTTCGATCCTTCGAAATATTTTACTTCATCAGGGTTTCAAATTTGTAAGGTACTACCCAGCTATAAGCCACTTGCCACCTCAATTCTACACATACAGCACACCCTTTCTTAATCACCAAGGGTCGATTATCATTAGCCAGTGTCTAATGGCGAGTATAAATTTTTAACTTTATGCCGCAGCAAGTGCTTTTTTTGAGACGCCCATCTATTTCTATAGTTCTCTCCATAGCAAGGCTTTCCTTCCACTTCTCAGCCCTCTATACATATTGTTCTTACACATTTTCAGATACACATTCAGTGCCACTGGTTTAGTTATCAAAATACTGTTAGCGCTTCTTTGACCCCTTCATTACCCAGTGATAATATCCCTATATTAGTGATTGCTTTTTCCTCTCCCATGGCTTCCTACCTGTCGTAGGCCCTTCTGGGTCTTCTACAAGCTTTGAGTCAGTGGTTTCTGCAATCATGCAGTCTGTTATGAGTTTTTGGAGGTTTTAGCCAGCAGGCTTTGAAAGTTTACCATCTGCGGGACAATCTGTTACCTTCTCCCCTCTCGTGCAGGCGGAAGTTCCAGTGGATCCCCCACTTCCAAAGGTGGCCAGAGTTGACTGTTCTTTTTTGGTGGAGGATGAAACTCCTATATAGCAGTTTCATATTGCAGCTTAAATCAGTTTTCAAAAATTGATTAGGCGTTTACTAATCAAAATGTTCTTGGTTAGCAAACAAATTATTTTGATTATCAATTTTGTAATAGTAATGTCGCCAGAAGTTATTTGTACAAAAGACATTAAATGAGCAACAGTACAGCATTTTGGTTTACGGCTGAAGTAAGACATTAGTGAGATGAGTGTGTGTAAAGGTTAGCTGCATGAATGGACACACACAGGTATGATAAAAAGGCTCTGAAAACAGTTTCACCTTGGTGCAGTCGGGGTTGCACCAGGCAGTGTCACGTATATTGTATGCTTGATCCATCATTTGCTGTGTTTGAAGTGCAGAAGATTCATAAATTAAATTTCAGTGTTACTCGAAAGTCATAGCCTGAGGCAAAGTACGTATTGTGTTGCTGCAGCAGGGTAATTGTAAACTACAGATGGCCCTTGCCTGTCATTGATATCAATATTTTCAATATCATGTTAAATACCTCTTTCAGGGGAGGGCAAGGCTGGTAACCGTACTCGTGCACAACCTAGGTTAGCCCAAGCACATCATTCCAGCCCTGCTCACCCCTGAAAGCGGTGTTTGCCACTATTAGCAATCGGAGCCGCTATCTGGGGTGCTGAGAATTTTGTGCGCAGTGTGTTATGACGAGATCTGGTGCCTTGAGAAAACACTACCTGGAGACAAGTCTTTTTGCCTTTTCTAACGTGAGGAGGAGTTGAACTCAAAAGCTGCTGCACACGCGGAGTGCACGGTGTGCGCAGTATGTTCAGGAGTTGTGGAGGCAGTGACCGCGGTTGCCTCTGTTTGGACAACAATCCCTGCAATGGGCAATAAGCGAACATTGGAGATCGTCGGCTCAGTGGTCCTACACCCCTGAGATTGCCTATCCGTTTTGCGGTAAGCACACAACCTGTTAATAGTAGTGGGTGTGGTACTCCCCTCATTGACTGGGGTCGTTCCCCCGGTGTGGCAACCTCCGCTACTAGCATTACCCTCTTCAGTACTTTGTCCCCGGACGACAAAGTACTACAAGGCGTAGGTGCCTGCTCCTTATACTTCTATAAAGATAAAGCCAAAGCGGCAGACTGCAAACAGAACTTTTGAGCAAGGGTAATTCCTGTATTAGTGCTAAAAAAAAAATAGGATCGAGTGTGGGAATACCTGGCAGCAGCCTGATTGCCTCGACCCTCGTGGAATCTCTCAACCATGCCCCCGTAAGCGCCCTATAAACAATTTACAACCTGCGAAAACACAAAAATAAAATGCCTGGCAAGGTGAATGGCTATAAGAGCAGTTATACCTGTGCTGCCAGTCCCCACTGTAGTAGACTGCATCAGTGCACAGGTGACTGAAAGGGTTGACATACTTGCTGGCGCCATAACACCATGCCCGGGCCCTGGGCAGATTAGAGTACTTTAAATCCAAAAGTGCCAAGCCGGCAAAAGTACCAGTTGACTCCACCCCTGTGGCCGACAGACTCAATAGGTCAACTGGAGTACGATCTTTGGGGCATTCTCAAACTCGACTTTTGAAGATATTGATACCAACTCCCTCCTCAGATTATGTTATCAGATGTGTTCGAGGGGGAGGGGCGGGTGCTCTGGAAGCTGGTGGTGACCTGCCTCAGGCTATTTTCCACTCCACTGGAATGGAACTTGCAAACAGCACTTCAGCTCCATCGGGTCCTCTTCATTCTGTCTCTGAACACAAGCAGCCTCAACCTTGTTCATCTGCTACTGCTTCTGCTCCCCTTCGATCTAATCCTCCTAAAAGTGCTCAAGCACTTTTTCACCGGCTCTCCGCTTCCCCAACTTGTTTCATTCCCCAAACCCTAGTTCCCAGGAAACTGGAGGGACGGCTCGTCCCGCAGCGGGACCTAATGGATCTGCTTTGTATTATCATTCAATGCAACTGGAGGTGGGAGCCTCTTGGGATGGTCTGAACTTTGCTGTCAAAATCCTGCTTAAATTATGTGGCAGGATACATACTGAGGTACTAAAACAAGGTGAACATATGGCCTTGAGAGTTGCCTGGAACTTGCACGCTGAGACATGACAGATCCGGTAGTGCAATCCGAGGTCTGCCTGATCATTATTCCTTCCCAAAGTATGGTCTCAAATAGCAGTTTGTTGGACTTCTCTGCACATTTGCTGTTAAATTATCCAACTTGTAAGCATTGGTAATTACAGAACAAACGGGGAAAAAAAAGCTGCTACAAAACAAAAAGGCGAACATGGCTGTGCCTGCTAATGCCCAGTCCCTGCTACTAAATTCCACCATTATAGTAAGGACTAGCCAGTGAAATTTTTTGAAGTGCCGAAAGAAAAGGGAGAGTCGCCAGAAGAAGCACCGCCAAGCGTAGGAGGGATCTCTGACAAGTTGGTTACTGAAAGATGCAGTAGAGGAAACTCCACAACTGCTGGAGGCTGCAGTGAGTAGGCCTGTCCTGACTGCTCCCAGCACAGAGAAACCCAAAGATGCTCTAATCCAGCAGAGGGCTGATTTCAGGGTGCTACCAGAAACAAAGTTGAAAATGGGGATCTATAGGTCCTCCCACTTTCAGTACCATCTACGGGGCCGGTACTGCATCTCAGAAAATTCACTTGGGGGGGGCGTAGGGGGTCGCTAAATACCAGCGTATTAATAGAAGTGTACTCCTCGGAACATGTGGTAAAATACCAGCTCTGCGTAGTCTTAGTCCTGCTGACTGAGAATGTGGAACCAATGTAGGTCGGGGGGCATGAGGGTTCCTGGGTGCGTTGCTGTTTACCTGTTATGGCACCCTGATCATAGCCCAACTAGAATCATTGGAATTCCTGGGTTATGAGTTGGATAAGGTGGTTGTTCCCCCGACAGAAGGTAGCGGTTACCATGGTTTCTTGGAACACTGCCATTTCCTTTAAAAAAGGTCCTTCGCTGGATTTTGTATTACAACCTGTTGTATTTATGCTTCAAGAAACTTGGCTATTTGACCAGTTCCTAGTAGATGGTTTTCTGTGCAAAAAAGGTCATGAATTGTTCTCCCCAGTGACCCTGAGGGAAACGTGTTGCCTGTTGAGGTGCTACTAAAGGGGTCATCCACTTTGAAGCGGCTGTTACTGATTAACATCTATTACCCTACCGGTGGCTCCTTGACGGACAACATATTTGCCTTTGTAGACAGCGATTTCAAGCTGTGGTTTTTTTTTCTTTTTTTTTCCAGGAAGAGGATGGTAGTATTTTGTGTGGTGATCTGAATGCCAGGTGTGGGGACCACCTGATCGAGGGGAACTTTCCTTGGTATGCTCTGGTAGCAGAATGGAGCGAAAGGAAGGGAAAAAGTGGCTACATTTTATGGCTAAGTGGAAATTGGTAATTCTTAACGCCAGAACATCTGGGGACATCCCAGGCAAAAAAAACCTGGCAGGTTCAGATCCGCAAGGCAACCTTGGACTATGTGTCCTGTAATGTTGCCCTGGTGAAATTGACCGAAAAGTTATTGGTTGAAAACCAAAATAGCGAGTGACCATCCTAGGTTGAGTGCCATATGGACCCAGGGCTACCAGGACCCGTTAACAAGGGGCCCTTCAAACTTGTCGGCCTCTCAGGCTGGCAATAGACTGGCATGGTCTGAAGGTAATGTCTCGAGGGCCTGTCGTAAGGTGTGGTCTGAGCTCAAAAAGGCAGAGGTTGTCTTGTCACAGTGGTCCCCCAAATGAGATTGAGTGCTGGTTGGAGGCAATTGCCACCAGTACTGGGGTAAAGAGTGGCAAGACGATCACAAATCTGTAAAACAGTTTATCCACCACTACAACCCTGAAATTAATTTGTCGAAAAGAGCTCTGACAGCTGCAAGGTTTAAATGATGCTGGTTTCCCTACCTCTTTCTTGAAACATGAGTCCGCCAGGTTAAAGAACCAGTACAGAATATGGGTGAGGAGGAGGAAATTGGAAGCGAGTATTGGAAATTGGCAAAAGATGATGGGCATTGATGAGTAGTAATGTGGATAGTATGTGGAGGATACTGCCTGCTACAAAGTCTGTTGATAAGTCAATACTGAACCCTATAAGGGATGGGGTCTGGGCTGAGATTGTAGAGGGCAAAATGTTTAGTGAACTTGACTAGTTTGTGCCGGACTGGCAGATCTCCCCCCATTGACCTATGAAGTTTATCATTAATAACATTTGTGTCCATTTAAAGAAACTTAAAAACTCTAGAGCTCTGGGCCCAAACGGTGTCAGTGGCTGTCATGAAGGGGGATGTTGGTTTATGGGCTGAAGTGCTATGCCCCTTGTTAAAAAAAAAAAAAGTCTGTTTGTACAGAATGTTGGGCAGAAACCTGTGCAGTTCCCTTAGGGACCACTGCAAAATATTTAAGACTACAGGTGTTTGGCAGTAAACCCACTTGGTAGCAGTCTGTACCACACAGATTCACTTGGTAGCTGTGGCTGAGCAGTCAGACTTCTCTCAAGAAGAGTTAGGCAGTATACAGAGCATACAAAATAGCTACAGAAATCCAGTAGCACAAGCAAACACTGACCAGAGCTTGGGTGTAAAAGTATATACTTTTCTGATGTTAGAGGTGAGCGCTTAACGTTCGATGGCACTCCAACAAGTTAAATAAAAAGGGAGGGGAAAAGCATGATTATGGAAGCATACACACTAAACACTTTTTAAAGAACCACAGCAAGTTTAGGAAGGCACAGTCTACTGGTGAGCAAGGAAGTTTAGGCGCCAGTCCCTCTTTCAAGGGAGCCGGGTGGAAGATGCCCAAGATCAGACAGTTACACAGAGTCTTCGAAGTTTGTGGAGGTAGTTCGAAAAAGGTTTAGTTCAGTGCAGAAAAGTTAGCTAAGGTGTCTCAGGCTAACCCAGGTTCGAGAGACGAGGATTTAATACACCCCTTTCAAACGGTTGCAAGGGAAGCCAGGCGGAACACGGTACCTTACATGGAGAGGATCCTCCAGCGGGGGCAGTTGTTCCTGGCAGCGGGTGCAAGTCACAGCGTCGTCCAGAGGAAGAGAAGATCTCGTCGTGGAGGAAGGATGAAGGTCGTAGCACTGCCAGGGAAGAAACCAGCCGCGGAGTTCTCTGGTACAAAGGTACTACCCTTTCGGTTCGCGGTAGTGGTGAAAACGTGGTATCCCGGTTGCCGGGGTGCTTGGCACAGGCAAGGCGGCCACGAGATGCTCCAGGAAGGCGAAAAGAAGGTAGACTGGTTATCCCCACCAGTCGAAGGAAGAAGACTCTCCGGGCTGGATATCTCCTCTGTCATTGGGAAAAGTGGTGAGACGGTTCAGCAGGGCTCCACCGGTGGTGGTGTCATTGCAGGCCGGCTCAGCTTCTCCCTCCTTGGATTCTTAGGTCCTGTGGCGACTTCTGAAGTTCCAGTCCCCAAAGCCCTGCTTTTTATGCAGCACACCCCCATTCACTCAGCCTAGCTGTCAATCAAACATGCTAAGTGGTGAGCCGGCCGGCTCACCACTTGGGCCAATCACACAAGAGTGCGACTTGAGTTACCAAGGTAACTCAGTCCAGGGTGCCTAAACCCCCTCCCACACCCCCTGTGGTACCCAGACAGAGTGGCACCACTTTTGGAGGCTTTTGTGGAGAAGCCCGCCAAAAAGTGGAACAAAGGGCTCGACTTGGGTTGGAGTCACAGAAGAGAACACAAACGCCATTTTAGAATGGAGTTCTGGCAAAAAATACCAACCGGCGAATTAATATTAAATAAGTAAACTGGCGGTATGTTCGAGGCTATAAGAATTAAATAATTAAAGTTGGTAGCCTCGAACAATGGGAAAATCCCATAGAGATATATTTGCGGTCGAATATAAAAAGTAGTATCCACTGCCACCAGCCAAAACTCGATCAGGGGGGACGGAGATGTGCCCACTCGAACAGACCCCAGGGCAATCGAATTGCCCCAACCAGTATGTCCACAATATGATGGTTTGTACTGGTTTCTGTTCATAATTTGGGACTAGAAAAGCCAATGGTGACT
Organism: Ambystoma mexicanum; assembly: GCF_040938575.1. NCBI lineage: Eukaryota > Metazoa > Chordata > Amphibia > Caudata > Ambystomatidae > Ambystoma > Ambystoma mexicanum. Next base: position 1,261,566,234 of record NC_090928.1, read on the forward strand.
TTACATGCCCTGGGAGACAGTAGTCAGTCTCAGGGTATGGAGTCTATGTTGGGGGGTCGCTACGACACCCCTGGGTTACGGCGCGGAGGGTGCTGTGTAACCCACATCAAAAAAACACGAGACCCTATGGAGTAAAAGACCCCATAGTCCATAAAACACATGGAAAGTTAAAGGAACACCTCAAATCATGTCTAAGAGTGGGAGCAAAAGAATCTCACTCTTAGCAGGATAGAAAAAAATAAACCCCAAAAATCCAGCAAAGCTGCTGGGGGACTCACTAGGTTTGGGAAATTGGCCTTACAGAGAATTCTCCCTAACACAGAACTATCCTGGACACCTGGACAAAGTCAATTCTGGTCCCAGTATATAAAGCTGGGGACCGTCTGGTTCCAGAAAACTACCGGCTGTTATCCCTGCTTGATATTACTGGTAAAGTGTTTTCCCTGTAGGTTTTGGAGCATCTACAGGCCTGGGTTAAATCGGATAACATCTTGCATCCTTTTCAGACAGGCTTTCGACCTGGGTCCAGCACCGTTCATAACTAGTACCTCTGACTATATTGCATTTGTGGATTTTAAGTCTGCCTAGGACCAGGTTGAACAAAGTATTCTTTGGAGTAAGGTTCCCGGGTTAGCTCCTCAAGGTCATAATGGCCCTACACACAGACAACTTGGCTCAGATTCGGCTTGTTAACACGGGTCAGCTAGCCAAGGATATGCGTATTAACCGGGGGGGGGGTGAGACGGATATATGATAGCCCCCTTGTGTTTCCACTTCTATATAGCAGGCCTACTGGGCAGGCGGTTGACTAAAGCAGGCTGTATGCCAAAGATCGGTTACATCCCTGTTGATGGAATGCTTTATGCTGACGACCTATTAATATTTGACCATCTATTGACTGGGATAAAGGCCATGCTGCATGAACTAGAGGTATATGCAAACGAAAATCATCTTGCAATAAATGTATCCAAAAACAATGTAATGTTGGTTGCGCCCAAAAAAATTAATAGATCAAAGATAACGATCTCTGTGGGCACTGTTGAATATGCTGACACCTATAAATACTTGGGGCTGGAGGTGTCAACATCAGGCTACACTGACATAATTGAGACCAAGGTCAGTAGAGTGAGGCAAAGTACATGCATCTCCAGGAAGTTCTTAGCTGACCATGCTAGTTTTTCTCTCAAAGGGGTTGTGGTATTACACAAACTGGCTATGCCCTACAATCCTATATGGGACTTGAAGCCCTGGCCATGAGAGACCTGCGATGGTTGGAAGGGGTGGAATCCCGTTTCTGTAAAACAGTACTGGGATTAACAAGATTGACCCTGATAGAGTATGTGCGACTAGAGTTTCTCTTGTCATTGAGAGCACAATTCCTGTCCCATAGAGGGTCCCTGATGCTGAAGCCAAAGGCAGCTCCTGCTTTCCCGCTTTTGGAAAAACTGGGTGCGAGTTATGATCTTGGGCAGGTCGGGAAAGTCGTCTCCCAGGTTAAATGTTTTCGTGATCTGTGTATTGCAATTCACTGGTTTCCTGATTTTTCTTTTTTTTTCAACTTTAAAAGGGGCCTTTGCTCGGAGGCTGTCAAAATGGGACTGGCTGTGCAGTTATGACCACCTTTCCACATTCAAGGACTATGGTAGTGTGGCAGCAGTGGTCCACAGTTTCATGAAACCTGAAGGGTGTTTATTGCTCTGTCCTAACCTAGCTGTCTGCAGCTTCCGACTAAAACTTAGGATAAATCAATTACCAGTTTTAGCAGTGCGTGGCCCGAAACACAACATACCGCCAGAACCAAGATTTTGCAGAATGTGTAAAGTTGAGTCTAACCAAGAGACGGCCAGGCGTGTGCTAACGGAGTGCCTGGTAATGGGCTCCCTCTATATGGTGCTGCTTGGCCCTTTTGTCTATGGCTATAACTCTATCAAATCAGCGCAAATGTGGGTGTTTTTCTTAAACACAGAATCCATGAAAGTTCTATTGGCCTTATGAGGTCTGGCAAAGGATTCAGCCGTTATGAGGTCTGGGTTGGTAATTTAGTGAAGCGGTACAGATGGTGCTTGAGTATATCTTGAAAAGAAGAAAGTTTGTATGTCTTTTTTAGGTTCATGTTTGTGTGTACCTATGAATATGAAATTTGATTTTATTGTAAATCATTTTATTGTATTTTTGTCTTCTGATACTGTCTTTTTATCGATTATTTAATAATATGCTTGTAAAAGTTCTGTTATGAACTATGGACAATTAGACTAAATACAATAATTGTATATATAATATATTGTTTTTTAATAGAACCAGGCTTTTCTCAGTTCATGCTTCCCTTAACAAGAAATTTCTCATGTCAGGACTTTTTTTACATCTCTTCTTCGGATAAGCTTCTTTTGACAATGGAGATTTACTTAATTGAACAGACAATGCATAACTGGTCGAAATGTCCTTCAGTGCCTATAGTCTCCAAATCCTTGGATTTCAAATTTCAAAAGCTACTTTTTATTTTCATTGCTTAGCTCTGTACTGGTTGTGGGCCCAGCGTGTGGGCTGGTGTTTCAGTATGAGATTTAGTCTGTGTCCATCTGCATTAGCTTCTGGTCAGGAGTTGATGAAAAAGCACTTTTGGGGATTTTTGCTGAATTGGTGAATAGTGGGAACATTCCAAACTGATACCAGGATAGAGTAGGACGTGTTCTGATCCGAGCCGTTTGGGTGACTTGCTGCGCAAAGCGTGTGTGTTGCGACACCCTATATGTGGAGCATAGTCACCAGGTACGCTGGTGTTACTCGTGACTGCTTTGTAGCTGAAGCTTGCAGTCTTAAACAGTATCCTGACTTGGAGATGAAGTCAGTATAGTTCACATAGGGCGAGGGTGATTTTGTCAAATTTACCTGGATCCGCAATGAGGTGTAGTGGACTTCTTTATGGGGAGCTAAATGAGCAGGTGGGAGCGCAGTCAGGTGGGAGATGCCCTGTCGATGTGCAAGTCCAGGGCCTGCACTCCAGAAGTCCTGCGACAGATTGAAATGTTTGATCTTGCAAAGAGTGGATATTTGAAGCCAGCCCGTTTGGGCTTTCTTGGCTTTGTGCTTCTGAAAGGACTAACTGCTCTGGATGGCGCACCCTATAAAGGATTTTCTCAATCGGAGAAGTGCCGATCAAATCGCTGTAGTCCAATATTATTAAACCATTGTTTGGCGAGTTGTTTTTTAGCGGTGGTGGGGGCTGATTGGGACTAATTCAGAGGGTATGTTTGAGGTAGGCAGTCTACATCAAGGACTGTTTGATGGCTAGATAATCGTGGAGACTGATGCCTTGTGGCTGGGTTTTCTCATGTACAACTGAGTATTGTCCGTGGATTGCTATATTGGGATCTTTGAGGAGGGTGCCCAGAGGCAAGGCAACTTGTTTTTCTTCAGCATTGGATCTTTCATGGATTCTCATGCTCTGAATATTCCCTGCCGACAGGCTGCGACTCCTCAAACATTTTATTATAGCTTATAATATTTTTTAAGCTCACTTTAGCAGCCAGTCTGTCCTTTTGGTTGTCTTGTGCTTCAACCAATGGGACATTGAGTGACGAGCCCCACCCATTCTAACCGCACATCATGCTGAGGAGTCCTCCAGGCTTTCCCTTCTGGAGAAATAAAACCAGGAACAAACATATTTCTTCAAAAGATTTCTTCACAACTTTACAAATACATCTGTACAGATAAGTGCTTCTTACTTTCATAATATGGAAGAAAAACAGCTCTTTTCAAGGCATGCCAGTCATGTGGGATTAAGAATGTGTATGAGGGAGAAAAGCATTCTGAATGCATACACTGCCTCGATCCTAATTGCATTCAGGAGGATTGTGAAATGTGTGCCACCTTTAGCATAAAAATCCTCAAGGATAGCAAAAGAAGACTAGCCCTTTGACTCAATAAGTGCAGATACTCCCTTCAGAGGCTGAACACTCTAGATATGTGGTGGAGGAAACCCAGACAGGCCAAAAACCTTAAAAGGGCCAGATCAGAGAATGACCTCTTCCTCTTCATTTGCGACCCTCAAAATAAAAAAGGAAGGAAAAAAAAGTCTGTCCGTCCGTGGACTACCTTGCCGACAGGCAGCCCGCCAACGGCAAAAACTGCGACTGAGCCTGCAATAAGCGCTCCATCAACAAATGTCAGGAGAAATCTACCGCCGCCAGTGTCCCAACAGTCTACGACACAATCGTCATCGACGGCCACAGAACCATTGTCGTCGGCCTAGTCATCGTCGACTATTAAACCATCGTTGTTGATGACCGCAAAACCGTTGTCGGCCTAGTGATTGTCGACAACACCATCGTCCACCTCGTCGTCGAGTAAGCAGCTCAAATCTTCGTTTATGACGATACCGTTTACACGCGCGTCTTCAACAGTAGTGCCCGCAAAGACCCCAATCGACAACATCAATCAAATCCCTCCCCGTCAACTGTTGCATCCATGGGAAGCAATAAAGTGTTGGCGGTATCACTAACAGTACATGGAAAGTCACCAACACCTTTCCTTTCTGCAACGTCAACACGGGGTGGGTGAAAAATGACATTAAGGCGCCCTCGTCTACAGGGAGGCACAAAATAATAAAAATAAGGAAAACTGATGGAAAATTAGAAAAACAAAAGCACAAACACAAGTCTGACAACAAATATATGCCACATAGAAAGGAACAAGAGCCAACCCAGGCATCTGCAGCTGTACAACAAGTCCCAATAGTTCTTAAAGTGCCTGTCAAACATCTGCACTCGCCTAACGTCGAGCAAGACATTAGCAGAAGTTGGCAAACATTCTTTACCTCAGTCACCCGAAGGGAACACTGATGACCAAATAGTACCCAAGGGTCCAACACTGTCTCCGGTCTCGTCAATTCTTCCAGCCCAGATACCAGAGAGCCACATTGATTCAGAGTTTGAACAGAGGTTGTCGTCCCCAGTCATCTGAAGAAAGCCAATATTCGCCACCGGAAACACCAGGGGAACCAAGGTTACAGGAGTTACTTTAGCCAACAGTACCTTCACCGGCCACTCTTCCACAACCAACAGAACGTTACTCAACCCACAGTCCCTGTTATCTTCACAACTATCTACTCTTCAGAACCTACTTCAGCAACTGGAGACCAGGCTACCAGTAAATCAGCCCCACCTGCAAACACGCGACGAGGCGCCAGGCTCTTTGGGGGAACCCAGCAGGCCGGACCGAAACCATGTGAACGAACCAAGAGAACCGGCTGTCCAGCCTATGAGGCACAGATGACCCAACAGGTTCAGCAGCCACATTAAAACACAAGGGCCCTCCCCAGGACCACAGCATAACCTGTACAGTCTACCACCGACGATGAGGAAGGTAACAGACACTGATACCTCTAACTCGAAATCTAGGCAGCCAGATAACTGGGAGTACATGGACTTGCATCTGATCCAAGACTCTGATGAACCGTTGCGTCAGTCTTCGCCTGATGACATAACTTCTTTTTACAATACTGTACAAAAGAATTGAGGAATTTGCCCCAATACCATCGGAGCAGAAAAAGGATTGTTTCCTTTCTGATTTAATGCACAAGTGCAGGAGGGCGGTAATGTCAACTCCCATCCTAGACAACGTTTGGGAAGAAGGGCTGGTACTCATTAGAAAACATTTCTCGGAACTAGCATTAAAAGGCTGTTTGGAGAAGAAATGTAAGGCACCTCAGGTTTGCCCTAAATGCCTTACATCCCAGGCGAAACCGGACTCTGTGGTATAGGCAGCAGTGTGCAGAAAGTCAAACGCGCAAGGTCATAAATGCGCAGTACCACCTGACAATGACGTCAGGAAACAAGACGCTTTCAGTAAAAAGTCCTAGCCACAGGAGCCACAACATTAAAAGCGGCTAACTCACTGGCAATAATCTCAAGGTATGACCGTGAGATGTGGAACCGGTTCACACCGCTGTCGACTACCTACCAGAAGATAAAAATAAAATAGGCCCTGGACATCCTCTGAGTGGGTGAAGACGCCACAAACCGTGCTATCGACCTCACAGTTGACAAAGCAGAAACAGGTTTTAAACAAATTAGTAATGGGGTAGTACGTAGGAGACCAGCATGGTTAAAATGCACAGATTTCAGAACAGATGTGCAATCAAAGGTGCTAGACATGCCTTTTGAGGGTGACCAACTCTGTGGTCCCAAAATTGATGATGCACCAAAAGCCATAAAAAGACACTGATGAAGCAAGATCGCTCACCACACTGACGGCGAGGTGCACTTTTCGCTCCTTCCGAGGGGCCTCTGGTCATTCTACAGTGACAAGTAGAGGCGGGAAGGCATACCAGAGGGCATCCTCCTATTTACAAGCATACTACCAGGGGTATCGCCAGACGTACCCATACAAACAAAAATACTACATGCAAGTTCCAAGAAGGCGACAAACATCCGCCTCTAGGGGCAGGCAGCAAAAACAAGCCTGAAATTGGTCAGACACACACATCCATGATCCAACTGCAGCAAGAAGGAGGCAACTTGCAACACCATCTACAGCAGTGGCAACAGTTAACCACAGAAAGGTGGGTGTTAGACATCATAAAAAAGGGTCACACCATAAAATTCAAAGGAACCCCCGCCCCCAATGTCCCCAATATTTCAACACCAGCCGCACCTAAGCATCTTTAAGGACGAAGTGGAGAAACTGCTCATGAAAAACACAATCAAAGTTCCACAACATCAAAGGAACCTACTCCAGATTCTTCGTCCAAAAACCACGACTCGTGGCGACCAATTCTGGACTGGAAGTCTCAACAAATATGTCAAACAAAAGTTCAAAATGGTCACATTGGCAGATGTCAAGTCAATAAGGGAGAACGACTTCCTAGCGTCACTAGATCTCAGATACATACTTTCACTTCTTCATTTCCAGAAGTCGTAGCAAGTTCCTAAGATTTGTCATGGGCACAAACCACGACCAATTCAAAGTCCTCCCATTTGGCCTTCGCTCAGCCCCCAGTACATTCACAAAATGCATAGCTCCTAGAGCTTCGTCGCTCAGGAAAAAAGGATACCATGTATATACGTATCTGGACGATTGGTTGGTACAAATACCATCGCACAGAGTGGCAGAAAGAGCGATCCGGCAGGTGTCCAGCACCCACTTACACCTCGGCTTTGCAATAAATTCAAGCAGCAAGTCCTGCTTTAGGCCATCAAACACATTAGTGTTCATAGTGGCACAGTACATCACCAACGAGCCTGTTGGCTATGGCACGATAGAAATAAACAAATAAAAATAATATACAAGGGTCGGGTACGTCCCTCGGTTGAGAGGGCCGTGTCAATAACATCTAATCATGAAGTTCTACCCGGGCGCCAATGTCGCAGTCAGATCCGTCATTTAACTCTTAGGCACCATGTCGTCATGAATTCCCCTAATAAAACATTGCAGGTTATAAACAAGGCTGTTAAAAGAATTCTTAGCGGATCAGTGTTGTCATCTAATGGGAGCATGGAATGACAAGTTGATAGTAACAAAGTCACTCCGACAGCTTGCGGTGGTGGCTCATACCATCCCACATCTCCAAGGGAGTCCCATTCGGGGATCCACCTTTTCAAGAAACCCTGGTCACAGATGCTTCACTAACAGGATGGCACAGCTCCACATCAACATACTGGATCTGAAAGCAGTGGCTCATGCCCTCCATTCATTCCAGCCAGAAAACGGGCTTTAGATAACGCTTGGGGCCGTCACTTGATGTATTAATCCTAAAAGCCTCCAGACTTCGGCCTGGTCGGAAAAGTATACATCCATTTTTGTGGCAACAATCAACCTTTCTTCTGCTTTTGATATGGTGAACAGAGAACTATTTTGTAGAAGAAACCACAAGCATGCGGTCTCCCGAATTGCCAAGTGTAAAGATTGCTCTACATGATAGTTCCAAGTTACAGGTTCGTCTTGATCAAGATGGCCAAATGTCTAAGGAAATTCTAGTGCCCAGAGGGGTTAGGCAGAGCTGCATCCTCGCTCCGTGTCTTTTCAATGTGTACATGTCAGACATCAGGGAGCATCAGGAAAATGCAGCTTTTGCTTCTATGGAAATGGCCCATCTTAGAATTTCATGGTTAAGCAATACAGATTACTTACTGATGGTTGACAGTACGGAGCAAGGTTTGCAGTACCTTTAGAACTCATTTTGATACATATGCCAGTGAGAATTGCTTAGAAATAAATTCTCTTGAATTAAGTTATGCCGTGCACATTGCAAAAAAGGGAGTCATATATTTGGCGAATTGGATTGGATATCTTGGAAAAGGTGGACAATTTTATCGATTTTTAGCAAATCGAATGTTATACGAGTCAATGGCTGTGTATGAGCTCACAAAATGGCATTAATTAATGAAATGAGATGCATTCACTCGCAATTCGGAAAGTCTTCAGATATACCTCTTCAATTTTATGATGCAAAACATATACCAAGGATTTTATATGGTATCGAGACTTTTCCTGTGGGTTTTAAACATTTTAAAACAAGTAGATGGTTTTATTTGGAGAAAAGTTTCAAATTGACTAAAATCCACTCCAATAGCTGCAATTGGATTTGAATTGGGTCTGTGCGCACTAGAAAGCAGAGTCCTGTGGAGACTTTTATTGATTTAACATAAAATAGTGTACCCTTTGAAAAACTGTTGGTGATCTCCATTAAATTAAAATAGATTTTAAGAATTGCCATATAATGGATCTGATTGTTGGGTGCACAGAGGTCCGTGAGAAAATTGGAACAACATTTACTGGATAATCCAATGAATGTAAGGTATTTTATAGAGATGACTGGTGAAACGCAATGGATGAATTTCATGCATTTAAGTCTCTAACTCATTTGAGATATGACTATAAAAGATTTGGCGGCTTGGCTCCCTATCTAGTGAGACACCCTAATAGGTTCATACGAACACAATTTTTCAAGTTTAGAATGAATCTTCATTTATCAAAAGAGTTGTGTTTAGGATATGGAATTTTAAAAGGAGGGTATGAGTCCTGTCACTTTTGTAATAATTTGGCTAGGCAGGAACCTCTTCTCCACTGATGATACAATGCCCAGCTGTAAAAGGCAAACGTTCCGCTTATTTTCCATTTAGATATTTTTTCAGATATTTAAATGGTGGAGACTAGGAGAATTTCTTGGCCGAAAGTGTATCGGAGGATCTGTTTCTCCCGTCATAGCCATAGTGGGCTTTTTAGACTCTCTCCAGCTTGGAGATATTTGGCAGGCTGATAGTTATGAATGATATTGTATTTTAACCTTTTGAGAAGAATGTGATTTTGTATTTTATATTGTTTTGGTTGATGAATTAATGAATTGGGAAGTTTTATTTTGAATGTACTAAATGAAATGTTTTTTCTTCTATATATGTGAAGAGTTTTTTGTATAGGTCCAATGTTATTTAACTGTTTCACCTTAAATAAAAAATTCATAAGATACATTTGCGTACAATGATTAAAAAGGTATGCACATTTTGCTCATAAACATTGATTGATATCCTGTAAACCTGTCCGGTTTCTGGCCCTCGAGGCCTGGAGTTGGACAACCCTGCTTTACTACATCAAAGAGGGCATGCTCCTGTTAGAGGCTTCCACGATGGTAGTGTTATCAGTAAGTAGCTTTGGACACTCAGAATCCTACTGTTGGCGTGGAGATAATTGAGGTTTGTGAAATCTCTAGGGATACGCTTTTTTCTCTACCATTTCTTTAGGGCTCTAAGCATTTGTTTGAGGCTAGTTTGGGTGTGTACCAAGGGACAGATTGTTTAATCTTAGCCAGTTGGTCTTTAGGGAGTCATGCATGTATACCAGTTTCTTAGAGTTGAAGAATTCAAGGCGGACCAAGCATTATGTGTGTCAGGGAAGTTTCTTCCAGATCATTGATCAGGAAGTGGTTCATCTAGATCATTGACCAGGAAGTGGTTTTGAGTGGCCAGCGCTCAGTGTAGGTGAGTTCAGGCTGACCTTTGTGGGCTATGGATAAGTGGGTGACTGACAGTGGGATGGCAGCATGGTTAGACCAGTTGAGTGTAATAGTCGATGACCCTAGATGATGTAAAGACTAAGCCTACGGTGTTACATTTGTTTTCCTGTGGTAGCACAATTGGCTTAATGTCCATAGATCAGATGTGAGAATAGCATTTTTCGCAGGGGGTTTCTGTGAGAGACTCTGCTTGTTTCCTTTGAGAATATGAATGGCAAACCTATTATATAGGTTCCCACCACTCTTCGAGATCCAAGCATTTGAGTAAGAGACGTCGAAGATCCCCTTCCTCGTCTTCTGTTTCCCCGGAAAAGAGTCACCTGCCCCACAAAACATGGCTCTCAGGCTGAGTGGGAAGAATTCCGTAAAAGGATGCTTGGCGTCTTCAATAAAGCGGCCTCGACCCCCTCGAAGACAGCTGAGGGTGATACCCTGGGGGAAAGACCCAAACAATCAAAACGCCGCGAGTCGTTGCACCCGGCGAAAAACTACTCGAGAGCATCACGAACCCTCGAGCAAAGGCACTGTGCCATCGATGCCATCGTCGAAAGTCCCTTCGATGCATAAATCTGTCATCGACGCCATTATCGAAGGGCTCATCGAAGCATAGGTCGATTGAATCGACGCTGTCTTCGACACCGAAAAAGAACAAACCCACGGCCGTCACTACCTCACAGCCAGTGGTCAACCCAGGGCCTCTAACACGACTTTGAGAATGTCATTGACAACCTAGAGTAGGATTCCAATCCTCTCGAGCTCCTCGAGGCCTCTTCCGATCTTCGGTGTTTTCGAAGCCTTTAACGTCTGCGTCGACCCTGTCGACATTTTCTCAACCAATTATGACAAATTTGGCCCCTTCTGCTCTGTAAATGGGATTTAAGCCATTCCCAAGGTCTGATCATTACAGACCTTTGTCTTCAATTTATGAAGAAGGGGAGGATTCGGATCAAGAAAGACCCTTTGGGTTGCAGAGAACTAGAACACCTGAACCAGAGGAATTTACCTCTGAGGAAAATAGGTTAAAGGACCTTCGAGAATCTTTACATGAGGCAAGTGGGTTAGATACTTAGCCAGAAATAGGATTTGCCAAACCAGACCCAGGAGAACATGCCGAAACTCCTTAAAGAATTTTAATGGCAAGGATTATAGAATTCATGGGTTGGTCTACACCTTCACCTGCATTCCAACAGGTTGACCTTACAGACATTTTAGTTAAAGGCCCACAGGAGGATCCTGTGGTTCCATTTCAAGCTGCATTATAAAGAAAAATATTGGCTAACTGGGAAACTCCTGAGGTTATCCCGGCGGTAAACAAGAAGTTATCAGCCAAATATAAAGTATCTGCTACTGACCCTGAATTTTTGTCTAAACATCCAACTCCAGAGAGTCTGGTGGTTCAAGCAGCAACTGTATCGGGCAGTAGATCGGCATACCCTACTGTTCCACAGGACAGGGATGACAAAAGATAAGACTCTATGGCTAAGAAAGTCTTTTCTGCATGTAGCATGACGTTGAAATCTATTAACGCTACTTGTACGCTTGCAAGGTTCAGCCACACACTTTGGGAGTGTGCTTCATCAGCGGGTGACTGCCTCCCACATGGAGAAGAAAGGGAAGCGTTTCTAAACATCATTAAGGATGGTAAAGACGCAATGTGCGAATCCCTTCAAACTGGCATTGATTCTGCTGACAGTATCAGTAGGGCCATGGCGGCAAGTACTACAACCCGCAGATTTGCGTGGTTGCGAAAGTCTGGGTTTGCTTCAGATGTAAAAGCCAGACTTTTAAATATGCCCTTTGACGGCTCTTCTTTGTTTGGTAAGAAGGCGGATAAAAGTCTAGAAAAGTTAGACATCCAAAGCAGCAGCAAAATCTCTGGGAGCTGCAATCCGCCAAATGCCATATCGCCCCTCAGGAACCTCTTGGAGAGGGAAGTCCTTTCGCTTTTATTCCGCATTTGGAAAAGGCAGAGGACAGTCGGTTCGAAGAGGTAAAAAAAGATTCACCCGAGGTGGATGGAGTAAAAATACAAAAGCCGCAGCAGCAGGTGGCTCTTTACCCTCGGCATCTGCATCAGCCGCCTCTAAATCACTCTGAGGACTCTCCTCACAAGACACCAGTAGGGGGCAGGCTAACTCGACATCTGACGGAATGGCAGGCTATTACGTCAGATGCTTGGGCATTGGAGACAGTTGCCCAAGGTTACTGCCTGCCTTTTCTACGCATTCCTCAGTCATCCACCGGGGAACAGCTCTCTGAAAGTTCCAGATCCGCTCCTCTTGCAGGAAATTTTAGACCTGCTGGAGAAAGGTGCCATAGAACCGGTATCTGTAGCGGAGAGGAACAAGGGCTGGTACTCCCCCCTACTTCCTAATACCGAAGGACGGAGGCGAGACCTATCTTGGACTTACGAGAATTGAACAAGTTCCTCAGGAAGGACAAGTTCAGGATGGTAACTCTCTCAGATCCTTCAGGCCCTCCAGCTTCAGGACTGGCTGGTATCTCTGGACCTTCAGGATGCTTATTTCCATGTGCCAATCCATCTCAAACACAGGAAATACCTGAGGTTCGCAATTGGCGGCTCTCATTATCAATTTCGAATTCTGCCATTTGGGCTGACCTCCGCCCCGAGGGTCTTCACCAAGCTAATGTCGGTAGTGGCTGCAAGCCTAAGGAGGAAAGGGATTCACGTCTACCCCTACCTGGACGATTGGCTGATCAGAGCTGTATCTCCGGAACAAGCTCAGATCCAACTAGATTATGTCTGGCACTTCCTTCACAAACTCGGCTTCTCCCTCAATTTAAAGAAGTCACAGATGATACCATCACAGAGACTCCAGTTCATTGGAGCAGTCCTGGACACTTCCCTGGGAAAACCCTCGCCACGAGAGGTGAGGGCTCAAGATATTCTGCAGATGGTCACCAAGTTTCAAAATGCCCAACGTCTCCCAGCCTTTGACTTTTTGGGGTTGCTAGGCCTCATGGCATCCTGCATCTTCCTTGTGCCAGAGGCTCGCCTGAGAATGAGATCTCTTCAGTGGGCACTAAGAACTCTGTGGTCGCAATTATCAGGGAGAATGACAGATCTCCTTCAGGTTCCGGACAAGGTGGCTCGAGACCTTCAGTGTTGTCCCTGTCAGGAGAACATTTTGAAAGAACTGTTTTGGCAACCATGGCCGGAGATAACAGTAGTCACAGATGCCTCACTCACGGGGTGGGGAGCCCATGCCAACGACTTGACCATCAGCGGTCGTTGGTCTCCATCGGAGGCCAGACTACATATCAACCTGTTAGAGCTGAGAGCAATCAGACTAGCGCTGAAGGCTTTTCTGCCATCTGTACAGGGGAAAAATGTCCTGATAATGACGGACAACACCGTGGCCATGCACTACCTCAACAAGAGGAGGCGTAGGATCACTGCCTCTGTGCAGAGAGGCGATGCAGCTCTGGTTTTGGCCAATCCAAGAAGGAATCTCTATCGGCAGTTCACTTAGCCGGAGAGAAAAACTTGACGGCGGACGCTCTGATCAGGCAGAGCACAGTCTCCCACGAGTGGGAACTAGCTCAGGAAATCCTTAAACAAATCCTCACCCTTTGGGGAACCCCTCAAGTGGATCTGTTTGCCACCAGCATCAACAGAAAGTGTGATCTGTTTTGTTCAAGGGAATTTCCCCCGAGAGGAGCTCTAGGGGACGCGTTCATAGTGAACTGGGAGTTTCCACTTCTGTACGCATTTCCTCCAGTCCCTGTCATTCCTCAAATGATCAGGAGGTTGAGAAGGTTCCGGAAAGCCATGATCCTAATTGCCCTGGACTGGGCCAGGAGAACGTGGTACCCGGACCTTCTGGACATGTCCATCTACCCTCCAATTCGTCTTCCACACAAGGAGAATCTTCTCTCGCAGAAGGGAGGTCAGGTTCTCCATCCAGACATCAGAAACCTCAACCTTCATGCTTGGTATCTGAAAGATTGAGATACAAGGATTGGGACCTCCCAGATGACGTCATGGAGGTGTTGCTTTCGGCCAGAAGGCCAGCAACAAAGACTTTATACCGCTGCCGTTGGAACAAATTTTGCAGCTGGTGTAGAGAAAAGAATATCGATCCCTTTTCATGTGGTACACCAACGGTGTTATCTTTTCTACTCTATTTGGCAAATTCGGGCCTTCAGGTTGGCACTATCAAGGGCTATCTTGCAGCGCTATCGATCTTCAAGCGCACTGCAGAGGAACCATCGTATTTAAAGTTACCCTTAGTCATACAATTTCTGAAGGGATTAACCAATGTCTATCCTCCAAGACCATTCCAAGTTCCCTTATGGGACTTAAATTTAGTCTTAAATTTCCTGATGGGTACTCCTTTTGAACCACTCCACTCTTGTTCGCTAAGATTTCTCACCCTTAAAACTGTTTTATTAGTGGCATTGACATCTGCTAGGACGGTGAGCGAATTACAAGCTCTATCTTGTAAACCCCCTCAAAGAATTTTTCATAAAGACAAAGTTGTCCTACAAGTGAAGCCTAATTTCCTCCCAAAGGTGGTTTTCTGAATTCCACATCACTCTGAAGATTACCTTACCTTCATTCTATCCCCCTCCCCATCCGGGGAAAGAGGAAGAAAGGCTACATAGGCTGGACCCAAGGTGGGCTTTGAGCTTTTGCATCAGCAGACTTGCTAGGATTAGGCAAGCAGACCAACTGTTCGTAGGTTACTCAGGGCACAAATTGGGATTACGATAACAAAACAGACCATTCCAGATGGATTATTCTGGCCATTCTGGAATGTTACAAACTGGCAGGGAAAGAGCCTCCTCAAAATCTTAGGGATCATTCAACCAGGGGTATCGCAGCCTCTTCGGCCCGCCAAAGAGGGGTGCCGATTCGAGACATATGTGCGGCTGCCACATGGTCGTCTGCACATACCTTCACAACATTTTACAACCTGGATTTCTCCTCTAGTCAAGAGACTAGATTTGGCAAAGCTGTGCTGCATTCTGTTCATTCTTGAATGGAAACATGGCAATTTTTCCTCCCACCTCAAGTTACACACCACTGCTATGGGAGTCTATCAAGATGAGGAATACGTTGGAGGACACAATCCCTTCGAAGAACAAGTTACTTCTTACCTGGTAACGTTCTTTCGATGGGATGTTCCTCCGACGTATTCCTTATCGCCCCTCCCATCCATCCATCCATCCCCTCAGTAAAACTTCCCTTGTTGTTACAGCTTATGCTCCTTCAGGGTCAATAACGAATTCATGTAAAACAACTGTTAATGTCAAAATGGAACTGAGCAACGGACGCTGCGCGAGTCTTATTTATACGCATGATGACGTTGGCGCCGATACAGAGGCTGTCGAGGGACATCGGCTCGAGGGACGTCGACGCGAAGCGCCCTCTACTGAAATATTTTTTTCCGAGGCCAGCAAGCTGGAGATGATCTATCAAGAGAAGGAATATGTCGGAGGAACATCCCATCGAAAGAACGTTACTAGGCAAGAAGTAACTTGTTCTACGCCCCCATATCTCAGTTTCTTTTTTCAGCACTGCTGTTCGGAATGTTTCTCTTGGGAGAAAATTTAAATTCAACATTTGTGAGAGAATTTCGACATTTGTCGATACGTCGACCCTAAAGCTTCAGGATTCAAGCGTTGCCAGGAATGCAACTATAAAATATCGATCACCGACCCTCATGACATCTGCATGTGATGCCTGGGAAAAGATCACGCTATCGAATTGTGCGGTTTGTGTCAGAAAATGAATCCAACATCCCCTAGGGAAATGATTGGCTAAGTTAGCACTCGGTTGACTCTGTCAAAATCCCTGGCACTTTCCAGTGTCACTTCGTCAGACAAAGAGATTGAAGGCCCCACGCCCGAAAAGGACCAGCACCATAAGGCGAAGAAGCATTGGCACTCCCAAAGCCATTCATCCTCCCATAAGAAAAAAAGATGGCATCGATGTAGGCATGCCTCCGGTTCATCTGAGGATCGTGCTAAAGTCTGCTGGACCACGGTGCACTTCGAAGTAAGAGTGGGAGGCATTCAAGGCCAAATGCTCCTGATGTTTAAAAATGACGTAGCAGATACGACTGCGGCCTCTGTGCTGCAGGCTAATATGGCACCAGTGCCCAAATGTTCTGGTATCAAGGTGACTAAATCTAGTCCTACGCCCTTGTGCTCGACCACAACAATTGGGAAGCCGGCTCTTGCGACAAAGGCCTTGAGCTACCGGTACCGATTGGCCTGCTATGAAAGATGCCATTGCCACTGACAGTCGAAATGTCCTTTATCTCAGAATCCAGATCAATGTTTTTTCACTAAATGTCTATTTGATGATGGTGACCAGGTACCTTTTGGCTTTTGAGTGTTATCGGAGAACAACTGAAGATCTGCCACCAGGCAT
Organism: Ambystoma mexicanum; assembly: GCF_040938575.1. Lineage (NCBI taxonomy): Eukaryota > Metazoa > Chordata > Amphibia > Caudata > Ambystomatidae > Ambystoma > Ambystoma mexicanum. Next base: position 1,261,582,643 of record NC_090928.1, read on the forward strand.
CAGGGCACATTCCACCAGGGGTTTGGTGGCATCATCAGAGGGGTGTGCTGGTGAAGGAAATATGTCTGGCAGCGACGTGGCCGTAGCTCCACACGTTCAGCAAGCATTACTGCTTGGATATGTGGCACCTGGTTTGGACGCTTGATTTGGCACAGCGGTGTTTCAGAGCTTCCTAGTGAGGGCTTTCATCCCGCTTCCACACTCTGTTTGCCTTTGGGATTCTATTTGATGTAGAATCTGCGGGAGAATGCAATCCATTGTAGGAGGAATTACTTACCACTAATGTTCTTTCTATGGATTCTTTTCCTCACAGATTCCTCTACCATTCTATCTTGCCCCCGCTATGAGCGTGGTCTGCTGTCTTTATTTGGTTGTCCTCTTCTAATGGGACAAGGTTATGGCAATTAAGTGTTTGGTACAGTTTGGTGCTTCATTGTATATGTACAGTCATCTAGTTGCTTGCAGTATGGTTCTGTTCCTCACAACAACAATCAAATTCAGTTTTTTGGCTTTCTTCATGCAGAATCCTATGGATTCTTCCTTCACAGCTGCTAAGCTTCGAGAGTCAGGGGGGGCCAATGTCAGGAACTGAGGTACGGTGGTGTAGTGACAGTATATGTACAGCCGACATCACGTCTGGAATCAACGAGTGGCACAGCAAAGTCAAGAGGAGGCGACTGTTGATATTGAGTTGTACTGCTTAGAATCCATAGCAAAAACATTACTGATAATTCCTCCTACTAGTGAGTGCCAATTTAACAGAAGGGAGTATGTTTGACATGGCAAGAGTCACTCCTGTGAGTTGGACTGTAGATGAGGTGAAAGGTGGTAGATTCCTTGTGAGATACGGTAGGGGAGTGATTTGAATGAGCTTATTTTGGAGAGGGGCATGATGCATTATGGCTAATTGCTCAGTGGACGATTGGTACCCTCCTGCTCTTCCTGACTGGTCGGCATGTTGGATTTGGTAACCCGAGGTAGGAGGATTTTGAAAACCTGGTAGGAAGACTGGGTAATACATATTTAGGTGATTAAAGGCATCAAGGTTGTTGTGCGAGATGAGGTTGGCGATCTTGACTGGAGCAAATATGTATCGTAATACAGGGCTTGTGGTTGGTGTTTGTGATTGATGGTTGGTGGATGTTGGATGGCGCAAGACCAATATTGATGAGATTGGGTAGGGTAGCTTTCTGGTGCTACCCAGGGCATTTGGTAATTTGAACAGTTGCAAGGATGGAGCTGGGCTGTGGAGGGAGGAGACGCTTATTGATGTTTTTTGGTGAGTAGCTGTGTAGAGACTACTTCGTAGATGAAAAGCATAAAGCAGCATCCAATGCCCTGCCCTGAACAGGCCCATACAGGTGAGGGCCTGGTCTTGGGCCGTCCTTTGCCGAGGATGCCTAAGGGGGACAGGTGATGTATGGTGGTTGGATCAGCTGAGTGGCAGAGCCCGTCACCTGACCAGCATTCCTCTCAAAACTTGTTAAAATTGACAGCAATTGTTCTGAAACACATGGCTTTCCTGCCTCTGATCTAGGGGAAAAGTGGTTAAGGTGTTCACAGATGACCACCATGTTCTAGTCGAACAAACCGGTAGGAATGAAATCCCCATCTTTTGGCCTCCTAATCTGCAAGCTTTGGGAGTGGTGCCTTCTGAATCATGTTTATCCTAGCACAGCCGATCTTCTGAAGGAGAATGTGAAAGAAGACTTCTGGAGCAGACTATTCTATGCCAGTCGTGAATGGGAGCTCAACAGGTCAGTCATCACTCCATGGTTTGGGAAATCCTTCATTGGAAGCTCTTACGATGGAGAGCTACAGTCTGTATTGGGCATACGCCTCATCAGGATTTGGGCCTCCACTCCTTAGGTGAAGCCTTCAGCCTGGTTTGGACAGGAAGGTTTGTTTGGTAGTTCCTCCCTTACCTCTAACTCTTTGGACCCTATGCAACTTCATGTAAGCTCACAGTTGCAGCCTAATCTTGATGGCTTCTTACTGGCCTAAACAGACTTGGTTCTCGGGCATCCTTCTGTTCCCAATACAGCAGTGAAGAGTAGTTATTCCTTTCATACCGTTACTGAGGTTGATCATCTGGTTTCTGTATAACTGTTTACGCCAATACTCTGATCCCTGATGGTAACATCTAAATCACATGGGAAGCACAGAAGGATTGTACAGTAAGCCAAGGAGTAAATGGCTCACATTTTGCTACTGTTCTTTATCGAAGGACTTAGATCCACTTGAGGCTTTGTTTAGGTAAGATACAGCCCTGTACTCCTTATTTGTCTGTCATAACCGCCTACCTTCATTTTCCCGAGGAAACCTTTTCTTTGAAGAATGAAATTAAGCAGCATTTTCAGGGTCTTTTTATCTCACGTTCAGAGTACCATCGCCTTGTGGAGGCCTTCACGCTGTTCTGGCTGCCATTATGCGTAGCTCTTTGAACACCTATTTTCTAGTGACTTGGACCTCCTCTTGTAAAAAACAGTTTCTTTTGTGACTTACGTCTGTGAGGAAGACGAGTAGTCCTTGGGACTTCCAATGATTTTGTCTGATTTAATTTTTATTTTAAATCAGCATATTGTTTTGCTTGTCTTCCGCCCTGGACCTCGAACAGGAGAATTTGCACAATCTTGACGTGGCAAGAACTCTGGGAAAATCCAATTCTTTCAGGAATTCAGACAGTTTCTTTGTTGTGCTCCTTCCCTGAGATCAGTGCGAGTAAAGCTACATTTCGAGTGGATTGTGTCCTCCAACGTATTCCTCATCTTAGATGTATTCCATCCAGCTTTGCTGCTCTTCGGAAATTTTTTCAGCAGAGGGCGCCGTGCGTCGATGTCGTTGAGTCGATGGTCCCTCGAAGGCCTCCGTCGAGGGTGACAATGGGTGAATAAGTAGCACGCGCGCCGTCCGTTGGCCTCAGTTCCGTTTTTCCGCAGTACGTTGCTTCGGACATTCGGCGCGCCTCGAGTTCTGTCAGGAAATAAAATATTACGAGAAGTAATTATGTCCTCGCCGCCGACCACGACCCCGAGATCGGGTTTTAAGAAATGCAAGTCGTGCGGCTCAAAAATGACGATCACGGACTCGCACAGCGAGTGTTTGTGGTGTCTCGGGGAAGGCCACAACATGGAGGCCTGTTTGAAGTGTCAGGCGATGCCAGGAAAGGCCTTGCGAGAAAGGAGAGGAAAGCTACAGGTAGGTCGGAAGGATCAAAAAGCCTCTAGCGTCGAGACCCCATGGGGAAAAATCTCCTCGACTCGAAAGGCATAGATCCAGATCTCGAAGCAATTCTCATTGCTCGTCTTCATCGAAAAAGTCGAAGAAACGACGCCATAGATCTCCCTCCACCTCGTCGTCAGACGAGTCTCCGAAAATGAAATGCCCCACAAAACATTTGTCTTCCGAAGAGTGGGAAGCATTTAGGGTCAAAATGATGGAGGTGTTTGAGAAAGCGAAGCCTCGGTCCGCGCCTTCTTCCGAAGCCGGCCGGGAACGTCATCGCTCCGACACTCGCGCGCCCTCGAGCCCGGGTGATCGTAAAAGGAAGGATAGGGAACCTTCCAGGACGCCGAACGAAAAACGCTCGAGTCGACCGCTTGAGGTCACCGACGCCGTCCGAGACCTTTCACACCTCGAAGGAGAAACTGTCAAAGGCTTCCTCGAAGCAGACCCTGTCGACGACCACAATGTCATCGACGCCTTTATCGACGTCGAAACCCTCGGCGCCAAAGGCTCCAACCAAGTCAGGGCAGCCAGAAAAAGAGAAGGAAAAAGTTAAACGTGTAATTCCTTCAGAGCCTGGTACTACACCTCTTCCTCCTCCTCCCAGAGAAGGTTTTCAAGCCTCTCCCTAGAAAGGAGTTTTTCAAATCCTTGACCTCAATTTTTGAGGCACAGGAGAGATCCGAGGAGGAAAATGTACCTTTTGGATTAGAGTATGGCACCCCAAATGTCCCAGAATGCTTGATTTCAGAGGAAAGCAGAATGAGGGATTTGATGCAGTCTTTGCACAATGCAAGTGGCATTGATACCTCTCCTGAGAATGATTTTGGTAGACCAGATCCAGGAAAGCATGCCAGTCCATCTTATCGTCAATTAATGACCAAGGTGATAGACTACTTGGGATGGGCTAAACCAACAGCCCAATTCGTCCGGGACGATTTGACAGACCTATTGGATCATGGTCCCACTGAAGACCCAGTTTTACCTTTTCATGTAGCCTTACAAAACAGGGTGGCTAAGAATTGGGAAACTCAGGATTCTATTCCTCCGGTGAATAAATCCCTAACATCAAAATACCGCCCAGCCAGTAGCGACCCCGGCTATCTGTCAAAACATCCAACTCCCGGGAGTTTGGCCATACAGTCAGCCACAGCTTCCAACAAACTTGCATACCCGTCTATCCCTCCAGACAGGGACGATGAGCGTGTGGATGGTTGGGCACGGAAGGTATTTTCAGCCGGGAGCATGGCATTAAAATCTGGCAACTCCACATGTGCCTTGGCAAAATTTTCATACACTCTGTGGGAGTGCATCACAATGGCGGCGGAGCACATACCAGAAGGGGAAAAAAGGGAAGGTTTCCTAGCCATCGTTGGAGATGGAAAGGAGGCCATGCAGGAATCCTTTCAATCTGGATTGCACACTGCGGATAGTGTAAGCAGGTCCATGGGCACTAGCACGGTAATGCGCAGGTTTGCGTGGTTACGGAAGTCGGGTTTTGCACCTGACGTACAGAACCGTCTCCTGAACATGCCTTTTGACGGGTCTCACCTTTTTGGCAACAAGGCTGACGAGAGCCTTGAGAGGTTGCAGACCTCAAAAGCAGCGGCCAAATCTTTAGGAGCTGCTATTGGGCAACCTCAGCCTTTTCGTGTGCAAGGGCAATCATAGAGGGGACGATCCTATCGTTATTACACCTCATACGGGAAGACGAGAGGAATGGTCAGTCAAAGGGGCCAAAGAAAGGCCACTCGTGGTGGACGAGGAAAACGTGCTAAGCCAGCTCCAGCTGCAGCCTCTTTGTCATCAGCAGCTGCAACATCCGCCAGAAAACCACTTTGAGGACTTGCACCACAAAACACCTGTGGGAGGCAGGCTGTCGCAGCATCTGCAAGAATGGCGAGCCATTACAGCCATTACTTCAGATGTTTGGGCTCTAGAAATAATAGCCCAAGGCTATTGCCTTCCTTTTCTAAAGCAACCCACCAGGGAGACACCCGTTGAAACTTTCAAACCCGCTCCTACAGCAGGAAGTTCTAACCCTGCTGGAGAAAGGTTCTATAGAACCAGTACCTGCAGCGGAGAGGAACAGGGGTTGGTACTCCACGTATTTTTTGATCCCCAAAAAGGACAGAGGACTAAGACCCATCCTGGACTTAAGAAACTTGAACAAGTTCCTCAGGAAGGACAAGTTCAAGATGGTTACCCTTTCTCAGATCCTTCAGGCCCTTCAACTCCAGGACTGGTTGGTGTCATTGGACCTCCAGGATACTTTTTTTCATGTGCCGATTCATCTCAAACACAGAAAATACCTGAGGTTCGTAGTTGGCGACTCACACTATCCGTTTCGAGTCCTGCCATTCGGGTTGACCTCCGCCCCGAGGGTCTTCGCCAAGTTAATGGTAGTGGTGGCAGCGCACCTCAGGAGAGGGGGGATTCATGTCTACCCCTACCTGGACGAATGGTTGATCAGAGCGCACTCTGCCGAGCAAGCACTGGGTCATCTGAAAGTCACCTGCCACTGCCTCCACAAACTGGGCTTCTCCCTCAATTTCAAGAAGTCACAGATGACACCATTCCAACAGCTTCAGTACATAGGAGCTGTATTAGACACGTCCTTGGGAAAGAGCTTGCCTCCCAAGTCGAGGGCTCAAGACATTCTTCAGATGGTTTCCAAATTCCAAAATACCCAAAATCTCCAGGCTTACAACTTTTTAAGGTTGCTCGGACTCATGGCAACCTGCATTTTTCTGGTGCCAGAGGCACGCTTGAGGATTAGATCCCTTCATTGGGCCCTAAAGACTCAGTGGTCCCCGTTCTCGGGTCAAATGACATCTTCAGATTCCGAACAAGGTCAGACAAGACCTTTTATGGTGGACCTGTACAGAGAACATTCTAAAAGGAGAACCCTTTTGGCAACCATGGCCGGAGATCACAGTAGTGACGGACACCTCACTCCTGCGGTGGGGAGCTCATGCCAACGATTTGACAATCAGCGGTCGTTGGTCTCCATCAGAGTCCAAACTACATATCAACCTTTTAGAGTTGAGGGCCATCAGACTAGCGCTTAGGGCCTTCCTGCCAGCCGTCAGGGGAAAGAATGTCCTGATGATGATGGACAACACAGTGGCCATGCACTACCTAAACAAAAGAGGAGGCGTGGGGTCACTTCCCCTGTGCAGAGAGGCAATGCAGCTCTGGTATTGGGCGATTCAGGAGGGAATCTCTTTAACAGCAATTCATCTAGCCGGGGAAGAGAATATGATGGCAGATGCTCCGAGCAGGCAGAGCACGGTGTCCCACGAATGGGAACTGGCTCAGGAAGTCATTCAAGGGATCTTGGCCGTTTGGGGAACCCCTCAAGTAGACCTGTTTGCAACCGGAATCAACCGAAAATGCGAACGGTATTGCTCAAGGGAATTTCCCCCGAGAGGAGCTCTGGGGGACGCGTTCGTGGTGGAGTGGAATTTCCCACTATTGTACGCGTTCCCTCCGATTCCTTGTCATACCTCAAGTCATCAGGAGGCTGAGATGCTTCGGGAACCGCATGATCCTAATTGCCCCGGATTGGGCCAGGAGAACATGGTATCTGGACCTTCTAGACATTTCCATCTGTCCTCCAGTACATCTTCCTCAGAGAGAGAACCTTCTCTCTCAGATGGAAGGTCAGGTTCTCCACCCAGAGGTCGGAACACTCAACCTTCATGCTTGGTATCTGAAAGGCTGAGATACAGGGATTGGAACCTTCCAGAGGATGTTATGGAGGTGTTGCTTTCGGCAAGAAGGCTAGCAACAAAGTCTCTGTACCGTTGCCGTTGGAAAAAGTTTTGCAACTGGTGCAGGGAAAAGAATGTCGATCCTTTTCTATGTTCTATTCCGGAAGTACTATCTTTCCTTCTGACCCTAGCACATAGAGGTCTGAATATTGGAACAATAAAAGGTTACCTTGCGGCGCTTTCCATCTTCAAGCGCTCATCGGAAGAATGCTCATTTTCCAGCATGGGGTCTGGCATGGATTCACATGCTCATGAATATTCCCCGTCGTCAGACCGGGAATCCTCGGTATAGAAAAAATCAGTATCACTTTCGTTTCTACTCAGTCTTTCTTAGTAGTAACCAATCACTGGTCTCTGGGTCATACTGCTCCCAGCCAATGACTGCCCTCTCCCTAAGCCCCACCTCTGGCAGCCATCCTCAGATTTTTACCACACGTTCAAGTGTTGGGAGTCCCCGTGCTGTAGCTCTCAAGCTTTTGCTGTGTTTTGGCGCTTTTTCAGGAGACTTGTCTCATTTTTTGGTTAAATAGAGCCTCAAGCTCCACCGTTTCTACATCCGATCAACGGGGACCCGTTTCGGAGTTTTCTACGCCCCTCAAGGGTGAAGATTTCGTCGAGTTACGCTTTTGGAGGATTCCAGAAGTTCCGAGGCCTACCCCGGACATGGCCCAGGAGAAAGGAAGCTCGACGCCCGGGAAGCTGTTGAGGACCTGCCCTGGATGCCAGCTTCAGAATGTGTTCAAGGAGGACGAGAATTCGTGATGCCTCTACTGTCTCCATGAGGACAAGACGCACACGGAGAAGGACTATGCGTTTTGTGGGAACATGTCGGAGCGGACCATGAAGGATCGCCACCTCCGTTTCGCCAACTGGCTGAAAGGGAAGAGCCCGTCAGGCGAGAAGAAGAAAAAGTCAGAGCGGTCTTCTAAGTACTGTGAGGGCGCCCCGGCGGCGGGGGCCCAACAAAAGGCCAAGCACCGCGGGCACCGGGAGCGCCGAACGGTCGGGCTCCTTGGCTGCCAGGCAGGGCGCATCCTCCCCAGCGCCATCAACCACGAGCCAACGCTCTGGCTCGGGTTAGAGGAAGTCCGAGAACCCGGCGAAGCTTCTGGAGAGGCCCCGGTCGATCTTGAAGATTCCGGCAGAGGGGGAGCGAGGCTCGAACCCTCCCCCCAAGGTGAAGGCCCCAGGCTTACAGAAGGTGACGATGGCCTTAATTCACCCTGCTAAGACCTTGATTAAGGATGTTGCAGCGGCCCTGGCTCAGCCTGTGGAGGCTACGCCAGTGGAGGCGACCTCAGGACCCAGAGTCTCCCTGCCACCGCAGAGGGAGTAGTCTTTCAGGCCCATTGAGAAGACCCCCACAAAGTCCTCTTTGGAAAAGGAGGGGGAGGGGCAGGTGGCCATCGTGGATACAGACACGACCTCTGAAGAAGAGCTCATCGAAGTCGTGGAGGAAGCCCAGCCCATCGGGAGGGATCACGATTGCGACGGTGTCATGATCTCTGCTTCCAAAAGGTCAGGGTTTTCCCAACTCCCTTGGAAGCAGATCCATAACCCAGGTTCCGAGTGCCAACCAGTCCCAATTGGGACCTTTTGGACCCAGTCCTGGCGCCAGTGGCACCAGGCTCATAAATATGCCCAGTCCCAGCGCTGGAAGCGCCGGGCTCATAATGCTTGGGTGGACTTACCTGCAGCAGACCATGCTGCTTACTTGCCTGCCAGTTGAGCCTCTGATCCTCTTCTGTTTGGAACTACTTTTCCTGTTGGGTGGGGCAGGAGCCACTCCCTAGATTCAGAACACTGGAACTCTTCTGGAAAGCAGGAACTCTTTTCTTACCTAGGCGTGGCTGTGGAAGGAGACACCTAAGCACTACAGGAGGCTATTTAAACCACACCCGATGGATGAATCTTGCTTTGCGTTATTCTGCATCCTCTGCAGCAGAACGCTCATCGTGTCTTCTGCATCTGATCCTGGGCCTAAGGAAAAAGGCTTACCATCCTGAATCCAGTCTTCAGCAACACCTATAAAGACAAGAAAGAACAGGTTAGCATTACGGTCTTCAGTGACAGCTCTTCACTTACCTGGTCCATCGGCTGTCACCAACGCCTCGCGCTGCATTCCGGCATCTGAAAGACAAAAGCTTACCAACTCTTCGCACGCTCCGGAGGCCTTCGGCGCTGCATCCCGCATCTGAAAGACAAAACAAGGTGCGTTTAAAGACATTGGGGAACTTTAATACTCACGTGCCATTACTCCTTTCCACATCTAACCCAGTGGGTATTCCGGCACCCTGCAGCCGCTCCGAACTTGTACCTGCAAAATAAAAAGACAGTTAGAGCGCATCGTGAAGCAGGCAACAAGCGCTTACTTACCTGCTTCCAGGCGCTTCTATTCATCACACGGGCTCCATCTTCAACTCACTTCAGCCCGTCATCCGCCATCGCCGGAACCCTGCAAAACAAGAAACATCATTACTAAAGACTTTAAAGACATTAGAATTACTCGAAACTTACCGTTCGTGCAGTAAACGACGGACAGCAGTCCTCTGAAGTCAAGAGGCCTGCTCCCCTTATCCAGTGAAGAAACTGGTTACAGCACCCTGCCCCGAGGCAGATGGAGAGCATGGCGTTCACTTACCTAAGACATCTTACCCTTCGAGTCAGACATACAGTGCACAGAGGTCCAGCCCAAAGAGCCAGCCGTGTGTTACACATCACCTTTGAAGATACGGTATATGCCCAGTCAAGACCGGCGCCTCTACGGGAATCAGGTGAGCGTTACACGGTGTCGCCGACGAGGTTCCTCAAGAGCCCTCGCGCCCATCGTTTACGGTGCCGCAGGACACTTCGGCGGCCATTTTGTCAGCGATTCAGTCCTTATGCTCGGAGATAAGGACAAGGTTGCCCCTCCCCCCGACGGAGGTGCCTGAGCCAGACCTGACGGGGGAACCGGAGCCGGGATCTTCGGAAAGTCCACCGCATCAGAAGATGACTCATCCTCCGCCACCTCTCCCACCTCTGCGGCCTGCTCTGCCTCCCAGCCCCCCCCCGCCCTCCTCCCCCCCCCCCCGGTCTACCCTCGGGGATGATACAGGCACGGACACGGCTACGACGGGTACAGACGACGGAGGCGACGACGGGACGTGTCCCCCGTCGCCCCCTGCTCGGGCGTCCCCGTCCGACGAGATTGGATCCTTCCATGCCATGATTTCCAGGGCATCCGAGCTCTTCCAGCTCTGCCCAGAAGCGAAGAAGAAAGAAGGGTTCCTTTACCAACGGCGCGAGGCTAAAAGGAAGACTGTCCTCGCCGTACCACTTCTTGATGACATCTGGGATGAGTGCTCGCCCTCAAGAACCCTGCCACGGCGCCTGCAAAGAGGGACCGGTACGAGAAGAGGTACCGGGTCCCTGACGCTGCCCCCTTGTGCCTTCGGGCGCAACCTACCCTGATTCGGTCGTCTCAGCGGCGGCAAAGAAGGCTGGGGGGGGCATCGGCCTCGACATCAACTTCCCCACTGGATGGCGAGGGCAGGAAGCTGGACACGATGGGACGACGGGTGATCTCATCCGCAGCGACAACTATCAAGGCAGCCAACGCCCTGGCTATCGTAGCCCGCTACGACAGGGAGTTGTGGTTCAAAATCGCCCCTCTGTTGGACTTTGTTCCGGACGCCAAAAGGGCTGAGGCCCTTGAAATCTTAAAGGAAGGGGAGATTGCTTCGGACCATGCCATCACGGTGGCAACGGACATCGCCGACACCGGTTTCCGTCAGTTGGACAACGGCGTTTGCCTGAGATGACGAGGATGGCTCAAGGCAAAGGATTTCTTCCAGAACGTACAAACCAAGGTTTTGGACATGCCCTTCGACGGGAACAACCTGTTTGGGAAGGCGGTTGATGAGTCCCTTCAGGCCATCAAGACAGACACAGACTGCCCGGGCACTGGGAGTGCTCCAACAACGACTTCCGTCCTTTCGGCGCTCCGGAGGCAGACAAGGTGCCTCCAAGGGATCCGGCAGTGGCTCCTCGACGTACCGCAAAGCGTCAAGATCTTCGTTTCGGGAAGCCTACAGGGGACGCGGCAAGTCAGGTGGTGCCCGTTGTCGAAAGGGAGGTCAAGGAGGCAAGGCGGCCTCCAAAGAAGATTGAACCGACCGCAGGGTCGGGCACCCGCCGAAGCACCCCGGTGGGAGGCCGGCTGGCGAGGTTCGTCAGCGTGTGGGAGTCCATCTCCACCGACAGTTGGGTCCTGGACGCCCTGGCCCAAGGGCACGCCTTCGAGTTCCAGAAGAAGTGCCCTCGCGTTGAAAATCACGTCCCTCAACTACTGTTGGAAGTAAGGGCGATGCTCAAGAAAGGTGCCATCGAGCTCATCCCAAAGAGGCTCTGGGGCTCCGGAGTTTACTCAAGCTACTTCCTCGTAAAGAAAAACACAGGAGGATGGCGTCCCATCCTGGACCTGCGACGACTAAACAAGTACATCAAGGCACAGAAGTTTCGGATGGTCACCCTCCAGCACGTGCTGGGACAGCTGGAGGAGGGCGATTTCCGGTCGTCGTTGGACTTGGAGGTTGCGTACTTCCACATCCCCATTCTAAAAAGACACCAAAAGTTCCTCAGGTTCGTGGTCCAAGGGCGGCACTACCAGTTCAAGGCCCTCCCGTTCGGATTGAAGTCGGCACCCAGGGTGGTGGCGCGGCTGCGCCTGCAGGGGGATCCACGTCTACCCCTACCTGGACGACTGGCTCATCCGGGCAAGGACAAGGGAGCTCGCCGTGGAGCACACTACGAAGACTGTCCAGCTGCTCACGGACCTGGGGTTCTCGATCAACTTTCCAAAATCCCACCTGGTCCCGTCGCAAGTCGCCCTGTTTCTGGGAGCCGAGCTCGACACAGTGGTGCGACTGGCCTCGCCATCGGAAGAAAGGACCAGGACCATCATGGGCAAGGTGCGTCTCCTGGCCACGGACATGGCCAGGGTAAGATCTATCAAGTCCCTCCTCGGGATGATGTCCTCCTGCATTTATCAGGTACGCCTTTGCAGGCTTTGGATGCGCCCCTTACAAGAGTTCCTCAACGCCCGCTGAGTCCAGTCGACAGGCAGCTTCGAGGACAGGATCCCACTCAACGAGACGTTCCGTCAGGCGATCCGGTGGTGGGGTACCCGCTCTCATCTGTCGGCGGGCACGGACTTTCAGACCCCAGCTCACCAGGTGACGGTGACGACGGATGCCTCCCTGGAAGGTTGGGGAGCGCACTCCGGAGATCTTCACGCGAGAAGCCTTTGGCTCCCGGAGAAGTCACTCCACATCAACATCTTGGAGCTCCGCGAAGTGTTCTGGGCCCTCAGGTCTTTTCTTCCGTCCTTCAAGGGCAAGGTGGTGAGGATCTTCACCGACAACACCACCACGATGTTCTACATCCGGAAGCAGGGCGGAACCAGATCCCCTGCCCTATCCAAGGAAGCCCAGGATCTGTGGCATTGGGTCGTCGCCCAAGGGATGTTTCTGGTGCCTTTTCATCTGGCAGGAATAAAAAACACCATTGCCGACTCACTCAGCAGAGAGCTGTGCTCGTGCCACGAGTGGGAACTACACCAGGATCAAGTGGATCGGCTCTTCCGACGATGGGGCGAACCCCAGATTGATCTCTTCGCGACGGTGACGAACTCCAAGTGCCGGAGGTTCGCCAGCAGGTTCTCCCAGCCGAGGAGCATGGGTGCTGCTTTCTCGTTCCCCTGGGACGGCCTATTTCTTTATGGTTCCCTCCGCTGCCGTTGCTGCTCCGGCTCATCAACCAGCTCAAGAGGTCCCGGAGCAGGATGATCCTCGTCGCACCGGCGTGGCCGAGACAGATCTGGTTCCCGGACCTTCTGTACTTGTCAGCATCCACACCAGTGAAGCTGCCCACGGACGTGGATCTTCTCTCCAGAGAAGGAGGTGCCATTCTTCACCACAACCCGGAGTCGCTGAACTTGCAGGACTGGCTCCTGCAGCACTAGAGTTTGGGGGGTACGACATCCCCTCCGACTGCAGAGGGGTTCTTGCAAAGGCCAGGGCGTCCAAGTGCTACGGACATAAATGGAAGAGGTTCTCTGTCTGGTGCCGTGCACAGAAGATTAACTCTCTGCGGATTACGGCCCCTCTAGTATTGCCGTACCTACTGTCATTGGCCAAGGCTGAACTAGCTTGCGCTTCCATCAAGATACATCAGGCCGCCATCTCACAATACACCAGAACTACGGGACGGGCGTCCTTGTGGTCTCATCGGCTGGTAAAGGAATTTATGAAAGGACTGTTCCGATCATTTCCGCCGGTGAAGGCCCCTGCCCCGGCGTGGGAGCTCAACGTGGTGCTGACCAGGCTCATGGGGGGGCCCCATTTGAGCCTATGCATTCGGCACCCTTGAAGTTTCTGTCGTGGAAGACAGCATTTCTTGTGGCCATCACCTCCGCACGACGAGTGGGAGAGATCCAGGCCCTATCTTGCAAACCACCATACTTGATGTTCATGACACGAGGGTGGTGCTGAGGACGCACCCCTCCTTCATGCCCAAGGTGCCGTCGGACTTCCACCTCAACGAACCCTTGGTGTTGCCAGTTTTCTTCCCGTCGCCGGCCGAGAGGACTTTGCACTCGCTGGATGTAGCTAGAGCGCTGAAGTTCTACGTGGACCGCACAAAGAGTTTTCGGAAGACGTCACAGCTGTTTGTGAACTTTGGACCTGTGAATCAAGGGAAGGCTCTCTCGAAGGCTTCCATTTCCAGATGGCTCTTTGGCTGCATCATGCACTGTCACCAGTTGGCAAACAGACCGCTGCCCGGCCGTCCGAGAGCCCACTCGACCAGAGCGATCGCTGCTACCACGGCGTTCCTTTCTGGTGTGCCCCTGCTCGACATCTGCAGGGCTGCGAGGTGGAGGTCGACACACACCTTCACGAGAGTCTACTGCATCGATCGGGACTCCAGGGAGGAGTCCAGGGTCGGGCAAGCAGTGCTGCGCAACCTGTTAGCTTATGGTGAGCCTGGTGAGGAGCTAAGAGATGCTTAATGTTGAGTTTTTTTGTATTGCTTAATGTTGAGCCTGTTGCCACCTCCCGTGGCTGTGCATGTGTATACTGCTATGTATTCTTATATTCATGAGCATATGAATCCATGCCAGACCCCATGCTGGAGAAGGAACAAGTTACTTAGCTGTAACTGTTCTCCAGCAGAGGTCTGGCATGGATTCACATGCGAACCCTCCCGCCTACCCCTCTGCGGCTCTTCACTTGGTCATACTGCCACTTTACGTGCTACCAAATCTGAGGATGGCTGCCAGAGGCGGGGCTTAGGGAGAGGGCAGTCATTGGCTGGGGGCAGTATGACCCAGAGACCAGTGATTGGTTACTACTAAGAAAGACAGATCCGAAATGAAACTGATACTGATTTTTTTCTATACCGAGGATTCCCGGCCTGACGACAGGGTATATTCATGAGAATGTGAATACATGCCAGACCCATGCTGGAGAACAGTTACAGGTGAGTAACCTGTTCCTACTTCAAAATTCCTTTGATAACACAATTCATAAAAGATCTCACTAATGTGTTTCCTCCTCACCCATTTCAAGTACCGATTTGTGATCTAAATTTGGTATTAAAATTCTTAATGTGCCCCTTTTGAGCCTATGCACATGTGTCCATTAAGATTATTAACATGGAAAACAGCATTTTTAGTTGCTCTAACATCAGCAAGAAGAGTGAGCGAATTGCAGGCACTATCTTCAGGGACACCGTATACTATGTTCCATAAGGACAGGGTTGTGTTGAGGGTTAAACCATCATTTTTACCGAAGGTAATATCTGATTTTCATTTAAATCAGAAAATTGTTTTACCCTCATTCTATCCTCCACCTCATCCTTCTAAGGAGGAAGAAAGACTACACATACTGGACCCAAAAAGAGCTTTAAGCTTTTACATCTATAGGCTTTCTAGACTTAGAGTGGACAACCAGTTGTTTATAGGTTACACTGGAAGGAAGCTGTGTCAATCAGTAACAAAACAAACAATTTTGCGCTGGATCGTGCTTTGCATTTCAGAATGCTACAGACTAGCACAAAAAGACCCACCTGAAGGGTTAAGAGCTCATTCCACCAGAGGCATCGCCTCTTCCACAGCCCTTTAAAGAGGTGTCCCTATAAGGTCCATTTGCAAAGCAGCAACTTGGTCTTCGCCTTCACACCTTCTCAAAATTCTATAACCTGGCTGCTTCCCAGTCTAGGGAGCTAACTTTTGGAAAAGCAGTACTTTACTCTGCCATCTAAGGGCAGTTTAAAAAAATGTAAAATAAATCTGACCCCTCCTCCAGAGGAACTATGCAACATACTGCTTTGGGAGCCTATCTAGGATGAGGAATACGTTGGAGGACACAATCCACTCGAAGAACAAGTTACTTCTTACCTGGTAACGTTCTTTCGATTGGATGGTCCTCCAACGTATTCCTCATTGCCCTCCCAACCTACCCCTCTGTAGATTTTTTCCGGGTTATTGCCATCTCAAATCTCGCAAGGCTGGTACCTGTCTGCCGGCACAATCTACAAAAAGAGTACAAGATCACAGATACAAAAGAGGGGAAAAACAGAACCGAGGCCAACGGGCGCAGCGCGTGCTACTTATACACCTGATGACGTCACCCTCGACGCATGGCACCCTCTGCCGAAAATTTTTTCCAAAGAGCAGCAAAGCTGGATGGAATACATCTAAGATGAGGAATACGTTGGAGGAACATCCAATCGAAAGAACGTTACCAGGTAAGAAGTAACTTGTTCTTCTAGATTGATAGTATCTTTCTAGAAATATTACGTGCTCGTACTACAAGAGCTTAGACAGAATCAGACTTTCAGAAACCTGTCCCCATAGCTGACCTCTGAGGTCTGCAACATGGGCACCTTTGTGAGGCACTATTCTTTGGATGCTGAACCTTGGATGGCATACACGGTCTCCTCCACTCATCAGCTATAACATGGAAACAAGCCACCAATCCCTTAGACTCCTTCACTAATGAATATCACAACTTCCACAAGCAGTTTACAATCAATATCTGCTTTGATGCCAAATGGTATATTAAAACCAATTCATTGATCCACTTTTTCAACACTTGTAAAAAATCAGACATACATACGAAACATAAAGCACAGTGTGAAGCACTTTCTTTTGAGTTTATGCTGTCACAATTAATATAACATACTAGGTGAGAGAACAGTGCTCACAGAGAGGAGTTAGTACACCATGCCTTCTGTTAATGTGATTTGAACATTACTACGAACAATATAAGCAATGGAAAAAAGAGTAATGGCATAAGTTACGCGGTCCACAACCTTTTGTACCTAATATGCACTGGACTGGAGTATGTTGAAGATTGGAGACCTAAGACAGACTTGAAGCTATCTAACATATATGAATGTTAAATGTCTTCCAAAGGAAGGTTAATGATCGCATATACAGGAGTGTGGCTTGTTGTGACTCAGGAATTCAATCCCTCTAGAAAATGACTAGCAAGGATGTAATGTCTAATCAAGAAACCGGTCGGCACAGTTTCGGACCCATATTTGGATACGTCCATCCTGAGATGTTCTACACAAGATTAATAGAGACCTCGATCATGACGTGGAATTTCTTTAGGTGTGAAGAAATCCGAGAGACTCAGTTGTCACTTGTAGAAAAAGCTAAAGAAGAACTTATTTTTCTCCAGCATTGGATCTTTCATGGCTTCACATGCTTAGAATATTCCCTGTCGTCAGGCTGGGAACCCTGGGTACATTTATAAAGACGTTTCCCATGGGAAAACTTTCGACACTTCTGTGTCCCATCTACGTCATTTTGGCCCGCTTACGCATGCCCCAATAGGACGTAGCGGTATAAATGCCCCGCCTCCGCGGTTTCCTTCAGATTTCAACTGTCTTCCAAAGTAGTGGGATCACCTCGTCATCTACTATTTTACTAGGTTGTTTTTTCGTTTTTTCCTAATGTCTGGGAAAGCTCTTTTTCGTCCGTGTGCTACATGCGGGTTAAAGAAGGTGTATGAAGGAGATGGCCAAATGGACTGTATATATTGTCTCCACCCTCACCATTCAGTGGAAGCTCGAAGAAGCCCAGCCCAACCGTCACCTCCGGATGACCTTGGTTCTTTTCACACGATGATGGGTAAGGCTTGTACCGAATTTGGGCTGGCCCAGGAGGAGGAGAAGAGAGACTGTTTCTTCTTCGATCATATGGGAAAGAGGAGAAAATCGGCAGAGGTTTTCGTTCGTTTCGCCCCTTTAGAGGAGCATCGGGAAATTCCTGGTTCTTTTCATCTAGGGACCGTACTTTCAATAGACAGTCGTACTCCTCTCAGGGCTACAGGCGGGCTTCTCAAACCACAAGAAGACGTTGAGGCTATCAAGCCTCAAGAAAAAGGGGAGGTTACTTGTCGTCGTCTAAGGACAAACAATCAAAAGACCATCAATGACGAGTTTCTGAACGTCCTGGGAGGCAGGGTGTCTCGCTGTGTCGACGAGTGGGGAAAGATAACCTCAGACCGGTGGGTATTGGACACTGTGAAGTTTGGTCATTCCTTACAATTCAAAAGCAAGCCGTCGGACATTCCACCTGTATTTTCGGCTCAACCCCACCTGAAAATTTTAAAGTACAAGTACTTATGCTACAAAAAGGGGCTATAGAATTGGTACCTGTGTCTCAGAGAGGTCAAGGAGTGTACTCACGATACTTCGTCGTGAAAAAGCCCAACGGAAAGTGGCGTCCCATTCTCGACCTTCGAGACCTCAACAAAACATTAAAAAATCTGAAATTCAAAATGCTCACACTTCAGGAAGTGATCCAGTCGATTCAACAGGGGGATTTTCTGGAGTCGTTGGATCTCCAATGCGTCGACGACACAGAGTTCCTAAGGTTTGTAGTCGGGCAGACCCACTACCAGTTCACAGTGCTCCCATTCGGATTAAAATCATCTCCCAGGACATTCACAAAGTGCCTAGCCCCGGTAGCAGCATGGTTAAGAAAACAAGGTCATCATGTTTACCCTTATCTGGACGATTGGTTACTGTGGGGAACGTCCCCTATGAAAATGCAAGCAAGTCTAGGCCACCATGCAACTTCTACGACGACTAGGATTTGCGGTCAACTTCTAAAAGTCCTCTAACTCCCTCAAGGAGCTTAGTGTTTTTGGGTGCATAGTTCGAAACTCAATCAGGATTGGTGAAACCATCTGTGGAGAGGATTCACAGGCTCTATGGGCTGGCAAAACAGTGGGGAGTCAACACCAGAGTGTCGGTAAGGAGATATGTCGATATTGGGAGCCATGGCTTCGTGTATCCCCTTGGTGAACAATTGTCGCCTCTTCATGAGGCCAATTCAAGAATTCCTGGCAGACCGATGCGCCCAGAGCCAAGGTCTTTGGTCGGACACACTGACAGTCAATAACGAGCTCCTACGAGCACTTCGATGGTGGCAAGTCTTCGAAAACCTATCCAGAGGGGTCCCCCTGCAGGAACCAGTTTCACATGACGATAGTGACGGATGCGTCTGACGGGATGGGGAGCGCATCTGGGCTCTCTTCAAACGCAAGGCCGTTGGTCGTCGGAGGAGTCAGCTCTTCACATCAATGTGCTGGAGTTGAGGGCAGTACGTTGGGCTTTGAAAGCTTTTCTGCCGCACATAAAAGGATCAGTGGTGAGAATACTGACAGACAACACGACAACAATGTTTTACTTGAGAAAACAAGGAGGTACTCGCTCCAGGACTCTTTCCACCAGAGCTCAGGAAGTATGGCAGTGGGCCCTACAACAAAATATAACTATAGTAGCCCACCATCTTCTGGGATTAAAAAACTTACAAGCGGATTCTCTCAGCAGAGAAATGGATCAGATACACGAATAGGAATTGAACGAGCATCAGTTGTCAGAGATTTTAAAAAAATGGGGACAGCCCTCTCTGGATCTTTTTGCGACGAAAGAGAACAAGAAGTGCGAACAGTACGCCAGCGTTCTCCTTTTCGTGGACTGACAAGTTTCTATACGCCTTTCCCCCGTTTCCACTCATACGCCGGACCCTGCAATGGATTCACAGATACCGATGTCGAGTGATCTTAGTGGCTCCTTATTGGCCGAGGCAGGTGTGGTTCTCCGACCTGCTACAGTTATCAATAGCGCGGCCAGTAAGGTTTCAGAAGGTTCCGAACCTCCTGACCCGGGACAAGGGAACAGTGTGGCATCACGATCCGGACAGTCTCAACCTGACAGCATGGCTCCTGACTTCTCGGAGTTTGGTACCCTAGCTATTTCATCGGATTGCCGTCGAATTTTACAAGCCGTACAGGCTCCGTCCACGAACACTTTGTATGCATGCAAATGGAGGGGATTCTGCATGTGGTGTAAAGATCAACCAGGGTTAGAGCCCCTGAATATAACTCGAACAGCTTCTCCCATATTTGCTGCATTTAGAAGAGTGGGTTATCTTTTTCATCGATAAAGGTTCACCTGGCAGCCATTTCAAGATTCACGCGAAGAAGGCATTCGTCGCCATTGTTTAGT
Organism: Ambystoma mexicanum; assembly: GCF_040938575.1. Taxonomy (NCBI): domain Eukaryota; kingdom Metazoa; phylum Chordata; class Amphibia; order Caudata; family Ambystomatidae; genus Ambystoma; species Ambystoma mexicanum. The sequence continues at coordinate 1,261,602,214 of NC_090928.1, forward strand.
GATAGGCTGATAAAGAACTTCATGAAAGGCTTATTTCGCACATTTCCACCAATTAAAAAGTTTCCTCCGAACTGGAGTCTTAACCTAGTGTTGACGGTACTAATGAAAGCTCCCTTTGAACCTATGGCTTCCTCGTCTATGAAATTCTTATTGTGGAAGTTGGCTTTTTTGGTGACTATCACTTCAGCACGACTCTCGGAGATACAAGCACTAGTCATTGATCCTCCATACTTGAGATTTTTTAAAGACAAGGTGGTGCTGGCGACCAACCCTCATTTCATCCCGAAAATTACTACGGTCTTCCACAAACATTCGTCGTTTGTTCTACCTACATTCTTCGCGACTCTGTCTTCAGTCGCAGGAAAAGCTCTCCATACATTGGATGTGAAAAGAGCTCTAAAGTTTTACCTTCATCGTACTCAGCAATTTAGAAATACGAGACAGCTGTTTCTGGCTTATGGGCCATCGGGGAAAAGGAAAAGCATCTCAAAACAAGGACTGGCTTGATGGGTCTCGTTGACGATTGCCTTTTGTCACTCGAAGACGGGGAAGCCGCTGGAAAGGCGTCAGAGAGCCCATTCCACGAGATCAACTGCGTCTTCGGCGGCGTTGTGGGCCGGGATCCCGCTGGGAGATATGTCAGGCGGCATTCTGGTCGGTACCACATACATTTTCTGGCCATTATTGCATCGAACGCCAACATGCAGACGATGTACAGACGGGACGAGCAGTCCTTACGTCATCTGTTTCAGTGAGGTAAGCCCTATTCAAGGGAATGTCCTGTAAAATATATATATTAGGTGGTGGTGGTGTTTTTTGAACCAACGTGTAAGCCGCTGAATTTTTTTCAAAAAACAAAAAAAAGTATATATGAGATGATATTGGTTTACATTCACACCACCAAATCGAGAGTACTGCTATGCAATCTGTTCTAAGCATGTGAATCCATGAAAGATACCAATGCTGGAGAAATGGAAGTAAGAAACTATTCCCATCTGTGGTCTGACTGAGATAACCTTCAAGTGTTTTTTTTAGTGAAAGTTGTGTATTGCAACTAAACTTTATCGTAATGTAGAGTGTCGGCTGTGGTAATTCTTCTCATCGTAATTTAATTTAGAGGGCTTGGATCTTCCGCTTTATGTTAGAATCACTTGTAGCGCACACATTCGCCCTAGGGCATCCTTTAACGAGGATGTCCACCGAAAGGTGGACGCGGCCCTCAAGACTGAAAAGTTCGGTTTTTAACAAACGGCAAAAAAGCAGATGGTTCTCAGTTGAGACTGTTCCAAAGTTTACTAGCGCCCACAGAGAAGGCCTGGCCACCCGTTTGCTGAAGGTGAAAATTGGGTATCTGTACCAGGCAAGCATTGCCACAGCGCAGTCGTCAACAGGGAGTATAAGGTTGACATTTGTCCCAGAGAAAATCAGCTCCAACTTGATGGTAGGCCCAGTGAATGAGGCAGAGATTTTAAACTAATTGTCTGTTTCACCGGGAGCTAATGCAGACTATGTAATACCGGACTGATGTGAGAGCCATATGATGTCAGTGGCTATCCTAGCTGCCAGGTTTTGGGCGTTGTGAAAAAGAAAAGGTTTTAATAACTATGTGATGACGCTGGAGGCTACTGACCTTGGCCTTGATCACCATAACTCTTTGGTCTTAGCAAGGCGATTTCTTGTCCTGTAAACATATGTTTAAAAGATCATGACACAGTGCTGATTGTCGCAGTACATGGAGCCATGAAACCCTTGTCTACTAAATGGTAGTCATCGAAGTGGGCTCCAAGTGGCTGTTGGGCTGTCCGGAATTGCTGTTGGATTTGCTACCGTGAAGAGAAGTTCCAGCTAGGGCGACAGTGCTTTTTCTCCAAGCGCCGTGCGCAAGAGGAAGTTTTCGGACGGCGAAACGCTGTATTGGACATTGCAACAAGTAATGAACTTTTGATATTCCTCAGTGAAAGGTTTTTCCTCTTTTAGTTTGGAAACTGTTGCCGCGGCTTTGCCGCGGCATCTATAACAGGACTCTTATGTGTGTGCCTTCATCACGTTCTAAAGGATAACTGTTCCTTCCTTCTATTTTTGTTGCAGTCACTCTCTGATTAGCTCCGCCCCCTGTTCTCGCCGCACCACCCCCTGCAACTCCCAAATTCCTATTTAGCCCTTGCGCACGCGCATCGCACGCGCATCTAAGTGGGCTCCAAGTGGCTCTTGGGCTTTTAGGTGGAGAGGCGGTGAGCACGGGCCATGTGAGGTGTTTTCACTCCTCAAATTCATTGACCTAAGTGGTATGTAGGGTTAAATGGTTTCAAGTCTGCGCAGTGGGCGCCCTTTAAAATCGTCTCCCTCTAAAACCACGAACAAAAGTAAAAAAAAAAAAAAAATGTTACTGGTTAAAGACTCTGTGAGGAGTGACGCTCCTGGGCCAAGTGGAAGCACTGGTCCAGCAGCGCACTGGGGCCTTATAACCGATCAGGACCTAATAAAACATGAGGTGGCGTTCTCCTATGCGCGTGCCCAGGCACTCGCAGCTGCAACAAATGGGTCTCCCCCCCCCTCTGGCGCTAAATCGCCCCCCAGTAAGCCCTTGTCTAAACCACCTCCAAAAGCTTCCTTAGCATGCGTATGGATATTGTAGCTCCTGCTCCGGAGCACTCTATTGAGGACATCCCCTGCTCGCCCTCTGATAACTCTATATTAGCCCCGTTTGTACTCGCTGCCCTTGAAAAACGGGTGCGTTTATCGGTTGGTCCTTCTACGCCAGTTACTTTCCCGAGTTGCAAAAGAGCTGATGTGCATATTCACTACAAAGACACACACTTATGGAGGACTTAAACATCTCGCCAACACCTCCTTCCAATGAAGCCCAGCCTACCAATTTTCCTGTCTCTAGCTCCTGGCCATCTTATCCCACCCGACCTCCATGTGGCACCAGAAAATCTGTAATAGACCCCCTGGACTCGCCTCCTAAAGTCTCGAATCATCCATTGGGTTTCGATATCTTGGAACCCACAGGGGACATGCAATCTCTTGAAGCATCCTACCCAGTACTAACAAGAATACTCAATTTACTAGATCGTGGCCATGAATACACACATTATGAATTAAGAGATTGCAAAACAGCATTGACAGAAATTCTACTAAAAATTAATAAATTGGAGGGTTTTATATTTGCGGAAAGTCTTAGACGGGTACCAGAGGGGCAGCAACCGTCGAAAATGGAAGCACCCTCAAACCGCTCCGTGACTACCCAAACAGATTTTCTAGTTGCCCCATTGAATGAACCTAACATTACAAACGTTCCCACTGTTACCTACGCATTCCCTCAATCATATGCGCAAACTCTGCTTGCCCCAAGACCTGACACCACCTGCCATATCCTCACGCATGTCCAATTATGTAAGGAAGTTGCTTTACATGCCGAGAAGTTTGAACAGGTGTTATTATTTCTACAACCAGGTCAGGGGGAAGAGAAAAGTGGGGATCTCTTCAACCTGCATGGAGGGGGGAGGGTCAGGCATTTTATCCTGACAGCCCTACTACACTACTTGAGAACACTGGTCAAATTGACCCTGCTCCTGATAGTATGCCATCTGCTGCTGATGAAAGTCCCCCCCCCCCTTGCAGAACGTTCCTTTATCTCAAGGAAGGAAAAAATACTATTCTTCCGTGCCTTGAAAAGGAAAGCAGATCGAAAAAAAGCGTCTCAAATCTCCCAAGAGGAACAGATGCCCCAAGTAAAAGTAAATGAAAAAACCAAAATAAAAATTGCGAAGAGCAGTGCAGCCAAGTCAGTGCTCAAGCCAGCAGTACTAAAAATCCCTGCAAATGTCTTGGACCCTGGAGAAATACTCTCCAACAAAAACTCCCAAAAAAAATCCCTCAATGAGGAGATGGGACACTCATTGTCTCAGACGCAACTACCTAACTTTTTCAAAGCTATTGATAATAAAATCACTCAAATAGGAAAGGTAGCAGAGATACCATCCCTCAATAGTGAGATGGAGATGGACATGGAGACTGACGCTGAGGCCGTCCCAGTAAACGATGTGTGTTACCAGTCATTTCACCCTGAGAATGACCGTGAGTCTGCTAAGAAGCCTGCATTCTGGCAGGACTCAAAGGGAGTAGGTGAGAAGCAAAAGCAGCAGGAATCACCTCCAGTACATTCCGGGGTGGACTCTGAAGTGATGGGGGAAATGGCCAAACAGTCCACCACAATCATAGGATTGGAAATATCGTTCAAGAATGGCATAAAGCGACTTAATCGCTCAGCATTGATGCAGGCCTTTAATCGCATTCCTGGCCTCCGCACTCTGCACACGAATGATATTGGATGGATTACCTTGCCGCCAATTCAGAACCATCGTATGGTGTGCAAGGTGCAATCGGCCATTATCACCAATCTCCTCCTGCAACATACGGAAGAGTTGCGTTTTATTGGCTTGATGCTGTATCCCTTCGACTCAATCGATGATGCCATCTCATTTAACGAAATGCCTTTGGCGCCTCCTCCGGTACAATTGCCAAATTTAGCCCCTGGTGGTTCAGAGTGTGGTAAACTCAGAGGTTATTGCACAACTAATAGGCTTATCCAATACCAGTAAGGACTGGTCATGGTTAGCTGCTTTGCATAACACTCTAAATCCAGCTATGATTAATACTCCCCACTAATCGGCCATATTCCTTATCTATCTTGGAATTCTTGCGGTTTTAGCAATTTGAAGTCTTGGTTTAGCAACCCACATATAGGAATGGAATATGATATTATGTTATGTCAAACTATGTGTGACCATGAACTTTTGTTGCCCGGATACACTGTCCTTCAAACAAAAGCGAAACGAGGTACAAGTGGCAGGCCCTACGGGGGTCTTGCAATATGTTTAAACACCAATCTAAATGCACTTGTGCTAGATGTTTATAATGCAATTGCAATTATGGCTGCACTTACTATGCTCAAAGGTTCACAGCTAACTCCTCTCCTTTTGGTATGTCTATATCATAATCCAGCAACGCTCAATCTAATATTTGCTTTCCAAGAGCTGGACACTTCGTTTAACAAAGTTTTGTCAGTACATCCTACATGTGATATTGTACTAGGAGGGGATTTCAATGCGTATTGTATGAAAACTAATTCTAACCTTGTTAACTGTGGGGGTTCTCAGCAAGCAGGACACAGAGGTCGCTTGTAGCAAGAGTATTTGGAATCCTGGGAACTTGACATCCTCCCTTTTGCCACTAATGATGGGTGTTCTACTTGGAGGAGAGGGAACAGCTCGACTTGTATTGACTACTTCGCCATATCGCGAGGTTTGCAGTCATCCTCCGATAATATCAAAATATGATTCTGGTTATAGTGACCATTACATGATTCATCTGAACCTTCAGTTAGACGTTGTACATCTATTTAAGGACCATCAACAAGGGTTCCTAGAAGGGGATCGACCTGGCCTGTCAATTTGATGGGCCACTAACCTGTGTGATAGGGTAAATGATATGATCTCTGCACGCCTCATATTATATCACAGCTCTTATCGGCATCGAAATTGTCCAAATCTAGAGCTTGCCGTTCTATCTAGCATAATAACTGAGGTAATAAAATCCGTGCGGTCATACACTCCGCACCCTCACGTAGGATCTACCCCTCAAAATTGCTATTTTATTTTTGAAGCTAAAAGATCAAAGAATGCGGCTCTTCGTGTAATTCTTAAAAAATTACTTACGTTGGGGGGACTTCCTGATAGAAAAAAAAGGGTTTTGAACACCTATCGAAACCAATGCAGAGATCATAAGCATTTCATTCAAAATCAGGAAAATCAGAAAATGTTTAGCACACTTTGCCATAGGGATAGACGATCCACTTGGGCTTTGCTCAGGGCGGGAACTTCTGCACTCCCCACTGACCAGTCTTCGTCGATCTCTGCACAGACCTGGAAGATTTATTTTAAAAAAAAATTCGCTCTTTCGGTAGCATTTGTTTAAATCGAGTATAAATGGACCTGTTTAGCCACTGCCTCTTTTTCACTATGGGAAATGTCCAGTATTGAAACCACGATAACTTCCTTAAAATATTCAAAAGCAGCGGGCCCGGATGGGATTCCTCCTTGTGTTCTTAAACAGCATCCAGTTATATGGGCTAAGATCTTTAAGAAACTTTTTGATAACATTCTAGTAACCGCTGACACCCCCCCCCCCTTCATGGCTAAATTCCATCATTGTCCCAATATATAAAAAAGGAGTAAGGTCTGAGCATAGCAATTTTCGACCAATAGCTCTAATTGATACTGCTGCTAAAGTGTTTGCTAGCTTGCTCTTGGGGGAATTACATGCGGTCATTGGACAGCTTAAGGTTTTGTCCAAGTATCAAATTGGATTCCGCACAAGGATGGGTACTCCCCTTAATGCAACAATTATGGCGCATCTGCTAGCCAAACACAAAAAAAGGGCTCCGGCCCACTCTATATGGCATCAATAGACCTTACCTCCGCCTTTGACTGTGTAATATGATCACTCCTGTGGAAAAAATAGCTGCTATGAATATCCCTGAGTATATCATACAACTAATATCTAAGCTCCATATAAATAAAACTTATTTGGTAAGAGTGAACAACGAAGGCCCAACCACTCATCCAATAAAGATCGAGCTTGGTGTAAAACAAGGATGCAACCTAGCAGCCACGCTTTTCAATCTTTATCTATGCGGCATTAACGCATCTGGAACAATCAGATTTCTTATCCGGCAAGGCTTGGTCACCTAAAAATACAATGGCTAGCCTTTGCTGATATAGTAATCTTTGATCGTACGCCCAAAGGTCTGCAAATTAAATTAGATCTATTTGCATCTTACTGCCTTACCCACATTTTAAAATGCAATGTGGAAAAATCTAATATAGTAGTATTTAGGAATTTTAAGAGGAAAAACATCACCCAGAATTGGAGAATTGAAAACATCCCCATAACCATAGTGCCTGCAATTCGTTATCTTGGCTACACTATATCTGACTCCCACTCCTTGGCAATGTGGAAAGAGGTATTACAAAAGAAAGCGGCTCCCCTTTCCACTCAAATGCGGATAGTTTATGTAAAGTTTTGCAAATTCTCATTGCTGCCACTACTGCAATTTTACATCCTGAAAGTGGAATCTGTCATCCTTTTTGCTCTGGATATGTGCCTGGCGAACATCAATAGCTATCTTGACCAATTACATGGTTGTATTTGGAAGGGGGCTTTGCAGTTGGCCAAATCCACTCCAAATATTGTAATAAGGCAAGAACTTGGTCTCACTGCACTATCCGCACACCGTAACTAGCGTTTGTTGGCTAACTTTTCTAGAATGCTATACCCGCTGGACAATTGTCTGTATGAAGATTTGGGTCAATTAATGGTTGCGTCTGAACGATCTTCCATCACGTATTACCACTCACAAATGGTCCACCTACTGGACGAAATTGCACTTGTACCAGCAGATTTAGAATTTAGACCAAATTATGTGAAATATCGTATTATGGAGAATGACTGGTGTAAAACAATAACTGGAATGGCGGAACTTAAAGGATACAAGGAAGCAGCTCGCTTTTGTTCCCCAAGACGTCCGCACAAATCGTATGTAATTCAATTTCCCTGTAATAAAGCCAGGGAAACTTATTTCTCCAGCATTGGATCTTTCATGGATTCACATGCTTAGAATATTCCCCGTCGTCAGACTGGGAACCCTCGGTACACATATATAGTCGTTTCCAATAGGAAAAAACTTCCGACACTTGTGTGTCCTATCCCCGTCTACGTCCTCTCCGGGGCCGCCCACGCAAGCCCCGTTGGACGCAATGGTATACAAGCCACGCCCCCTCGGGTCCCGTCAGATTTCAAAGATAGTGGGATCTCCTCGCGTAGTCTCTACTGCTAGATTTTGTCGAATTGTCGAACTCCTGTGAGTTTGTTAATTTTATCGGAATGTCGGGAAAACCTCTATTTCGCCCGTGTGCCACGTGCGGATTGAAGGTTTACGAGGGGGACGGCCATTTAGACTGTATTTATTGCCTCCACCCTCACCACTCGGCAGACCAGTGTGAAATATGTAAAGGTTTTTCCCAGAAAACCCTGAAGGATCGAAATCGACGGCTGGTATCCTGGTTAAATGACGGTGCGGGAGCGTACCCTCAGTCAGAGGTGGGCTCTGTGTGCAGCGTGGCCTCTGCGAAAACATCAGGAGCCCCTCGACCAGCTTCGTCGGAAACTCCGGCTAAGAAGTCACGACCTGCGGAAAAGGACGTTCCACGAAGTCACTCTTCTAAGGACTCTTCTAAAGACTCTGCAAGAAAGACATCTTCGTCAACTTCGTCGAAGAAAGGAAAGGAGAGGCCTAAATCCTCCTCGGGCGATCAACACAGATCAGCCACGAGTAGAGATTCGGATAAACGTAGGGAGAGCGCTGTGAAGGCGGGACCGCCTAAACCACCTGCAGGCCCAACGTCGACGACGACGAACCAGTCGGTGTCCTCACTGCCACTGACGCAGTCGATTTCACCCGTCATCAACCCAGCGACGACCTCGGCGACGATGTCCTCGTCGACGGAAGTTCTGGCCTGGAGACCAGAAGTATTTGATATGGGGTTGCCTGACACATTGCTACAGGAACAGGCAGCGTCTATTGCCTCGAAAGAAGACGACGGCTTCAGAATTGTGAGCCCGGAGGACCGCGGTCTACGAGCCAGGTTTCCATCAGGAGCAACCTGCTCTCAGGTGTTTACCCAAGCTCTCAGGCGACCCTGTCCATGGAGGTACTGTCCTCCTTACACTCGCTGCTGAAATCGCTGGACGAAAGGCTTCCACCTGTACCGTCGACACCCCCCGTCGACGAGCCCGGCCCTTCACACCGCCCGACCAGATCGATCGGGGTTCCAACTACTCCAGCAGTCCAGGAGGAAGGTGAGCTTTCGGACTCCCTATCTGACCACGGGTCAGCGTCAGATATATCCCTCTCACCATCGAGGGATCCATCCTGGGTGTCGGATGTGGAAATGGAAACACCAGAGTACCCCACTCACCCGTCACCACCGGACGATATAGGTGCCTTTCATTCTATGATGGAAAAAGCGTGCAAGGAGTTTGGCCTGGTCCAACAGGAGGAGAAAAAGGACTGTTTTCTTTTTGACCATATGGGCAAGAGTAGACGCTCAATATTCTCAATACCCATTTAAGACCATGTCTGGAAAGAAGGTGTTCAAACCATGCGTCACCCATTTTCTGAGCCGGCTGTCAAAGGCCGCATTGAAAAGAAATTTAAAGTACCAGACTCTACACCGAAGTGTCTTTCGGCTCAACCTACACCGGACTCGGTGGTGTCGTCGGCGGCGACGAGAAATGCAAAGGCCCAACATAAATGCTCTACCTCTCCAGATAATGAGGCGAGGCGCCAAGACGTGTTTGGTAAGAAGGTTCTTTCTGTGGGGGCCTCAACGGTGAAAGCAGCTAACTCCCTGGCGATTGTGGCCAGATATGACAGGGAGATGTGGCACAGACTGGCACCTATCCTGGACCACCTCCCGGAAGAACATAGAAGAACGGCGATGTCCCTGGTTCGAGAAGGCGAAGAAGCATCGAATCATGCTATTAACATAGCGGTGGACCTGGCAGATTCGGGTTTTAAACAAATAAATAACTGAGTTGTTCTAAGACGCCAGGCCTGGCTTAAGTGCACCAACTTCAGACCCGAAGTACAGTATAAAGTTTTGGACATGCCCTTCGAAGGTGATCTTCTTTTCGGAGAAAAGGTGGACGAGGCCTTGACGGGCATGAAGGAGGACTCGGATACAGCACGCTCGTTGGGTTCTCTCCAGAGTGGTAAGCCCTTTCGTTCTTTTCGTCCCTTTAGAGGAGCATCTGGAAACTCAAGATTCTCAGCAACCAGGGATAGATCTTTTGGTAGATCAGCGTATCCTTCCCAAGGATATAGACGCGCCTCTCAGACCTCAAGCCGGCGCAGAAACTTCCAGTCTTCCAAGAGACGACCAACTTATTCGTCGTCGACGAGCTAACAGAAAGACCAGCAATGACAGGAAGCGTACCGTTCTGGGAGGAAGAGTGTCAAGCTGCATCGAGGAATGGGAGACCAACACAACAGATCACTGGGTTTTGGACACTGTGAGGTACGGACATTCCCTACTATTCAAATGCAAACCTCCAAAATGTCCACCAATACACCTATCCCAGCCACATCTAAACATCTTGCGGCAGGAAGTAACACTCATGTTACAGAAAGGCGCCATCGAATCAGTCCCTGCATCGCAGAAAGGCCTAGGGGTATACTCTGTTTTGTGGTAAAGAAGCCAAACGGAAAATGGCGCCCTATTCTCGACCTGCGAGACCTCAAGACCCTACAGAGTCAAAAATTCAAAATGCTTACACTGCAGGAGGTGATCAGATCCGTCCAAAGGGACGATTTTTTTGGCGTCACTAGATCTACAGGACGCGTACTTCCACATTCCGGTGTGTCAAAAACACAGGAGGTTTCTGAGGTTCATGGTAGGTCAGACACACTACCAATTTGCAGTGCTCCCATTTGGTCTAAAGTCCTCCCCAAGAACGTTTACAAAATGTTTGGCACCTGTGGCAGCCTGGCTGCGAAAGGGAGGGCATCATGTATACCCGTACCTCGACGACTGGCTTGTGAGGGGATCCTCCCCAGCGTCGACCAACGACAGCGTACAAGCCACCTTACAACTTCTGCAACGACTGGGGTTCGCAGTGAACTTCGAAAAGTCTTCTCTAAAGCCCTCAAGGAGCTTGAAGTTCTTGGGAGCTCAATTCGAAACCCACTCTGGAATAGTGAAACCGTCCCTAGACAGAATATTGAAGATCGAACAACTGACGAGTCAACTTCGCCTACAGAGCACATTTTCCGTGAGAAAATATGTGGCAATCCTGGGTTCCATGGCTTCGTGCATCCACCTAGTAGCAAACTGCCGATTGTTCATGAGGCCTCTACAGGAGTTCCTGTCGGACAGATGGAAGCAGGCCACGGGCCGGTGGTCAGACAGGATAACCGTCGACGACGAGGGTGTCATCAGATCCCTCCAATGGTGGAAAATCTTTCACAACCTGGACAGAGGTGTTCCTCTACAAGAGCCGGAATTTCAGAACACCATCATCACGGACGCCTCCCTGACGGGCTGGGGAGCACACATGAACGATCATCAAACCCAGGGCAGATGGTCTTCGACCGAATCGCACCTACACATCAACGTGCTGGAACTGAGGGCAGTGAGATGGGCCTTGAAATCATTCCTTCCACATATCAAAGGATCAAAAGTAAGAGTGCTGACAGACAACACGACAGCCATGTTCTACTTGATAAAGCAAGGCGGCACCAGATCCAGGACCCTTTCGGCGGAAGCTCAAAAGATCTGGCACTGGGCGTTGAAACACAACATATCCTTAGTGGCTTACCATCTCCCGGGTGTGAAGAATGTGCAAGCGGATTCCCTGAGCAGGACAATGGCTCAAATACACGAGTGGGAGCTGGACACCGGTCAGCTATAAATAATCTTCGAAAGGTGGGGGACCCCCTCAATCGACCTCTTCGCAACGAAAGAAAACAGGAAATGCGAACAGTTCGCGAGCAGATGGCCTCAAAAAGGATCCCTGGGGGAAGCGTTCTCGTTTCCTTGGACGGACAAATTCCTGTACGCTTTCCCTCCGTTCCCCCTTATACGGAGGACAATCCAGGGGATTCGCAGGTACAAATGCCGGGTCATTCTAGTGGCACCGTATTGGCCGAGACAACCATGGTTTTCCGACCTCCTACATCTGTCTTTGGAACAGCCTATAACTCTCCAGAAAGTGCCGAACCTACTGTCCAGGGACAAGGGAACGGTGTGGCACCACAATCCGGACAGCCTCAACTTAACAGCATGGCTCCTGACTTTTCAGAGTTTGGCAGCTTGAAAGTCTCCTCGGATTGCCGGAGAATTCTGCAGGCGGCTAGGGCCCCTTCGACTAACAAATCATACATATGCAAATGGCAAAGGTTCTGTACGTGGTGTCAAACACAGCACGAAATTCAGCCTTTAGAAGTAACCCCTGAACAAATTCTTCCGTATCTTCTTCACCTAGCTGAGAGTGGGCTGTCATCATCGTCCATCAAAGTGCACTTGGCGGCCATTTCAAGGTTTACGAGGAGGAGACAGTCTTCACCATTATTCAGTGACAGACTGGTGAAACATTTCATGAGGGGTCTCTTTAGAACTTTCCCCCCTACGAAACGGTTCCCACCGTCGTGGAGTTTAAATGTGGTGTTGGCTGCCTTAATGAAGCCTCCATTTGAGCCAATGTCCTCTTCATCCATGCAGTTCCTATCTTGGAAACTGGCTTTCTTAATTGCCATTACATCCGCTAGAAGAATGTCGGAATTACAGGCATTGGTCATAGATCCTCCATATATGAGATTCTTTAAGGACAAAGTAATTTTATCAACTAACCCTACTTTCATCCCGAAAGTACCGACAGTCTATCACAAGCACTCGACCCTGGTCCTTCCTACTTTCTTTGCGTCCCCGTCGTCGACGGCGGAAAAAGCCCTTCATACTCTGGACGTCAAAAGGGCGTTAAAATTTTACCTGCAAAGGACGCAAGATATCAGAACTACCAGACAGTTGTTCATTGCCTACGGTCCGTCGACGAGAGGAAGGGCAATCTCCAAGCAAGGCCTGGCTCGTTGGGTCTCTTCGGCAATTACTTTTAGTCACTCCAAGGCTGGGAGACCCCTACAAGGACGCCCTAGAGCCCATTCCACGAGATCGACAGCCTCCTCCGCGGCTCTATGGGCAGGAATTCCTCTGACAGACATCTGCCAGGCGGCGGCATGGTCTGTCCCACACACGTTTACACGCCAGTACTGCCTGGAAAGGCAGCACGCGGATGAGGTACAGATGGGACGGGCAGTGCTAAGCCATCTGTTTCAATGAGGTAAGCCAAGTACGGTGAAACTGTTGTCGCTTACTTTGCCTAATATATATATATATAATATATATATATATATATATATATATATATATATATATATATATATATATATATATATATATATATATATATATATATATATATATATATATATATATATATATTTGTGTATAGATGCATAACTATGTATTATGGAAATGCTTATATCAGAAAATAAGTTGCGGCTTACATACATATTTGAACTGGGGGTGTTTTTTTGTCTTTGTGAATGTAAATTACATTGCACTCTCACCTCCTTCTTCGATGATACTGCTATACAATCTATTCTAAGCATGTGAATCCATGAAAGATCCAATGCTGGAGAAGGGAGTAGTTTCTTACCTGTAACTCCATTTCTCCAGCGTTGGTATCTTTCATGGATTCACATGCGCCCACCAGCCTCCCCGGAATGCAATGTGCAAGATATGTATGTAAGCCGGCCCCCCCCCCCCCCCCCCTTTTCTCTTTGGAGGGGCCGAAATCTGACAGGACCCGCGGGGGCGTGGCTTGTATACCATTGCGTCCAACGGGGCGTGCGTGGGCGGCCCCGGAGAGGACGTAGACGGGGATAGGACACACAAGTGTCGGAAGTTTTTTCCTATTGGAAACGACTATATATGTGTACCGAGGGTTCCCAGTCTGACGACGGGGAATATTCTAAGCATGTGAATCCATGAAAGATACCAACGCTGGAGAAATGGAGTTACAGGTAAGAAACTACTCCCTTTCATTTCAAAACGAACCAATCCCTTACTTTAGAAAGGATTGGTAGTTGGAGCCCTCAGTGGAAAGTAGATGCGGAGCTGGGTTGCAGATTCTGCAATGATGGATCTATTAAAGAAACTCTGAAACACCTAGTTATATTCGGTCCACATTTTGAGACAACACGTGCATTAACAATTGCAACAGAGTGTGTAATATCCGAGGCAACCAGGGAATGGCTTTGGTTAGCCTGTATGTGGGGGACTCGAACGAGCTTTATATTATCCTTGTGCAGACTCTTAATAATTATAAATAACGAACTTGAGAATAGGTTCCAAAAGAATCAGGGGTAGGCTAGCTGCTGATGCAACCAACCAATACTTTACTTGTATATCTTTTGTTTCAGTAAATCTCACTGGTCTGCTGTTAGAATTCTGGATGTTAGGATGTTGTAAGTACTGTCTCCCTCCGTCACACGCTTAAATAGAACTTAGGTTCTCACTATAATATCTGGCATCTCTATTTGAATTGGGAAATTACACTCTAAACCAGAAAGTTTCAACACTAGTGTTAATTACCACTTGGACCTGCTTAAATACATGTAAATAGGAAGATGTTAAAAATTAATCCACAGGATGTATACCAAATGAATGAACTTGGCTGTTAACCACATTTACAAAAACTGTATATACAAGGCAAAGAGAACAGTTTTGCAGGAAGGAAATTGTTCATCTGGTAATTGCCTATTTGAAAATTTTAACTGATAACATGGAGAATGTATGTTTTATAATAGTTGTAAAAGTTTGTTGATCCAACTAATAAACAACGGTTTGAATAATCCAAAAAAATGGTAGTCATCTAATACTGTCATTTAGACTTGTAGTGCAACTAGGGCTCATTTCATAGAATTCAACGAGGGCACCCAGACAAAGAAAAAAAAAAGGCACCTCGCTAATTTCTTGGGAAGCGCTTGCAATAGTGGTTCGAACTTGTTCTGGACAAGCGCTAGCCTATACTATGGCCCTTAAATCACTTTCAAATAGAGAATCGCATGTTCAAAATTAGCAGATGGCATGCTAAATTGTAGGCAATTTATTCTGGGAGGAAGCCTGGTATACTAATAGCTAAGGACAGTCAGCTATGTATACTTTGTCTATGTCCAGGTGGACAATAACCTGTATATATATAAAGAGAGACAAAGCTAAAGTGTAGATGCTAGAGGTACATGAAAACGATTTATCACATCAGGGACCAATCACAATTAAGATCAAATTTTAATGATAAATCATAAAAGTTAAAACAGCCAATTAAATGAGGTGGTCCACAGTACAAACCATACAGTATTCAATATAAAACCAAACTAGAACAGAAGTTACGTGAACAAACTAGTTCGGCTAGTGACAAAACCAGTGTGTTAAAAGAGCACAAGGGGGTAACTATTAAACAAATTGTATAGAACCCTACTTCCGTTTGGAATAAATTAGGTCTCTGGTTTAACCAGAGACCTAAACGTATTACACATTTATTCCATTTTGTTCACGTAACTTCTGTTCTAGTTTAGTTTGGTTTTATATTGAATACTGTATGGTTTGTACTGTGGACCACCTCATTTAATTGGCTGTTTTAACTTTTATGATTTATCATTAAAATTTGATCTTAATTGTGATTGGTCCCTGATGTGATAAATCGTTTTCATGTACCTCTAGCATCTACACTTTAGCTTTGTCTCTCTTTATATATACATGCTAAATTGTAGGGACATATGGCACAATAGAGCTGCAGCCAAACTGAAGCTACTGACTGCCGGAGATGAGCGTTTGTTTATTGAAAGCGTGTGTTGGCTGGATGGATACCATACGTATTGCGTAGTCCGAGGGATAACCTAAATTAAACTACTTATGCGCCTAATGATTGCTACACATCTGTCAAGTGATTTAATGTAGTCTTAAACATACCTCATATGTTAGTCACAGCCTAATCGTGCAACACTGCGTCTCGCCTAGAGGGAGAACGGCATAGTCGGAACTTATTAATTATGTTGACTTGCTAGCGTCGTATTGATATGTTCTAGTAACACTTGGTAGTAGCGCCTGGTGAAACATGGTGGCCATCTTGGTGTGGAAGTCAAAGACCCGAAGAAGAGCGCTTTTGGCTACAGATTAATCATTGGGTGGAATTACAAAGATGTATTTTGGGTGGACACACTATGGATATTTGATGTGTACATTGGACACACGTCACTGTGCCACAGTGATGTAAAAATGGTGTGTGTGTATTTAAGTGTATATTCATATCAGTCCTGTGGGTGCTTGTATACTAAACCACACATGAATCACATAGAACAAAAGGGTAAATCCATGAACAAGCCCCATTCAATGGTCTGTTGAGGCACCTTCTGACAGTCCAATATGTGGATTAATTTCTGTTAAGTTTTTCGTAAAGCGGTGTGTGTCGCCATCTCTAGGGAGTTTTACAGTTTGGATAATGAACCAGAACAAATCAGTTGGTTTATGATTATTTTCAACGTAATGGGCGACAAGTGGTTTGTCTGCCACATGTTATTTTTAGGCAGGAGTTGTCTTCAGATTCTTTGTCTGATTTCACGTTTGGTTTTGCCAATGTAGATGAGGCCACATAGACAGTTTATCCAATTGTGTTCTGCAGTTGGTGAATGTCTTGGATTTCCAATCCAAGCCGTTCAAATGAAACAAATCCATGTGTTTCATATCTTTCGTGTGGGGGCAAACTGAACACCGTCTGCATCTAAAGTGACAGATGACTGTTGGAATGCCCCACAAAGTTGTAAGAGAAGCAGGTGTGTAACCCAAGCAGGCCCACTACTTAAGAAGCGATTTCATGTTTTGTACGCAAATAAAGTTTATTGTACAATCGTCGGGAAGGATCTAGATGATGCTGTAGATTCAAGCTTGTTAGGCAGAATCCAGTGCAGTTCCCTTAGGGAGCACTACACCAGATTAGGACTACAGGTGAGGGCAATAAATCCCCTTTGGTATCCGTCTGTACCACAAAGATTTAGTTGGTAGCTGTGGCTTAGCAGTCACTTATCCCAAGAGGGAGAAGAGCAGTATTCAGGGTGTACACAATAGGCCTACTGTACTATGGCACAAGGAAACACTGACCAAAGCTTTGTAGTTAAAAAGTAGATGTATATTTATTTTATACACTTCTAAGAAAGCACATGTATCACAAGTATCAAGCAAGTTAAATTAAGTCAAATAGAAAAATATACACACTCCCTATATAAACTGTAGACCAAGTGAACCAGAGTGAAAACTGAACAAAACGGCACAATGACAACTACACACAAGGGATCCTCTAACAATTTCTCACAAGGGAGGAAAAACACAAGGTATCTAGAAATAGGTTCTTATCCCCCCTAGCAACACTTCCCATCAGTTGTGAACCAGTTCAGCAAGACAGTGCATCGGTATAGGCAATACTTCAAATGACAACTGAGCAAAATGGCATTTCACAATGATTATGCAGTTGGAAAGAAAGGGTAGGTATAAGAAAGTATTGCACCACACAGTTCGAATTGAGAATCAATCTCGAGAAGGCAGGTCTAACAAATGTGACCAGAGTCAGTAGCCCTGTGCCAGAGTTAGTGGTAAAGGGCAAGGGCCACGGAGCAAAATGTTCTTCTAGCTGCAGTCAAGTCTTTGGGTAACGATGTTGAAAAGGTGGATGCAGAAAGCGAAAGACAATGTTAAGAGGGGGTGGAGGGCGGCCAACCCAACAGGTAGGTAAAGGATTTAAAACACCTTTAGCACTACCGCGAAGAAAGGGCGGCCTGGCGGAACAATTCACCTTGAAAATGAAGTGGCTCCTGCGGTGGCGGTTGTTCCTGGTAGTTCCTGCAGTTCAGGGGATCCAGCAGAGGAAGAGAGGCTCTCGTCGTGGAGGAAGGTTCGAGGTACTGCACTACTCGTGGAAGAAACCAACTGCGGTGCTGCAAAACAAAGTTTAAAAGGTACGCTCCTTTTAATCACGGTCCGGGTCGATAGCTGCCTAGCTATCCGGTCTCCAAGTGCGGGGCACTGGCGATTCGACCACGGCATGTTTGGGAAGGCACTGTGCAAACTGGTTGGCCCCACCAGCTCAAGGGAAGAAGGCTCTTGCAGATGAAGATCTCCTCTCGTCGTGTGGAGAAAAATGGTGAGACACTGCAGCAGGGCTTCACCGGTGGTGGTAGTCATTGCAGATGTCTTTGGCTTCTCTCCTCTTCGGTTCCAGTGGCGACGTCTTGCTCTTCCAGTCCTCAGGACCCTGCTTTTATGCAAAAGGAGCCTCATTCATACAGCCTAGCTGTCACTCACACAGTGGAGTGGTCATCTTGGCGGGAGACACTCCAGCCTATCGGGATAGAGTGCGACATGGGTTGCTGAGGCAACCCTGTACAGGGGTCCTACTCCCCCTCCAACACAATGGACCCACCCCAGACTCAGTGGCGCCGAAAGGAGGGCTTCTTGGCAGAAGCCCGCCAAAAGGACGAACAAAGGATCCCCGACCTGGGTTTGGATTGTAGAGAAAGACACGAAAAAGAAATTATATCAAAGTTCTGGCAAATAAAACTTACCGGAGCAAAGTTAATATTAAAATGCACCGCCGGTATGTTAGAAGCTGTCAGAAAAAGTGGTAGCCTCGAACAATGGGAATATCCCATAGAGAAATATTTGCGGTTGAATATTTTTGGTAGTAACCACTGCCACCAGCCAGAAACTTTTTAGAGAGGTACTGTAGGGTACACTCTCGAAAATGAACCTAGGGGAAAAACTATTAACCCCTTCCAGTACTTCCATAGTAAGATGGGTTGTACTGGTTTCGTTCATAAAAATTTGACTAGTAAAGTCAATGGGGACTTTACATGCCCTGGGAGACAGTCAGTCTCAGGGTATGGAGTCTGTTTGGGGGTCGCTACAACACCCCTGTGTCACTGCACTGAGGGTGTTGTGTAGCACATGTGCATAAAGATGGTTCCTATGGGGTTGAGAAAATCCCATAAGCATTAAAGGCATAGTCCAGTAAAAAATGTTATTGTCCCTACGGGTCGGACATGTTTTTTTAAGCCTAAGTGGCTCGATTTTAAAAAACTTTCCTATGGACCTTACCCGAGTTTTCGTCCATTAAACGAACGCGAAAACAGGCACCAGGGAGCCGCCATTTTGTGATAATCCTATCACTTGCCGCATCGCCCTGGCTGACCTGCTTCTGCGGCACTAAATCAATTCCCCCGCCCCTGAGCCTGACATTATCAAAACATTCATATTCCCCGCCTCTCTCCATGACATTTCTGTGCTGCGTAGGCTAACGCGCCCAATCGTCTTCTACGCGACTCCACACAGAACCCGGAAACCAACACAGACCATCTCACAACACAGCGCGCCACAATTCGGAATATGAAACTGTACTTTAAAATCAAACAGCAACACGGTACATTTGGTCAAGTACATTTATCTGACATTAAATGGTTAGAGAATATTCAGCAATTGCCATATGAACTCCGAAAGCCATTTATTATCTTTTATCTGAATCCGTAATGGTACACAGGGTGTTGGTTTCTCGTTAAAAGAAGCACTTTGGAAGCACGGTGAACCGCAAGGCTGTTCCATCAACTAGGCACTAGTCCATCGTAAAGGTTGATATGTTGCTTCTAGCCACTAGTACAGCATAAGGGCATGTGGGCCCTTGGCGATCGTCCCATAAAATTGTCAGTGTGCTCCAGTTGTTAACACGAAGCTGCAGGTTTCTGACGAAAAAACCATTTGCCGGTGTCTCAAACAGATGACGGTAGCAGAAGGGGAGCAAATACCTGTTATGAAAACAAAAAAATTATAATTAGTCTCGCCAGCCGATCTTCCTTAATATTACTCATTTTATTTATTACGGCCGATCAGAAACTATTTGCTTGCAAGGATAGTTCAATGGAGTATGTTCGGCTCTAAAATCAATGCGAAAAGTAACGAAATAAATTGAGGCCAACACACAATGAGAAACGACAGTTGGTCTACATGCGTGTGGAATGATATGATATACGATATGGCATTTGTAGCGCGCCTATACACAAGTGTTTCAAGGCGCGACGAGGCAGGGGGGGTACAAGGGCAGACAGACAACGATCCTACTAGGCCAGGTGTCTTTCAGATCGCGTATGGGGAAGGCGAGAGGGGGGTAAAAGTGCTGTACGTGGTTAGTAGAATACAAGATAAATAATAGGGCCAGCTGGTGGCAAGTGCAAGGTAAATGCCGGGAGAAGGGGCTGAAGGATACAGAGACAGTCCCGTAGTGCAGGTAGGCAGTGCAGGGAAAAGTGGCTGGGGCAAGGACCGAGATCGGTGAGACCAGTGGACCTGCATGCCCATGTGCCCACTACGAACACGTTTTCCTTGCTTTTCCTAGCTCTTCATTCATTTATTCATGCATCCATTCATTAATTCTTCATTCCGGTATAAAAGCGTCTAAAGATTTACTCACATTATATTTGAAATTTCCATTGTGTCTCTGCGTAATGCAGTCTGTAAATCGGACCGTGCTCTTGACAACGATTTTTCGTATACTGAACTAAAATGAAACTCGGTCTAGTTTCTGAATTTTCTGCCTTATCGTCTCTTAGGTTATTGCGCACCCCCTTCAAATGAAGTTCTTTCGGCATGGTCCCTGTCTCAAGGTAAAAAAACAATAGACCCTTATACTTCCAGTGCGACTTGTGGGCCTCTTCTGGGCGGGAGCTGAAAATCAAAGCCGCTGTCCTTCGCATTCTTTATTTGCAACATCCCGAAGTAGAGGCATCTTTGAGAACTTGGAAGTTTAGAATCCCTCTATGTAGTGCGCCACAATGTGCAAATGCGAACTGGCTTCTCAGCCAAATGCCACGGCCCGCTTGGCGCATTCTAAGGCCCCCAATTTTGTCCCTGTTGTCTGCGAGCTTTGCAGCCCAAATGAAGACATTTAATTTTAGGCGTAAGGTCAGGGAAAGTATAAAGTACCACAGGAGTTGAGTTAAAAGTGAGATTTATTGTTTGTTTGTTTTATTATTTGAAATACGCAAGCCTCCCCTCCGTTAACAGTGCGCAACAGTGCGCAGCATTTACATTTACATGAGATGAGACATGAGAAAAATATATACATACACATATATGAGGTGAATAGAGAGAATTCAAAGATGACACCCAGCTTGTTCGCCACTCATGATGGTGAAGGTAGGGGTTAGGGTTACAGGTACACTGTACAATAACATTTATTTACAAAAAGACAATCGTATTGCAATTATTTAAACCGGGATTTGTACTTCACAACCAGCTGTGCTTCTGGTGGACATGGCACAGTTGCAATGTTCGGTGGCAATGGATCACTGCTCTGCACAGAAACGTCCAAAATTCCATATCCGTGCTTCTCTAACACATCAACAATAAGGCCTTTCACAAAGTCGAACTGCATTTCATCATAGACTGGTTTGATCACCCATTGCTTACTTCGTTTTGAAAACACCTTAGTGTAGCGAGGCATCCTTACTTTACCCCTAGTCCTAGATTGTTCATGTCCGACATTGCTGTTATGGGCCAAGACGGCTAGTAGAGTGCGATGTTTCATGCCCCGAAAGCTAAAATGCAAGCGCTTTGGCCTGTACTTTAGGCACATATTGTGGAACACCTCCAAATCTCCTGTGTGACAGAATTCTGTCAGTCCTCTCAAATCTCTTGATAGTTTTGTCAAACACTATTCTCAATGGCTTTGTGTGTCGGTGAAGATGGAATCAACCACTTCTTCTTCCTTGTCTCCTCTGGGGACAAAGGGCCATGTTCACTTTGGTGGAAATGTAGGTTTTCTGACCAGCGGTGAACGTTGGTACAGTGGTGCATCAGTGACCGCCATTTTTCAAGTAGTATTTCCACTGACCCTTCACAAGTTTTTGAGCTCCACCAAAGATGGTTGGTGATAGACTGGGACCACTGCAAAATACTTTCAAAACCTTTTTTTTTTCCTGCAGCTGAGATTTTCTTACCGATTGTTTTAGCAAGATGCCATACGTCAAATTGATGATTAATAAGCGGGAACTGCTCTCTCATTGTCTTGGCAATTGAAACGTGTCTGTCCGTGGCTATGAGGTCGATGTGCATTCCCCTTGATTGTAGATATTCCACTGATTTTATAAATCCTAGTTTCTCCATGGCCACTGAGGATGTACATTGTGTTACCTGCACGACCACCAAACTCACAATTTTCTTACTAGCCATGTCCTGAAAGTGGTAGGTGCAGTACTTGGCAGAAAATCCAGGGCTGTCGCACTGTCCATCGCCGGCTAGCCTTAAACGTTTCCCTTCGAATGTACTTGCTAGAGACAATTGTTCAATTTTCCAAGCATCACTAATTTCCGGAAACAGATAATCACGTTGGTATATGTAGTACAGCGATTTAGAAATGAAATGGAGTCCCACAAACTGAAAGAAAGCCTCTAACGTTCTAAAACTGGAGCCACTAAAAAGTGATGCAGCTGCACACAGTAGATTGCCTGCTGGCATTTTCCCCAGCATCGTTTGTGCAGACCATGAGAACCTATGATTTAATCGACAGGCGGCTTTTATTTTGACGTTACTGCCTTTTATTTGACGAGTTACATTAATCAATGGCTTCCCACATACTTTCCCTCTAACTGAATGCCCACATTTCACCATACTTATAATTTCCATCAAACAACTGTCGAATACAGTGTATTTGCTCTCTTTCATTAGACTGTCATCCTGCGTCAACGTTGTTTCGGCCTGTGACATTGCAGAGATTTCAACACATTGGAAAGTAATATCGCTGCTATCAAGTTCTGATGCGTCTATGGATGCTGCGGCTGGTTCATTCTCTGTCATTTCGACATCTGCTACTTCAACATTGATGGGAGAACACAATGTCGACATGTTTTTGGGTGGCATATTTTGGCGGGTGTAGATTGTGTGAATTGATCTGCAACTACTTCAGAGCTATCTTCAATACATTCAATATCTTCTTGTGGTGGTGCGGTCGCACTGTAGCAATGGTCCAATGCAACTTTGCTGTATTCTCCAAACGCAGTTAATTCATGTTCTGGCCATTGGACATGAGCATCTCGAGCCTGAACACGCCTCGCCTCTATTAATCGATCCTCCATAGTGTACATGGTCTGGCAAGCAACATCTCTCATTTGCTTCACTGTCTGTATGTATAGTTCTGATATCCACGGGTAACTAGAGGAGAGATTGGAAAAGGGATGTTCATTTTAAACACAAGATAAAGTGTAGTCCAATTGACTGGAAAAAAAACATACAATAGTCCCCAGCACAAACATTTTTTTAAAGTTATTAACTGTTTGTAACCTTTTTTGTTTTTTTTCTTAGCAACTTTTTTGACTCGACCTTCAACATCTGCACGCTGTAGCTCTGATTCGTTTCCGCATGTCCTCCCTTCCTCTTGCGCTGCAACGACTATATTTTCTGTATCCGCATAGACAGCACGGAATGAGGCTTCATCGTCTCCCTGAAACATAGTACTTTCATTACTATATCAAAATATTGTTAGCATAAAACACACGTGAGGACGAACACACAGGTACATCTCAATAGCCAAACACGATTTAAACATTGTGTGCAACAATCAAACGACAAGTATTCGACCAGTGATGATATATTTCGATGGAGCTGTCAGTATCCATACCTCTGGCTCTGCATGGACTGCCATGAATGGTTGTATTGGAGAGGAGGCATCAGCATCTCCCTGAAACACAGTACTTGCATTAGTATGGTTTTCAATATTGGAAACATAACACACACTTGGGGTCGACGGCACAGGTACATATAAAGAGATAACCACAAATGATGCATTGTCTAAAACAATCAAGGAAAATATAAATATGCCGATTTCATCGACTTATTTCTCCGATTCCTTTACATCTGCATCATCTAAATGGGATGTTGTGATTGTAGTGGAAGCTCCGTCGTCTCCCTGAAACACAGCACTTGCGTTAATAGGGAAGAAAGTATAGCAAATGGAATCACATTATATGATCACGCATGATGGAGCTGTCAGTATCCATACCTCGTGCTGCTGAAGAATATCTATGGATGTTGCAAATGTAGTGCGCACTTCCGGAAGCTGTTGCGCCGATTCGTATACGCATGGTCCCGCTTCCACTTCCCCTGGAATTAATTGAATGTCAGGCTCTGCATCAAGTGCAGGGGTTGACGCTCCATCAACTGCCTGAAACATAGTACTTGCATTAGTGAGGATTACAATAGTGAAAACATAACACACACCTGGGGTCCACAGCACAGGTACATATCAACGGCTAACCACAAATGAAACATTGTGTAGAACAATCAAACGACAAGAATTCCAGCTCTGATGATGACGCTCGATGGAGCTGTCAGTATCCATACCTCCTGCTGGTGAAGAACATCTAGAAATGTTGTAGATGTGGCGGACGCTTCAGCATCTCCCTGAAAGACAGTACTTGCATTAGTATGGATAACACTAATTATAACTGAAAACAAACACCAGTGGACGATAACTAAGGTGTATATCAATTGGAAAGCACTAACCAAACATTCGGTAAAATAATAAAACGATAGAATAAAACTATTACTTGACATGGATAAAACAAGTCTGTAGCGGATTAGCCTAGTAAGATTACCTGATACGCGCTAGAAGTGGTTGATAACTGCGACCACGTTCAGATTCAAGGGATAGTCAAGAAGTTGTAAAGGTAAATTAATGATTGATAATGAAATGCCAATGTTAAAAATAGCCATGTAAGGCGACAGAATTTCTTGAAAAATGCTCATTACAGCACAGTTCCCTGTTCCCATATATACATTTCGTTTGTGGGTTATGAAATGGAAAAAGAATATATTGATAAATGTCATTATTCAAAAAGCTATACACTCATATCGAAATTATTACAAGGGATAGGACACCTACAATATCAATTAATCCATTCGGCTACCTACACACTACCGCAAGTCCTAAAGCTAAATCCGGACACTTGACTCACCGGTGGCGGAATGTGGACGAATAGAGTGGGAATAGCGTTTTCGAGCAATTTCCGTGTCGTTCGCCGTTTATTCTTCTTTGTTACCCAAGATGTTGTGTACATGTCCAAGGAAAAGTGCCGGCTGCAGATGTGGTATCGATCACCCCTCTTGTCCTGTAAGACTTGTTGGACTCTACTTTCCAGCTCATCCAGTGGATATCCGCAATGTCTGACCCATTCTCTTATTCGATCAACAGTTTTCGGGAATACATGCTTTGTAGTGCCTTCAGATTTCGCATGGGTCTTCGTAGGGCAACCGCTAATCGAACATGCAGGCATTGTTGATAAATCTGAAAAGTAAATATCGACATTACTATACAATCTTCATGAATAAAGATTTGATACAAAAGTAAATGAATCATACAATGATCAATGCAAGGTTTGTTTTGGTCGCAGGAACTATACCAGTTCATTATGTGCGGCTTAGTATTTGCATAAATTGCAGAAATGTATAAATGATGTGACTAAAATCTGAACATGTGACTCGTCCCTTGGATGTTCTGTCTTGCACGAGAAGAAAACATGCTTACATATAGACTGGACCCCCGAAGGATGCAATTCGATGACAATAGACAAAGATAAAAATAAATAGATCTATTGATAGCATAGCAATGGAAACTCAAGTCAATAGCAATGAGACCAATGAACATAGCACTATTGTGTACTCTACTCGCAAATAGATAGAAATTTAAAAATCTGCGAAATTTGACTAGGATACATGGCCTTACCTTGACCAACAAACAGTTGGATTCAGCAAGCAGAGCAGTATGTTGCAGGAGAATAGGTGGGTGGCCACAGGTAGCACACTGATGGGTTTGCTCTAAGCGGTCACAGAAGTTCACAGATAGCACGATAACGAGCAGATTAGCGTAGATCTCAGTGGTTGCCAGGTAGCACGTTCAGGAGTTGACTTGCAAAGCACAAAGATGTTCTCATGAAACATATAAAGTGGTTTATAAAGTATTAGGAACAGGGGTGTGTTTGTGAATTAATGACGTATGTATGTTGTGGTTTTAGGGGGACGGCCTGCTTGAAGGGGAGGCCTGGCTGGAGACATGGGTCTGAGGAGGCCATGTGAGCGATGGCCCCTGGGCGTGGGATACCTTTTGAAGTGTACATGTAGTTTGGCACCTTGGCCTTTCGCGCCCCTGACAGCGCGCATCCACTGGCGCGAACCGCCTTTGATAGAGGGTGGGATGGGTGGATGGAGGTGCCTGGGGCGTGCAGATAAGGCACAGGAAGACTGCTGAATGGAGACACACTTATGTGGATTGCTGGGGGGGCGGCCTGCTTCAAGGGGAGGCCTGGCTGGAGACACAGGGTCTGAGGAGGCCATGTGAGCGATGGCCCCTGGGCGTGGGATACCTTTTGAAGTGTACATGCTGTTTGGCACCTTGGCCGTTTGCACCCGTGACAGCCCCCCATGCCAGCGCTCATCCCCGGGTGCGAACTGCCTTTGATAGTATATCGTTGCTCATCAATAACAAATGCCACATACCGGAGATTCTTGTGAGCACAGACCTACACTTCAACCGGTGTATTATAGTGGTCAAGACCCTAAGGCCTGTATAATCCAATGGTAATTGTTAGTATAGATATATGTGTGACTTTTATAGAGACATAACCTACTGAAAGACTTTGAACAAGTGTTATTTAGTGCATGTATTATCGAGAATGTTATGTTAGCTTAGATACATAGTGACCACCCTGCTTCACAGCGACCAGACCTTCACCCATTCGGAGCACAGATGTCTGACGTCCATCCTTGAATGGGGAGACACTTGATTCATTTAAAAAATCAAAACAACCGTTAAAATATATGTGGTTTTATTTTGTATCTTATTTTCGTGACACAAAAATACAAGACTTTAAAGATTATACAGGTCAGGTTGCAGCACAGCGAGAGAAAATCCCCTGTACTGACCGCTGTCACTTGGGAACGTTTCTCTTATGGCACGAACGGCACAGGCGGGTATCACTCTTCGAACGAACGCGGTGTCCAAGCCTCCCGTGGAGCCACTATGTAAAGGAATGATAGGCCACCAGCCTGTACCACCTGTGAAAAGGAATGAAACAAACTGTTTTTAAATGACCAAGATAAATTTAATAAACGTTTGTTGTCAATGACAATTCTTGTAACTAATGGCATTCTGCACGGACAAATGCTATCTAGACAATGCACACTATTGAACGAATTTCATGCGTTACTATGATATGAATATATAATTTTGGATATAGTAGAAGAACATGACATAGGAGTGGCATGACAAGCAGAGTATACTTACTCGTTACTCGGATTACGAGGACGAACAGTTGCGCGAAGTTTGTGCATAAGCACCATCATTCTTCTCAACACAGCCCGTGTAAGGCAGGCTGCCCTAAAGTCTGGCAGCTCGGTGATGCATTGCGGTCGTGGCTCGCCTTCCGAAATGTAGGCCAGGCATCCCGAGTTTTCTCGGCAGCAGCAGTTCTCGTCCTCGGTTGGCATTAGCTTGCACCGATTGCATGTGCACCAGGTGGAGATGCTGTCCATGCGACTAGGCCCAGGCTCTTTCATCTGTTGATTCGTCCTGCCAACTGCCGTCCAAATCCCCATCGTTTTCGCGTGCTTCCCTTTCCAGTAGTTCCTGCTCGGTATACTCAGGCTCGTACATGTAGGGCATTATTGTAGCTATTGTGTGGTAAACAAAGTAAAATAATTTACCGAGATGGTACAGGTGTTCACACGGGCTACAAGCGGCGAAGGTAGCTGACCAGAGCACAGAAACGAGTCACAAAATACTCTAACACAGAGAGGAATGGAATCGAAAATCTGCTGCTGTGTGTTGGGAAACGGTCTGTTTATACTTATTGAGGAAAGAGGCGTCCTGCCATTTCCATGGCGACACGTCATTAGCTGAGGCGCAGCGATTGTTGACACGAGACGTGCTTTGGCGTTGGGAAATGGGAGGTACGAGTCTGCTGATGACAGGCTCAGGGGCGGGATAATTGATTTAGTGCCGCAGAAGCAGGTCAGCTAGGGCGATGCGGCAAGTGATAGGATTATCACAAAATGGCGGCTCCCTGGTGCCTGTTTTCGCGTGCGTTTAATGGACGAAAACTCGGGTAAGGTCCATAGGAAAGTTTTCTAAAATCGAGCCACTTAGGCTTAAAAAAAACATGGCCGACCCGTAGGGACAATACATTTTTTTACTGGACTATGCCTTTAAACACAAAAATGGCCTAGGACACACATAGCAAAAATGCCTAAAAGTGGGAAAAAGAGTCTCACTCTTAGCAGGTAAAAAGAAACAAACCCTTCAAATCCAGCAAAGCTGCTAGGGGACTATAAAGGTAAGGGAAATTAGCCATTGAATGAGAATTCTCCCTAACCAGAGTCTCATCGACACATTATATACATTTTAGCAACAGTTTAAACACTCCCATATATTTTATTACAACCCCTGCCCACATGTGATTGGACTAGACCTATGCATAAGAAAGCCCATCTTCCTCCAACTCTCCCATACTCAAAGATCGCAGTTATTTTAACTGCCATCTTCAGATGATATTCATAGCACACCCCTTTTTGAGATTCGTCGGTCGGTCGTGACCTTGCATGGTTACACATTCATATACAAACCTAATTCATTACATGTCACAGCTGGCCCGAGACCTAATCCTCACGCAATTGCACAGGAATTGCACTGATACTTAATCATTACTCCTCCGGCCTTCAACCCTGCAGAACTGTATTTTCCCAGCCACTAAGCATTCCCCTTGCAAACTCCTGACTGCAGTCTCTAATAAATTTATAAAAACACCACTACGGTGCTGCCCCTCAACATTTACACCAGAAAAAATACAACCCGCTTGGGGGGGGGGGGAGGCCCGGCACACCTTTTGCAAGGGAACAAGGTTTTATTTCCACAAATAGGAATGCGCCAGCAAAGCGCTCTGCTACCACAGAACTTTCTGCCAACATCCACATGAGCACCAACATCAGTAATGCAAATGACATAATGTACAAATCCAACTGGCTGGTTGGTGCGACCTATATGTAGGCTATCTGCTCCATAAGGGATGCCAGGTGTGAGACAGCATGGTGACAAGAGAGACAGACTCAAAGTAAGATTTCAAAACCTTTATTTAATGTTTCGGGGTTGGTATAATACCTAACTAGCCCTAGCTCTAAAGGAATGCTTTGAAGTGCGGTTGATGTCTGAAAGTCCAAATAAGTCTGTCTGTACCTAAACCCATGCTTGCCCTCACTCTATACAAAAATGTCTTTTTGGGGGGGGGGGGGGGGGCTTTTTGTCAAAAATGAAAAGTAGTGGTTCAACAGAAAGATGGGGAAACCAGGGTTGGTTTCCAGTGGCTTTCTTGCCAGGTGTGGGTTTAAGCTTATCAGAATAAATACAATCAAACCGGGCTGCTTGCAAGTCCTTTGCTACAGGGTCCTTGCAGTGAATTCCAATACCTAGAGTGTCTTTGAGTTCCTTGGGGTTCCCTTCACCAAGCTTCAGTCCTTTCAACATTGTAAAGCAAAAAAATAAGTCTCCAACTTCCCCATTCACAGGGCTATTCCAACTTTCAACACAAAATGTATCCCGGTTCCTTTTAGGTTCCTCAGGGCGCCCTTCCCCAGGTTTAGGCCCCTCTAATTCCAAATAGTCCGCTGGTCAGGATATGCCATTTTCTTATTTGCAGCTTTTCTTGCATATAATCTTCTCATGGGGTAGAATCGGAGGCTCTCGAAAATGCCAGGCTCTTTGCTTTAGATCAGCACAACCACTCTGATCCTTTGCACACTTTCCTTAGTACCCTTTATCTTTAGGTGTTTATTGTGCACACTTGCATTGTTTTTTATTTCTTTCACTTAGGAGTGCACGCTTGCACTTTTCTTTTCCACTCTATACTCCTTCTGTGCCTCTTGCACATTCCTGCTTTAGCGTGCTTCTTTTACCCTTTCGTTTTACTCACTTCTGTCTTTGGCTGTGCCCACTTGCACTTATTTTCCTTTGCTGTGCGTCCTTGCACCTTTAATTCTGTGTGAGAAACCTTGAGATGTCTCCCTAGCCTAGTCCCCTTGGATCTGTCATCCAGGTGGCCAGGATACGGCCATCGCTATTGGATATAGTTCCTGTGGGTGGACCAGTGAGCGGGGGGGGTCACCTGGATGGGGTCCTTGGGTGAGGGCCACCGACGGGTGAGACGCGGTATCCTGCCGCTTAGGATATTCCAAAACACTGCTGCCCCCTTTTTCCAACACGAACACTCACAAAACACGAAAGACAACGGACTAACACCAGAGCCGTTTACCTGACATGTCCCAATACCAGGGTCAGGAAAAGTCAGGCAGTTGATAAGAATCATACACACCAGGAGGCACTTTCCCTTCCCCACATGTATAAAAGGTAGAGCACAAGAGCACAACCACACAACTTGAGAGGAAGCTCAGCAAAGCAGTTCATGAGGAGGAGAAAGACGGTGCATACCGAGCGGGTGACAAGGAGAGAAGCATCCTTGCTCTTTCCAACTAAGGCCCTTGAAACCTCTGCAGAAGGAATCGTAAGACTATGAAACAATAGCCAGCGTGTGTTGCAGCAAACTACAGTACACAAGACCCTCCTCTGTTGATAACCAAGCTGGGGAAGGACACTGGTCTCTGTGGTACCAACCTTGACTCCCAGGATAAAGACAGCCAAGTGGCTCATCACATCCGGCGAGTCGAGGGGAGAATCGATAAGAAACCGAACTGTGTTAAGGCAAAATGTAGCCAATGGCTAAATTGAACTTTGAAAGATTTAAAGAAATTGATGAATGAGGGGTAAAACCAGCAACAGAGGAGGAGGCCGGCACCATTTGGGTGCTCAATCGGGAAATTCTGGCCGATTATCCGATGCAAGAGACTTCCTTAACCAGAAGTCCTTGGGAAGAGGCTAAAGGAGGGCAAAATGGTCATAAAGGAAGGGGTCTTGTAAAATATTCTGTACCGTCGAAAGTCTTTGACCGATGGATGATTACAAAGCTAAGGGAAATGAATCCTGCATGCTGACATGAGTGGATGAACAGAGTGTTATTAAAGTTAGCAAGAGTGAACCCAGTTGAGGGATGCTGACGAAAAGGGACGAATCCTGATGCACCCATGAACAATCTGTTGTCAGTAGTGAACCCGGAAGAGGGAGGCTGACATCTGAAAGGTGTCCGAGCCCGAAGGAGGAAGATCCAGTGGTGGAAAGTTATCACCCAAAGTTCATTGAAAAGGAACTGTTTAGTTAAGTTGTTGAATACGATTCGTGAAGGGTCTAGGCCCGGAAGAGGGAGACCCAGGGTTGAAGCCATCACCCAAAGTATACGTGTAACAGAACTTTGTGTTTGTTGGATACATCAGGCCTTGAATGCAAGCTACCTCCTTATTGAAAAGAGACTTGGCCATTGAAGAACCTGATAGCTGGTCAGAACTGTCGGCTCGTGCTGGGAAAGCTCGAGTGTGTGCTCTGGAGATCCACTTTGTCCTGTGCTCAAAAAGTGGGGAAGTGACCCCTGGCAATCACATCATGACTTATTATTTGTGAACACTTCTTTCTTTATTGAGAGCCCTAGCCCCCACACTTTCTGTAATTAGTTGTAAGGATTTAGCAGTAGTTTTTTCATTTGATGGTCGAAGCTTGCTCCCCTATTAGATTTAGGTTAGGTGTTTTCCCACCCTGCATTTACAGTTTAATAAACACCCTTGAACTGTGATCACTTGTCTGTCGTTACTGTTGCCACCATGAGTTCCTTACAACTGTCACTTTCAACTCTTAAAAGGTTAGCAGTAAATAAACACAGGGTGATTTAGCAGTGGCTTTTTCAGATCTCTTCTCCCCCCCTACCTACCGGACTTTGGTATGTGCTGGGGAAGTTGGACAGAAAAATTGGGATGATCTAGGAATTTTTGATTTCAGACCCTCCTCCACTTAAAGGCCTGTGTTGGGGAAGCTGGATGGTAAAACTGGTGGTGATGTGAGAATTTTGGATTTCACTTCCCCTCCACTTAAAGGTCTGTGTTGTGGAAGTTGACCAGAAAGATTGCCCAATTAATGTACAGGCTATAGCGCATACTGCAAATGAGCTTTGTTAATTTCAATTTTTTAAAAAAAACACCTTGTGGTGTTCTGCTAAGGGGAATCAATGAAATTAATATTTGTTCAGTTAAATTGGCTAAGGAACTACACAATTCCCCTTGCACCCCCATTAAAGGGAAAGGGGTTTAAGGCAAGCAGATTCCCCCACCTTTGGTTTCAATTGGCTCAATTCTACTCCCATTGAAAGCCTTTGTTTAAAGTCCAGGAAAGCCAGCTGCATTTCAAGACCTTCTTGGAGGACAGGGCAGGGGTCTTGTCATTCCACTCAAGGATGGTCCCCCACTCTTCACTGTAGGGCCCTGTCAACTTTTTTAGGTCTCCCCAGTAATAGACAGCTCCACCCAGATACAATCTCCTCTGGTGTTTCCTTACAGCTCTTTTGATAGTAATTTTAGCAGCTATCTTGATGATAATTTTAGCAGCTCACAGCTCTTCCCCCTCATAGTGCATCCACTGTATGTACTAGGGATGGCACCATCAAGTTCACAATCTTCGGAAGTACCCTGCAAGAGTTCTCACAAATGGGATTGAACAGTAACCCTTCTCTCCCCCCCCCCCCAAAAATCCATCCCCTATCGAAGGATTGGTTTAGGAGTCTGGATCAGACATATGGCAACTCTCATTTGAAATCCCCTTTCGTTTTCAAGTCAACATTTTGTCCAAAATGAGTTACGCGGCAAAACTAATTTACTAGTTACTGCCATAATATATATATTTTCTGATTCAGCTAATCATGGGGAATTGAATAAACACCATGTTGTATAGTTGTTTGGCAATTTCTTGCCATTTTTACTAAAAGCCTAATATTTAGGAACATGTAATTTATTTCCAACATTCCTAATTTTGCCCTCCACCCATTCGACAACTCTCAAATTCGGAACATGTTCAGAGCAGCCAGGAACACCAATTCCCTCCTTTGCAGG
Source organism: Ambystoma mexicanum (assembly GCF_040938575.1). Lineage (NCBI taxonomy): Eukaryota > Metazoa > Chordata > Amphibia > Caudata > Ambystomatidae > Ambystoma > Ambystoma mexicanum. Next base: position 1,261,635,015 of record NC_090928.1, read on the forward strand.
TGATCAATTTTATTTCAACAAAATCGCCTGATAATTACCTAAAAAATTACACATCAATCAAGTAAGTATGACTTATGGTTGCTGAGAAAAATGCCTAAGTGATGATCGTCCTTTTAAATTAATAGGAGATTTTTAGGTTATGCAAATTAGAGCCCTCCTGTCCCCAGCGCCATTTGCCTCTCTGGCCCAGCCTATGACCATAGTTTTTTTTTTTTTTTATTAGCCTGTTTGAAGTTGGTAGCTGCTGGTCATAAAACCTGGGTCCTTGGCAACACAGAGATCCCCCCTCCCCACATTCTTTCCATGCACTGGCCAAACCATTTGCCTGCTCAGATACACCAAGTCTAGGGAAAGTCTGTTTTCAACACCTCTTAGCAGTCACACTTTATTACAGTTGTAAACAGCTGGGATGTCAGCCTCATTCCAGAGGGGCTGTCCTTTGTGCAGCTTGCCCCACAGCAAGCAAAAGGGCCTGCCTCTGGTCTACAGGAACTTTTTCATGGAAACACAGTGGGCTTTTCTTTTCAAATGTTTGCCGGCATTTTGCATGTGTAGCATAATATACATTACTTTTTGTCAACACACATCATGTCTTTTGCCTGACATCTTTAGGTTGGTAGGGGAACATGTTTGCTCTAAACTGCAAACGCCCATGCAAAGTCATTTTGGTGTCAGTATTTTAAAATCCTGCTTTTCATGTAAAAGGGGCCTTTGGATTTCTTCGGTCACTGTGAATACAAAATGCTGCTGTTCCTTTTGTAATGACAGGTAAACCTTTTCACATAGCACATCCTTGTGTTACGTGCATAAATCCCCAATCTGCCTTAATAGGCTCAGTTTTTGTGTGAAGGTTTTTCTTATATTTGAAAGCTGGCAGGCCATGCTTCCTGTGGCCCTTCAATTTCATTTATTTGGGGGCTTTGATTAATACCCACAGTTCCTGCATCCCCTGTCAGTAGCCTTCCCACGTCACATGCATCATTACCTGCAGTGCCTATGCCCAACCATGACTGACACCTGCTCTTCCAAATAGACTAAGTCGAATGAAAGAACTGTTTGGGGGGGGGACTCCTTGTCGAGTCAAATATTTTGTTAAATCAAATTGTGGAAGATCCATCTCCACGAGCAGTTGAGGCAAGTTATTTTTCTTTTTTTTCCTCTGGTACTCTGATATGGTGACTGATTCCCCAGTGTTTGGGAAGGATACTCTGTATCCTCCTAGACCCAGCAGCGTAGCCCCAAGCTTTGAAGACTTCTACTGGCCCACAGGCAGAGGGATTACCTGGACTTATCACCAGACCAATTTCCGAGAGCAGGGGAGTTACAGGTGAAAAAAATCAGAGGGCACTCCGTTTCGCCTGGGATGCCATCCGCTACTTCAATCGTTCCTATTACCGGGACAAGTCCCAACAATCCTCTGGGACCTACATCCAGGGTCTTCACACAAGATGGTAGAAGCCTTCATCTCCCAGCCATGGCAGACGATCAAGGAACACAAAATGCCCATGCAAGTCAAATGGCACATAAGGAGCAATCTGACAAGTCTGAGTCCTCGCACAATTCCCACGACTTCGGCTATTCAGGGCCACATGAAGCATATCTGGCCTCCCAAGCTAGATATTGCATAGGTGAGTTGGTTGCAAAGTCCACCTCCAAAGGACCTGAATCTCCAGTGCCCCCGCAGCAAACAGTGCACCCCACAGATCTTACCCAACCTGCTCCCATGCCATCCTCGACCTTGCAACAGAGGTAGACATATCATGTTCCAGCCACTACATTCTGGATTCCTCCTGCACTGGCTATGCCCATTATGGCAACATGCAAACCTACAGCGTATACTGCCCCATGTCACTCTCAAGCAGCTCAGTAACCGATTTTTCCTGGTGTGATGTTTGTAGATCTGTAAAATTATGGGGTGAGCTAGTTGGCCTGTTTACAGTAGTGGTGCTTGTAAACTGTGTGCCCTTACAACAAGCAAATTGGGAAAAATTAAGTATCCTGAAGGACTTCTGCTTTCAACCAAGGTTTCTTCTTTTTTTTGCATTTTAGTTTAACAAACTTAGAAAAACAGCGATTCAGCCCTGCAAATTCTCTCCCTGTCGATCACTTCCCAGAGTCTTTCTCCTGATCAAAGATTAACTTATTCCATTTGTAATGGCACCGCCAAACAATTCCTGAAGTAGTTAACCGTTGCAATTGTCAAATATGTTTCTTCTCCTCTCAGCAACAGTCACCACCAATCTTCAGGTGATGTAGTTCTATATCTTTCCAGGTAATGGCCAAAATACTGAGTCCTTTCCAGGGCAAGGGCTGTGCATGTGGTAAAGTGGAAAAGAGTTTCTCTCGAGTCCTCTTCATTGCAGAATCTGCACGATTTATCACTCGCTTCTGATCTGATCTAGCTCTCATGGATATCACTTCTACATGTATATCGTTGTTCTACAAAGATTAAATCTAATCAATAAAGATCTTACATTTGGATCTGGGCATTTTCTTAGATATTGTTGGGTCTCTCCTTGCTTTCTTACTTCCGATGCTAGGTTTTGGTGCAGTTTAAAATTGTTTACGTCCAATATGGTGGCAATCCAATCCATCTCTCGACGTTTTTTTCTTCACCTTTCTGGGATTTGTCACAAGATTTTCTACTGAGCTCTCCATTTCAGTGAGTAGTTTTCTACACTCCCCACCCCCCACTTGGTCAAAGCTTTGTTGTCTCCTTTGGCTAATTCTGCTTTGATCCAATCAATCATAGGAGGAAGTTATCACTTGCACATTTTTCACAGAGGGGGTTTTCCATTCTCCAGCATGGGGTCTGGCATGGATTCACATGCTCATGAATATTCCCCGTCGTCAGGCCGGGAATCCTCGGTAAAGAGAAAATCAGTATCGGTTTCGTTTCTGATCTGTCTTTCTTAGTGGTAACCAATCGCTGATCTCTGGGTTATACTGCCCCCAGCCAATGACTGCCCTCTACCTAAGCCCCTCCCCTGGCAGCCATCCTCCAATTTTAACCGCACGTTCAAGTGTTGGGAGTCCTCGTGTTTTAGCTCTTGAGCTTTTACTGCGTTTTCACGCTTTTTCAGGAGAATTTCCTATTTTTTCGGTTAATCGAGTCTCAAGCTCCACCGTTTCTACTTCCGATAACAGGGACCCGTTTCGGAATTCTTCTACGCCCCTCAAGGGTGACGTTTTTGTCGAGTTACGCTTCTTGGAAGATTCCGGAAGATCTGTGGCCTACCTCAAAGGACATGGCCCAGGACAGGGGTATCTCGACGCCCGGATCCAAGCTGTTCAGGAGCTGCCCAGGATGCAGATTGCAAAATGTTTTCAAGGAGGACGAGCATTCGAGATGTCTCTACTGCCTTCATGAGGACAAGACGCACGTGGAGAAAGGACTGTGCGTTCTGCAAGAACCCGTCGGTGTCACGCTCACCTGATTCCCACGGAGGTGCAGGTCTGGCTTCGAGTGCTGATGCTTCTTCTATGGTGAAGCGCAGGACTCTGAGGATGGACTCACTGGCTCGCAGGAATATTCCCCTGTGCGTGAGAAGGGAGTATTACCTACTGACGGAATAATGCTCAAGCCTCCCACTCACTTCCAACCCTCCACGATACCCTTCCTCGATTCCCCGTGAAGTCTCACCTTAGGGTCTGGAAGGATGAGTTCTCCATCCTGCTTCTGATGCAGGGGCGCGTTGAAACCCAGTTACTTCACTGGATTGAGGTTTGATGGGAGTTCAAATAAGCTTGACTATTCAGGTAAAGCGCTTTAAGAGTTCTGTAGCAAGTTCAAAAGTTCAAGCTTAATAATGTTCATTGTCTTATTGCCGCAAGCGCTAACGCTTATGTCTTTTTCCCCTTAGGGGCCGGGGTTCGGAATGCCGGAGATATGGCGCCGACCCGAAGTGAAACGTGCAGTTCCAGTAAATGACAGGTAAGTTCTGGATGAGCGTTCGGGTAATGTCTTTGCATTCGCTCATTCAATGTCTGTCTTTTTTCCCCATAGGGGCCGGGGTCCGGAATGCCAGGAAGCGGCAGGACCCGAAATGAAATGGGAATGACCCAACAGGTAAGTCTTAGAAGGAAACTTAGCTTTTCCTATTCCCTTCCTTCTCTCACCTTGTGTTCTTGTCTTTTTCTCTCTAGGCTCTGGGAAGTGGCTGCGGATCCAGATGATCGCTGCTGAAGATGGAGGTGCCCAGGAAAGGTGAGTGAAATGCAGCGCTGCAGCGATCGAAGCTTCTTTCTCCCCAATTCTCTCTTAGCAGGTGACCCAGAATGCTGACAGGTGTGGCTGAAGTCCAGATGCAGGAGTTGACACGGTGAGCGTCCAGCTGCGAGGAGCAGAACAACGCGAAGCGTGAGTTGCTGATCGGGCGTGGTTTAAACAGCTTTGGAAGAAGTTCCAGGTATGCATCCTTCCACCGATCAGGTATGTATCCTTCCCCGACCACACCCAGGGGAAAGTAGGTCCACAGGTAAAGTAGTTCCATTCAGGCCTCAAGAGGGCCTGGATGTAGCAGCATGGTCTGCATCAGGTAAGTGCACCTTAAAACACTTGAACACGTGTCTAGCTTTATGAGCCTGGCGCCAGGACAGGGGTCCAACATGAGCCTGGCGCGTAAGGCGCCAGGACTGTGTCCAAAGGGCCCCAGCTTGGGCCCGCTGGCACTTCCCTGGGGGAAATGATGCCTGCCTCTGGGGTTGCTGGGTCGGACCTGGCTCCTTGGAGGTAGGCATCATGACAGTCGGAACGGACCAAGCAAGATCGTTGTTCCCGCCTCGCCGCCTGGCTGGAGAAGGGCACAGCAGGGGAGAAGGTGAAGAAAAAGTCTGAGCTGTCTTCTAAGTCCTGTGAGGGCGCCCCGGCGACAGGGACCCATCAGAAGGCCAAGGTCCGCGGGCACCGGGAGTGCCGAAAGGTTGGGCTCCTCGGCTGCCAGGCAGGACGCGACTTCCCTGGCACGATCAACCACAAGCCAGCGCTCTGGTTCGGGGAAGAGGAAGTCCGAGAACCCGGGTAAGCTTCTGGAGAGGCCCGGTCGATCTCGAAGGGAGCCGAGGGGGAGCGAGGCGATGGCCCTCCCCCCAAAGCGAAGGCCCAGGACGCACCTAAGGTGGTGAGGGCCTTGATCCACCCGGCAAAGGCCTCTACTGAGGTTGTCGCAGCGGCCCTGGCAAAGCTGGCAGAGGCCCAGAGTTACCCTGCCGCCGCAGAGGAAATACTCTTTCCAGACCATCGTTAAGACCCCGGCGGAAAAAGAGGGGGGGGCGGTGGCCATTACGGACTCTGATTCAGCCTCCGAGGAGGATCCGGTGGAAACCGTGAAAGGCCTCAATGAGAGGTTCATAGGCCTCAACGAGAGGCTCGAGAAGGTTTGATCCCAGGGGGAGGTTCCCGCTGATGTGATCGAAGATGGCGACGACGAGGGCCCAGTGGAGCAGCCATCCTGTCCGTCGCAGCCATTACCTGAGCCCCAGGATAGCTCGGCGGCCATTTTGTTGGCGATCCAATTCTTATGTACTGAGATAAGGACGAGGTTACCACGGACCCCGACGGAGGATCCAGAACCAGGCCCGTCGGGAAGCCCTCCGAACAAGCGGAAGTCCACCCCGCTCCGCCCTTTCTGCCTGCAAGGCCTGTGGACCCCTCATCCCCCTCGCCGGACCCCCGGGAGGATACAGCGACGGGGAAGGACGACGGCAGCGATGACACAACAGACATCCCGTCATCACACCCCCCCTCAGGCCTCTCCACCCGACGAAATTGGCTCTTTTCACGCCATGATAGCCAGGGCATCCGAGCTCTTCCAGCTCTGCCCTGAGGAACAGAAAAAGGAAGGTTTTCTTTCCAACGACGAGAGGCCAAGAGAAAGACAGTCCTCGCGGTGCCGTTGCTCGACGACATCTGGGACGAAGGGCTGGCTATCCTCAAGAACCCTTCCATGACACCCGCCAAGACGGACAGATACGAGAATTAGTACCGGGTCCCCGATGCTGTCCCCTTGTGCCTCAGGGCCCAGCCCACGCCGGACTCTGTCGTCTCGGCAGCGGCCAAGAAGAAATCAGATGGGTGCGGCGGCTTCAACTTCCACTTCCCCGCCGGACAGCGAGGGCAAGAAGTTGGACTCCATGGGAAGACAAGTCATCTCATTGGCGGCGACGACGATTAAGGCGGCCAATGCCTTTGCGATTGTGGCCCGTTACGACAGGGAGCTTTGGTTCAAGATGGCTCCTCTTCTAGGCTTCCTGCCGGACTACAAGAGGGTGGAGGCCCTACAGATTCTGCAGGAAGGAGAGGTGGCGTCAGATCACGCCATAACGGTGGCAACGGACATTGCCGATACCGGATTTCGCCAACTGGGCAACAGGGTTTGCCTCAGACGACGAGGATGGCTCAATGCAACAGACTTTCGCCAGGACGTCCAGACAAGAGTGTTGGACATGCCGTTCGACGGCAACAACCTGTTTGGAAAGATGGTGGATGAGTCCCTCCACGCCATCAAGACAGACACGGAAACAGCCCGAGCCCTAGGAGTCCTTCAGCAACGGCGGCCCTTTCGGAGCTCTGGAGGCAGACAGGGAGCCTCCAAAGGATACAGCGGCGGCTCTTCTACTTACCGCCAGGCGGCCCGCTCCTCGTCCCAGGAGGCCTACAGAGGCCGCAGCAAGCAAGGAGGGTCTCGCCGCCGTCGGCAAGGAGGCCAAGGCCTCTTCCAAGCAGGACTGAGCCGGCCGTAGCGTCGGGCCCCCACCGAAGCACCCCGGTGGGAGGCAGGCTGATGAAGTTCATCAGTGTGTGGGAGTCCATCTCCACCGACCATTGGGTGCTGGACACCCTGGCCCGCGGACACTCGCTGGAATTTCAAAAGAAGTGTCCTCGAATTCCTCCCGTGGCCTGGAAGGAGAATCGCGTCCCTCAACTGCTGTTGGAGGTAAGGGCGATGCTCAAGAAGGGTGCCATCGAGCTCGTCCCCAAGAGGCTCCGGGGCTCCGGAGTATACTCAAGATACTTCCTCGTTAGAAATACATCAAGGCACAGAAATTCAGGATGGTCACCCTCCAGCACGTGCTGGGACAGCTGGAGGAGGGTGACTTGCTATCGTCACTGGACCTGGAGGATGCTTACTTCCACATCCCCATTCTAAAAGGACACAAAGTTCCTCAGATTTGTTGTCCAGGGGCGTCCCTACCAATTCAGAGCCCTACCGTTCGAATTAAAGTCGGCACCCAGGGTGTTCACCAAGTGCCTCGCACCTGTGGCGGCGCGGCTGCGCCTGCAAGGGATCCACGTTTACCCCTACCTGGACGACTGGCTAATCCGTGCAAGGTCAAGAGAACTCGCCGTCGAACACACAGCGAGAACCGTCCGCCTGCTCACGTAGCTGGGATTCGCCATCAACTACCCCAAATCCCATCTGGTCCCGTCGCAGGTTGCACTGTTTCTGGGAGCGAAGCTCGATACAGTGAAGCGATTGGCATCTAAGTCGGAAGAAAGAATCAAGGCCATTTTGGGCAAGGTGCAGCGCCTGTTGGCCACGGATGTGGCCAGAGTGAGGTCCATCAAGTCCCTCCTCAGGATGATGTCCTCGTGCATCTACCTTGTGCCCCTTTGCAGACTTCGGATGCGTCAGCTACAAGAGTTCCTCGACACCCGCTGGATTCAAGCGGCGGGCAGCTTCGAAGACAGGATCCCGCTTGACAAGGAGTTCCGTCGGGCGATTCTATGGTGGGGTGCCCGTGCATACCTCGCGGCAGACATGGACTTTCTGACCCCGGCGTATCAGGAGACGGTAACGACGGACGCCTCCCTGGAGGGATGGGGGACCCATACCGGAGATCTCACACAAGAAGCCTCTGGCTCCTGTAGGAGAGGTCTCTTCACATCAACATCCTGGAGCTACGAGCCGTGTCCTGGGCGCTCAAATCGTTCCTTCCGTCCCTCAAGGACAAAGTGGTGAGGATCTTCACTGACAACACCACCAAGATGTTCTACATCCGGAAGCAGGGAGGCACCAGATCCCCAGCCCTATCCAAGGAGGCCCAGGATCTGTGGCACTGGGCCGTCGCCCAGGGGATGTTTCTGGTTCCCTTTCACCTGGTTGGAATAAAAAACTCCATCGCCGACTCACTCAGCAGGGACCTGCGCTCGTGCCACGAGTGGGAACTACCCCAGGACCAGGTGGATCGGCTCTTTCGACGGTGGGGCAAACTCCAGATCGACCTGTTCGTGACGGCGATGAACTCATGAGGTTCGCCAGCAGGTTCGCACAACCGAGGAGCATGGGCGATGCTTTCTCGTTCCCTTGGGACGGCCTGTTCCTGTATGCGTTCCCTCCGTTGCTGCTCCGTCTCATCAACAAGCTCAAGAGGTCCAGGTGCAGGATGATCCTCGTTGCACCGCCGTGGCATAACAGATCTGGTTCCCGGACCTTCTGGACTTGTCGGCATCCCCACCTATCAAGCTGGCGACGGACGCAGATCTTCTCTCCAGAGAAGGAGGCGCCATTCTTCATCATGACCCGGAGTCTCTGAACTTGCAGGCTTGGCTCCTGCAGCACTAGAGTTTGGAGGGTACGATATCCCGGCTGACTGCAGAGAGGTTCTTGCAAAACCCAGGGCGTCCTTAACTCTCAAATGCTATGGACATAAGTGGAAGAGGTTCTCTGTCTGTTGCCGTGCACAGAAGATTAACCCTCAGCGGATTACAGCCCCTCAAGTATTGCCGTACCTACTGTCGCTGGCCAAAGATGGACTGGCTCACGCCTCCATCAAGATGCATCTGGCTGCCATTTCCCGATACACCAAAACTACAGGACGGGCGTCCTGGTGGTCTCATCGCCTGGTGAAGGAATTCATGAAGGGACTATTCCGATCGTTCCCGCCGATGAGGGCCTCTGCCCCGGCGTGGGAGCTCAACGTGGTGCTGACCAGGCTCATGGGGGCCCCATTCGAGCTTATGCATTCGGCACCGTTGAAGTTCCTGTCTTGGAAGACAGCATTTCTTGTGGCCATCACCTTCGCACCACGAGTGGGAGAGATCCAGGCCCTATCTTGCAAGCCTCCATACTTGACTTTTCACGACACGAGGGTGGTGCTGAGGACACACCCCTCCTTTATGCCCAAGGTGCCGTCGGACTTCCACTTCAACGAGCCCTTGGTGTTGCCAGTTTTCTTCCTGTCGCCGACCGAGAGGACTTGGCACTCGCTGGATGTGGCTAGAGCGCTGAAGTTCTACGTGGACCGCACGAAGAGTTTTCGGAAGACATCACAGCTGTTTGTGAACTTTGGACCTGTGAATCAGGGGAAGGCTCTCTCGAAGGCTTCCATTTCCAGATGGCTCTCAGGCTGCATCATGCACTGTCACCGGTTGGCAAACTGACCGCTGCCCGGCTGTCCGAGAGCCCATTCGACCAGAGCGATCGCTGCTACCACGGCGTTCCTGTCTGGTGTGCCCCTGCTGGACATCTGCAGGGCTGCTACATGGAGGTCGACGCACACCTTCACATGATTCTACTGCGTCGATCGGGACTCCAGGGAGGAGTCCAGGGTCGGCCAAACAGTGCTGCGCAACCTGTTCGCTTAAGGTGAGCCTGGTGAGGAGGTAAGAGATGCTTAATGTTGAGTTGTTGTATTGCTTAATGTTGAGCCTGTTGCTACCTCCTGTGGTTGTGCATGTGTATACTGCTATGTATTCTTATATTCATGAGCATTTGAATCCATGCCAGACCCCATGCTGGAGAAGGAACAAGTTACTTACCTGTAACTGTTGTTCTCCAGCATGGGTCTGGCATGGATTCGCATGCGAACCCTCCCTCCTTCCCCTCTGCGGCTCTTCACTTGGTCATACTGCCACTTCATGTGCTACCAAATCTGAGGATGGCTGCCAGGGGAGGGGCTTAGGTAGAGGGCAGTTATTGGCTGGGGCAGTATGACCCAGAGATCAGTGATTGGTTACTACTAAGAAAGACAGATCAGAAACGAAAATGATACTGATTTTTTTCTTTACCGAGGATTCCCGGCCTGATGACGGGGAATACTCATGAGCATGTGAATCCATACCAGACCCATGCTGGAGAACAACAGTTACAGGTAGGTAACTTGCTCCTTGGGCTACTTCTAACGAACTGTATTGGAATAGACCTGGGGAGACAGTCTTTTTCCAAAAGAGACCCTCCTCGGAGTTCAGTTGACAAGGCAAGTAGGATATCGGTGCGTAGGTGAGCGTGGGAACCACCTTGGCTTTGTAAAACTCAATTATGGGAAGGAATGAGTATCTACAATATTTCCGTTTTAGAATTATCGATTGACTAGCAAGTGCAGTGGCTTTTCCTCTAAAGGACTCGATAGTGTGAGTCGCAGCTGTACTTTTAGAGATCTGAAACCCTACGTATTTAAAATATTTTAGCATTGCAATTTCTCTGCGGTTAAGATACCATTTGAATTTCTTTCCTAGATACCTGACCATTTTTTTAGGGTAAGGATTTTAGTTTTGCGTGTGTTGATTTCAAATTAGTTTTCCGCTGCATATTCTGCTAATCTATCGAATTGCCTTTGCAAGCCTACTGCAGTATAATCAAACAAGACGAAATCTGCGTATAATAAGTGAGTGATATTCACGTTGCCAATGTTTGGAGGGCCCTTCTGATTTGTTCCATGTATTTTCCCAGATCTACAATATACAGATTGTAGAGGGCAGTGGCTAAGGCATAACCTCGCTTGACTCCTGGTCCTGTTGGTATTTCATCACTTAGAAGCCCGTTTTCATTGAGACGGATTCTTATTGTCGTGTTTGTATGGACCCTCGAAGTTGTTCCAGCTGCATCTAAAGGACCATTCTCATCCGCCAGCTTCTTCCACAATCGGTTTCGATTTATACTGTTGAATGCCTTTGAAAAGTCTACAAATGCCAAGTATGGCTTGCTGTTGCTTTTCAGGGTCTTTGCTTTCAGCTGTGTAATTAAAAGAGCCAGGGGTGGGGGATGTCCCTAGCCCCTTTACAAAACCTGCCTGGAACTTGTCATTGAAACCATTTTTCTGTGCTCATTGCATCAATCTTTTTAATGGCGGTGCGGCATACATTTTCCCCATTACGTCCAGCTATTGGGCAGTAGTTTTTAGGGTCGGTCCGGCTGCCATTCTAGGGCATAGTAGATCATAGTATAGGCCGTTTTAGGGCATAGTATAGGGGTATAGTAACCAGGGATGGAGGACCCTGATGTGCTGCCTTGAGTCTTGCTGAGTACGTTTTAACGGTTTGTTCTACCGCCCATATGTTCACCCTCAGCCTACCTCCATTGTTTGTCACTTCAACTTTTGTAGGTCTTTTCTATGTAGGTAATGTTCCGTCCTCACAATATTAGTTTCAGTTTTTACCAGTTGTGGTTGATTCTTGTAGCGGTGGTTACCTCAAAAGAGCCTCTCTTTAATTAAATCAATCGAAGTAAAGACATAGTCTATGACGGACTATTGAGTTCCTCTTTTCCAAGTTGGGTGGCAATTGGAGTCATCTTTAAAGTGACCATTCATCACATGTAGGTTGCGTCTTCATCAGTTAGACACATTTCTCCTTTTTGGGACGATCATTTCTTGGATTGCAGCCCGTTTGTTTTCTTTTTCTACCAATAGATATTCAAGTCAAATTAAAATCACCACACAGGATAACAGAGGAATTGTCCAAGTTATAGGCCTCGTCAATTGCTTCTGCCATCGCTCCCACCATCTCTTTATTATCCACATCCGTAGGACTCCAATCAATGATGATCAATATCAGATGTCTCTTGATAGGCTCCCTTTGTTTGAGACAGATGTTCTTCTTTCGTAGGGTAGTTTGTTGTATAAACAATCCTCTGTTTCTGTATTTTATTATTTCGTAGTTATCCTTTGTGTTAATGTCAGAAGGCCCGCCCTCGGCCTGCCAGCCTCCCCCCTGATAACCGGGTTGAAAAAACGTAATCCCATCCAGGGAGGGCTCAGACCTTAACCAGGTTTCTTGAAGGCACAAAAAATCGAAATCGGCCCAGTGTAGCTCTCCATCCACCAGCAGATGTGAAAAGCCTCTCACGTTCCATGAAGCAAGTGTCAGTTGGTTTTGTTGGAACTTTGGTAGAGGTCTCTGCTACTGGGTTTGCTTTGACGCCAGGGCTGCTGGGAGCGAAGCCCAGGAGATTTCTCGTGCCTCTCCCTGGGTAGGCTGGGTTTTGTATACGATTTTCCTATTTTTATCTTTTCCTGGCTCACAGTTGATAGTCAATGCTAAATTCCTTGTCTGTTTTAGAGACCAATCTTCTCTCGCTACTGGTTCTTTGGTTTCTCCCGATGAGCTATTATCATCTTTCTGTCGTTGGTGTGCGCTGGCGGTCCTTTCACCATAAGATAGTTTCCTATGTTTTGCTGTGGCCTTCCGTGGTTGTCAGTACGACTTCAGAGTGACGTTCATCCGCTGACCCCATGTTAGTCTGCCAGGTCGAAACCGAGCATAAGGAAGCTGGCCTTCAATGTCAGAAGCATTTTTTTTTTTTTTTTAACCACAATAGACCTCAGGTGAACATGTACCAAGTCCATTCTGTCTTCTCTTCTGAACTCTACTATGGCGAAATCCTCAGTGTTAATTTGTCTTAAATGGGGAATACAGTAGCATAATCTTACCACTTTGTCTGTTTAGAATGAAATCAACTCCTTCGTCAACCACTCTTTCTAACCTGAGGGATCTTGTGTAGTCCTTTTCTTTTTTTCTTTTTTTCTTTTTTTTTTTCTTTGCTTTTTTATGTAATCGACTAATTGTTTCTCTTCCGTGGCCTCATATTCTGCATTAGTTAGCATGTTCATTTTTCTACTTCACAGACTCTGGGGTCACGACTTCTGTGTCTCCTCCAATGATCTCTGGCTATAGTAAAGCCCTGATTCTTCTTTATAGGGTCGGATCTGGGTGTGGATACCCCTTTCCTTAATCATTTGGCCCCCCTTCATGGTCTTTAAATTTTGCGATTGCACGTTCTCTTTTTTCAGCCAAGGTGAGGAAGGGGGATATCCACTCCCTGTCGGTTTGTTTTTGGTGCGGAGTCTTTTTTAGGTTCTTCGCGAAAGGGCTGTAATTCACATCCAGTTACCGGTATATCCTTGTCATCAATCAAGTAGGTAGGTAGATCCAGAAATGGGTTTGTGTCCTCTTGGGGTCATTGAATCCTTGTCTTTTTGGTAGGCATTCTCCCTCTTTTTAGAGCATGTTTCTTTTCTGTTTGAGCGCTCTACCCTACCCATACGGTTTGTTTTTCCTGCGCTGGCATTGGCAATTTTTTAAAGAAATTTCTTGTCATTCCCATTAGACGTTGGAAGTATCTTTGTGCCGCAATGGAACGGTCTGTTCTTCTTCCTTTTGCTTGCAAACAGTGGGTATGTTTTTTCTAATCGATTGGCATCCAGAGCTTCAATCATTGCTTTCAAATCCGCAATGTCTCGTATGCCAAATAATGCGCCACAAGAATCTTCCGCCTTTCGCGTCTGAGACCACAGTGCTTGGAGTCTTATTGCACTCAATATCTTCATCTTCCACAGAATCGGGGTTAATATTGATGGGTTCTTGTCCTTTATCTTCAATGTGCGATGTGTGGTAGGTTAATCTAGGTCTTTTTTGGGCCTGACCTCTTCTCTGTTAACCCCTTTTGATGATAATGAGGGATATGTCGTACAAATAATTGTATTGGGGCTATGCACTGGCCATCCTCTCCCCCTAAGCCTTCCAAAGGTTCGGAGTCAATTAGCTCTCTCGGTGGTGCTCCGGCTTGGCTTTTCACGCGATTTGTAGCCTTTAGGTATATGTTGTTATTGTGTTTTGTTGGTGAGTTTTTATTGTTTTTGGGTCCCCATCTAGCCCTTTGAGCAAGTGGGGGTTGCTGTGCCCTTTTGTGTTTAGCTGACGCCACCCATTTTCATTTTAGCAGTGGGGAGGCAATCTGCATGTTTTTAGACCCCAATATCGGAGGATCAGGAAAGCTAGATTTAGTAGGGCTTTAAAAGAGGCCACTTCTATTCTTCTGACCTACATCGATCTACTTCATCCTGTTGAGAGCTCGTTTTCTATTCTTTGTCGTAGGCTGTATAGACAGAACCTCTGGCATATTTACTGGTTTTGTTTCTCCATTTTTGTCGGAGCAACCTTGTGCGTTAAGGGCGCTATGGGCATTAGTCGCCGTTCCTGAATGTAGTGTCTGATCCAGTTCCCAGGCAACCGCCTCAGAGGGTGCTGTTAAAGTGGCTGTTACTTCCGAGTGAGGCACCTCTGGACCATCACCTCTTGATTTTGCCTTGTGTTAGCCAGAGAGAATTTATAGCCCATGTCAAGCATCGGGGCTAAAGGGGGTTTGTTTTCCCGCTGGGAGCGGGGAGCAGTCAACAAGTCCCCTCTTCAGGAGGCTCTGATGGTATAGCCCAGTTTTTCCTGGTTTACCTGCCATTCTGCACATTGAGATGTTGATAGCGTCTTTCACGTATCGGATGAAACCGTAGACTTGTAGCTCCATCGGCTGATCCCCCTCCCCCTGGTCTCGACCTGGTCGCATCATCCAGGTGTCCTGGTAATTGTTTCTTCAATGGTCTAGCCACTCTGGACATTCAGTTGACTGGCGAGTGACTGGACTCGTCTCAGGCGCTCCGCCCGGTCTCCAGGCAGATGAAGGTTTTTTAAAGTGACAGCCGCAGTCAGAAAATGAGCGCACTTCGCAGTAGAGAATACCGTATTGAGGTGTTCATATTGGTTTCCATGTTAAGTGCTGATGTCGGCTTGGAACGATCAAGGATACATATGATGTTCCTCTACCATCTGCATTTATTCTTAGTTATTTCATCCACATGTTTCTCCAACTTGGAGTGAATCACTCCTTTTTAATCTTGCAGTGTCTATCCGTTGTTCAACCTCCATTCTCCAGCTGCACTCCCTCTCAAGCCTGAAAAGAAGCATTACTACTTTTAAATGCTGAATTGTTTACTTTAGAACTTCTCAAAGCCTGACTTCATCTGGTTGAGGATGACTGTTTTATCAGACAATGAAGAGAAACTGCCGGGTACAGTAGGTGGTGCAGAATTGCCCAAGGAGGGAAACAACTGAAGAACTTGTGGTAGTGTTCTTGGCCAAGTGCAACTCTGCACAAATGGTACAAGGGGAAGGAAGCAAACCATGAGTAGGATGGAAATGTAGTATATGGTTGCAGTGTACAGGATGTCGCCCTTTTTTTAAGAACAATGCTTGGCCATTGACCAGTTCACTGCAGGGTAAAGAAATGGCTACTTGAGTCCAGTTGAAAATTCTGCACAATGTGCATTTGGAGAGTATGTTCATGTTGGATGACCACCTAGCCAAGGTTGCTCTAGGCTATCACTAATAGGCAAACACTGTGTTGTATCATAAGTACACCAAGCAGGAGGAGTGCGGTTACCAGCAAACCTATAGCATAAGGAATGCAGGTGTTTTAAGTGATTTGTAATGAACACTGCTTGCCCCAGCAGCGAGGCGACATCTCTAGTAAAGGGCTTCTGTACCAGGAGCTTTTTCACTACCTTACAAGATAGACTTCATTCATGAACAAACCGAGGTTAATGAACAGTGCATATTCTGCAGGTGTTGCCACCCTTTCTCTCCTCCTTGTCCCCTCACCTGTGGTGTCCCTCAGGGATCCTCTCTCTCGCCGATTTTATTTAATATATACATCTGGGCCTTGGTATGTCTCCGTTATTATGGGCTTAATTGTTACGCTTATGCGGATGACACACAAATCCTTATCTGTCTGGATCAGGAGCAATCTGAGGTCTCAGCCTGCCTCCATGACTGCCTTATGGCAGTCGGGATTTGGATGGATCAGAATTGGTTAAAGCTAAATGGAGATAAGACAGAGGTACTGTTGGTGGGATGTCCCCCCAACCCTTCACTGTGGACCCCTGCCTTTTGGCCGTCCTCTCTGGGCCCTTTACCTGGTCCAGTCAGCAAGGTGAAGAACCTAGGAGTTATTCTGTCTCCTTTTCCATGTCCAATCAGGTTACGCCGGTCTGGCAGTCCGCCCACCACCAGATCCGTGTCCTTAGGAGGGTCATGCCTATGATCCCGGAAGCACTCAGCCCCCCTGTAGTGGCTGCGCTAGTCCTTTCACGGCTAGACTATTGCAATTTGCTGTATCTATTGCAACCCATTGGTCTTACTCATCAACTCCAGCGTATGCAGAACCTTGCAGCTAGGTTAGCCACTGGCTCCTCCCTATGGTGCTCACATCTCACCTGTGCTTCGCCAACTCCATTGGCTTCCGGTGTCTCGACAAATTCATTTTAAATCACTATCATGCATCGGGCCATCCACGGCCATGGAGCTGAATTCTTGCAGTCTAAATTTTCCCGATACTCCCCGGACCGGTATCTCTGCTCCGCTACCTCTAATTTGCTCATCGTTCCGAGATTCAACCGGGAAAGGCTTGGTGGTAGAGCTTTCTCTATTGCCGCGGCCAAACTTTGGAACAATCTCCCTCTGCTATTCAAGGCCACTTCTAACCACTTTTGCTTTAGAAGAGCTTTGAAAACTAATCTATTCTAGCCACTGGCTTTTCCACCAGTTTTCCTTTACTGAGCAGTCTTCCTCTCTAGCGCCATGATGCCTTTGGGCGACTGTGCGCTTTACAAGTTGCAATAACATAACAGTGAACCATCGATCAGCAACACCTGACAATCATCTGGACTTCTCGCTCATCTTGTGTTTTGATCGAGCAGTGACCTACAGTAGCCCATACCACATTGTCAAAGACCACTGGGGACATACCAGAATGGCCCCTGCCTCTCCTTTTGGTTTACAAAAATGCACACAAACCATAGCACTGTAAGAGCTGCAAGTGGTGGAAGGACCCTTGAGCAGTATTACACTGCTGACTTTGCTGTTCCAGAGACCAATCAATGCTGACTTAGATTACCAGATTACCTCCAGATCTGACCCAGGAGTACTGGAGGTTTCACTCGGTGTGGCTGTCTGGGGCAGCAATAAAGATGGAAACAGGAGGATCTGAATTATACGTGTCACATTTCAGTCTTTAGTCCAGGTAGGGAAGGAGCAAGAAGGCCAGCACACACGTTCCTTTTATGGAAGATCCTAAGATCTTCGCCACCCAGGCTGACCAGCCTGCAAAATGGAGGCTGGGCTTTGGAAGTAGATCGGAGTCAAAACCCCAGTTTCCCTACCAATTCTCAAGCTGAATGGAGTATAATGGATGCTGAATTGAGCCAGCAATTAGGTACTGCAGCTATGCAGCTCCCTCGTGCTGAAATTGTGGGAGATGACACCATAGCATTCCTAAGTTAATTCTAGATAATTCCCTGATTAATTTTGCGCAAGTATACTAAACTAGATATGAGGCAAACTGATTTTTTTGTGTGCCTTCTTTACATAAGTTGGTGTATCAAGCTCCCATGTCATAGCGGATTTTGCATTGTCTGGCGAGCCTTATGTTAATGGCCCGCTGCTTGTTGTAATACTGTAGGCGGTTAACGTGGATGACAGACCTTTAGGACTAGTACTGCACAACAAATGTGCCATTATTGCCATCAGCACCACAGCACAAACTCTGGTATGACCACAACAGCACTATGGCCACCATGGGAATGGTGGATGGGTTCATCTACATGCATTATTTGGACTGCCAGTATGATGATGACAGTAATGGCGTCAGGTAGGCTGCATTTGGGATGGTGTCGTTGTGGGAACTCGAGAGGAGGGTGCCTGTGGTCACAGGCTGGAGACTCTGCTCCTTGTAATACGGGCATGTACCAAAAGGGAATGCTTTTGAACCGTGTTACCCGATTGGGTGAGATCATTTAATTGGTATTATGGATATGTCCTAATTTGACCATTTCTCAAAATGCATTGTAATGTTTAAATCACTCTCCAGTCCTGCTCTGTGCTTTCTTTGTCCCTTTTTTCTGAAAGCAACTCTTATTTCTTTGTTGATAGTAAGCATTCTCTTGAATTTAAGCCAACTGTCTCTTTCACACTAACTGTGCATTGTAAAGACCGGAGGGGGGTCTGTACTTCCACTCTCTATATGGTAGAGGAGAGGCGCAGAGGACCCTGCCAAGATTCTCTATTATTGGTGCGTCGTCGAGCAATTAGGCCTAGCTTCTCGGGTGATGCGGACTGGTTCTTCAGTACAGTGTAGTCCCCAAGCACCCCCAAAGGAATGTCCACACACTGTATTGGTTACAACAGTCTTTATATAATTAATATTTAAAGGTATATACAATATCACGATAACTCATTTTGTACTCCGAAAATCAACAATGGTAAATATATACAGTTCTAAAGTGGTACCACTAACGTTATCATATCTCATTAAAGTGCATACGGTCAGAATGACACACAGATCAAAATAAAGAGGGAACCAACAGTAGAGAGAGAATAGAAAGCAAGATGGTGGAACAATTGGCAGAATACTGACCCCAATACCTAGGCACGGTTCTGTGTGTAGATTCCCTTGCCACCCCCCCCCACCCTGGGCAACCTGTAGAAGAAAGATACAAGCCCAGTCCATATATTGTTCCCACTAGACTTTCCAATAGTTCTGCAACCCCAAAGTACCTTGGCGTTGTAGCGTTCCGCGTCGGGGAATAGACAGCCCTTCTTGAGTGTCTTCCCTTTCAGGCAGGAGTCACGGGTCGTCCGACGGAGAACAGGTCGAGCTACGACGGTGAAGTGGCCGCGTCGTTCCTAGCGGTGCTCATTGATGGGGAAGCGTAAACGTCCTGCCAGGAAGAGGCGTGCGGGGTACCTCAGTGTCGATAGTTCTGGACCGTAAAGAGTTGACGAACTGTGGCCCAGCGAGGGTGTTGAGTCGTCGGCGTCTGTGGTCTTTGGGTGGTGGGAAACTCACCGGTGAATGCTCCTCAGCACATCGACGGTCAGGCCATCTCCAGCAGGATACAGCAGCGATGATGCGGACAAGAGCGTCCAATGAAGTTCTTGGGCAATGGGAGCACGGTGGCTCCAGTCGGCGACAGCGGTCGTCGACAGTGGCGGACAACAGTCTGGGCGGTTCTCCTTGGGGTTCCGCAGCAATCCCCGTATCTGGCCGTCAGCTTGTCGAAGGTCTGTCTACCAGGCATCTTGGGCAAAGATCAGCTATGCACAATGGTCCCTTGTAGCTCGGGAAGAGGGCGCCTTACCAGGTCCTCTCTGGGTCAGTCATTGAAGCAAAGCAGCTTTCAGATTGCGAAGGAGAGCAACAACAATTCTTCTCGTCCAGCAGGGCTTCAAGATCAAGCTTCAGTTACTCGTCGTAGTTGACTTCAGCTTCTGAACACGATTCCTAGCAGTGAGAGGTCCCCAGATATACTGTTGATCTCCCATTCATTCCGCTGGGTCACACTCAAGCATCCAATCACGATTACGGTCATTCATGCAGGCAGCCAGCCAATCGGGCACATGGGGCATTCAGGCCATTCACTTCTCTCCAGACACTCACAAGTTATGTGGATTGGGACAAGTACCGAGCCATTCAACACTCCAAGCTGCATTCATACCGGTTTCGGGCAGGGCTGCCTCAACCATTGTCAACCACCAGATACCAGACAGCAACAACATAGAATGTATATTCGTCACACACTCCATTCACCCAGGTCCCACCCACAGGTGTACCCACAACATACAGATGTTGAGAAGGCTCCAGCCAGTCTGGTCGGCACTTCCCCACACTACCATATACGGAACTTCCACCCAACAGCCAGTCAGGGGAAGGGACAGAGGCAGGGCTTCCTGGGACTTCGGGAAGATCAAGGTAACAGGTGATGGACGGCAAGAGGCCTTGGGGGCCGTTTTGTCTCCATCCGGAATCTACCGATTCCAATGACGGGGCCTGGGCACCCCAAAATGGAGGACGCTCAGGGCACCAGTAATTTCAGCACAGAGCTGCCACCAGCCCGTACCCTGCTCTTTGGGTCACACACAGGTGCCCAAAAACATACACTAGGGGCACAGGGTTGCACCCCTACTCATGGGTGCCATGAGGGTATCCCATGGGTCTGTTCACCAAAACCAAGAGAGCGCTGCACCGCCGGAGTCCCACCTGAACTTCTGTGCGGAAAACACGACGGAACACACGACACAAAGCAGTAAAGGACAAGGATATGGGGGCCCTGTCCCTCCGATGCCTTTCCAGCATCACATGCATTCCATTTGTCTAATGACTCTCCCCTTTTCTTTTTCATTCCCTGAAGTCTTAACACCAACATCCGTTGTTATACCAAGGTAAATGGCTGAAGGCTGCATATACAAACTCAAAATACAGATGCTGTACCACTGGCCA
This sequence comes from Ambystoma mexicanum, assembly GCF_040938575.1. Classification (NCBI taxonomy): domain Eukaryota; kingdom Metazoa; phylum Chordata; class Amphibia; order Caudata; family Ambystomatidae; genus Ambystoma; species Ambystoma mexicanum. The sequence continues at coordinate 1,261,655,339 of NC_090928.1, forward strand.
TTCTTAATGGAAACCGAAGGAATGATAGCTGGAAGGTTTTGATTTAATCGTAACCTATGTGGTTGCTCTGGACTACCCTCCAGACCATAGTTTGCAGCCTACCATTGCATTACAGAAGGTGAAAGACTGAATACAAACCATGCTTAGTCCCACCCCAAACGGTGCCCTTTGCGACACCCAACCTGCATTACCAGTAACTCTTGCTTTTCTCTTTCAGCTGAGAAAGTAATGTCTCTCGGAAGGAATTGGCATCGGCCATGTCTGCGCTGCCAGAGATGTAAGAAGACACTAATATCTGGCAGCCATGCAGAGGTAAGTGTCATCAGAGAATGGTCCATTCTGTTTGGCAGCTATAATGGATGCATCTATACAGTAATTGTTTATTGGTGTGTTGGAATTCTTAAAGTAAATGATGCTTTGTAAAGTTTAAAAGACTTATTAAGTACATGTGACTTACTTTTTTGTTAAGTGGCTAACATTAGTCTTAAATTAATTCTTCCCCTAGCTGCATCGCTCCATCATAAAATATTTTTGTGATACTCTAGAAATAAGATTCCATATCACACCACACACATTCCTGACTTTGACTAGTAATGGACTTAACGTAGTGGGGAGCTTTCCACAGTACATACTGGAGGTGACATGTATGTGGGTTAAGTAGGAAAGACCAGTTTTGCCAAAAACTATTACTTAAAATGAGTTATCTGTAATCATTAATCTAAAATCTTTTATTCAGCGGAACTAACAGACTAGGGTTACATTCTAGCAGCTGCAGTTTGTTCATCCGCAGTGTTGGAGCTGGGGATAAACCACAGCCAACATTTGGTAATTTAGAAACAGCCCAAACTAACATTATGGCAATTTAACCCATACATCAAGCATATAACCTAGATCAAGATCATGTTTTTGTAACGGGAGATGAAATTTACCCTAGGAAAATTGAAACCACTGAGGAAAAAGAAATTGTATCATTAGTTTTCATGCCCAATTCACTTAAATATGTAAATGCAGTTCTCTAGTGAGAATGATCTACTCCAATACATTTAAATGTAAACTTTTGCAAAACAAAAAATGACCACACCTTAAAAGAAAATTGATATACATTACGAAAACTGTTAATGTAGTTGGAAATGTTTTAAATGTATTGAAAAAAAGCTATACATACACATCTATACATCTCCTAACCCAAGGCATTGCATATTGTCTACTTGAATCACAATTGTATATCATTCTCTCCACAACAATATGCTTTCAAATCCATTCAATGCACGCACAAGACAGTAGTGGGCATCTGCAGTGCACTACCCAGCTAGAGAACATTTAATGTATATCACTTGCATGCAATCTAATTGGGTGCATAGTTCATTGATGGTAAAAATGTTTGTCTAGTCAACAATTCTGCAACAAAAGGCCAACTAGTTTTGCCTTTCAGCGATATACAATCACTTTTGAAGACCATGCATTCTTTAACAGCCTACTGTTAAGTTTACTGGTATTGCCTTTTTAGTTTTGGCACATGAGATTATACATTCTCCCCACTTTGTGGCCCAAACCTGGTACTGCGAGAAGAGAAATGCTGAGAATCCTAATGTTTGACTGTTAGTTCCAAAAAACAAAAACCCCTACCATCGTCTTGACCCCTGGACAACCATGCACCGGTCTTAGACGATCTCCTAGGGGGTGTGGATCACTATACCCCCCCTGCTTCTATGTCTCAGGGCCTATATGTGCACTGTTACTCCTAACATACATACACCTATAGACACAATAACACAAGACACAAAGAAAAGACATGAATCGATTCAATTATAACAATAGAATACATTTATTTATGCACAGCAAAGCATAATTCAAAAAATACTAAAACTATTGCAACCATCCAATTTGCACCTTTTATACTTTTGGTGCAAATCTACCATGCAATAACTATAAGCCTTACAGGTTTCTAATGCAAGCCTATGATGCAAGCCTGTGATTCTAATGCAGTCTAATGCAAGCGTCAGCATCCCTCTCCTTCATGCAGGATCAAACCTATCTAATCCACACCATACTTCACTCTCTCTAAGACAATCCCTGTCTGATTTCCCCTACTCCCAAACCCAAAGCTCTTTGTGTGAGGTCTGTTCTAATCAATCAGTTCAGTCTAGGCCATAAACCATACTTCCCATTTGCATCTCTCTCCTCTCTAGCTCTCTTTGTCAAGTCTCTCCTCTCCTGCTACTCTGCAATCAGCCAGTCATTCAGAGCCGGGCCTCGCTCTCTCTCTGCCAGATTGATCTCATCAAGGCCTCATCAGGTTCTGCTGCACCAAGACACCTTTCCCTCATCGCATCTAGCACCATCTCCAACAGCAACTAGCCTGTCGGATTCTCCCACAGCAACTACCTGAAGTCTCTCTCTCCACTTCTCGTTATACTTTCCAATGAGGCACTCATTCCCATGGTTACTTACATTCTCTAAGCTAAGAATGTCTTTCTCTGTTACCAATGCCTGCTAGTCTGTGTTATGCGTGTTGTCTGGTCTCTACGTGTTCTGTGTCAAAGTGACATTGGACATCATATCTCTGCATTGGCCTTCTGTGTGTGGTGCAAAACACCATCTATTCCTCCATTTCTCCATTCACTCCACTGTTGGCTCTCTGCATCACGAAATCCTCTCTGTGCCCGTGTTCAAAGCATCTCCTTGCCTGAAAAGGCTTCTCTCCCCTCTTCCCATGTCTGGCTCCCTTCCACCGTTGCTGTCTTCGCGGCTCACCAAGCCATGCCATGCAGATTAGCCAGGCCGTCTCCACTCGGACAAAGGCGACCTCTTATGAACCAAACTGTTTACGAATTCCTTCTCCTAGTGTACCATAACAACTCCGCACTGAGCCCAGTGCCCCTCTGTCTACTTCAGAAATGGCTTTATAATGCCATCTAAATGCTTCCTAACGTTTATGCTTTCTTCTCGCAAATCCAAGTGGTAACTACATGCAAACATATCAAACATATTCTAAGTGCACACTCTACATACATACATGTGTACATAACTTATCTCTAAATGTGTGACTACAAAGCATAACAATGTGTCATTCTAAATGGCTCTACATGGCATTTCCAAATATGACGGTGTCATTTCAGGCCTCATTCGTTCTCTCTAGTGCCTAGCACGTTTCTCTCACAATGGCGAGCGCTATAATGCATACGTATCAATCTAAAAGCATTTCTTTCAATCATGTATGGCAGTAACATAATTAAGCAAACCCTTCATATAACGGGGCCTATTTCTTTCTTCAAATGCATAAATACAAATGGCTAATGCATACAAAGTGGCAGTCTAATATATGGTAGTGTAATGATGCTACTTCTTCGTGTACTACTAAACAGGATGCAATAACAGATAACTAAACATGAATGAATAGCTGGATTCCTAAAGGGATAATACTAAATATTGGTTCGAGGGGATTGGGTCCTCCGATGTATCCATATCTATGACAGTAATCACCACAGCTGTGCTGCTTCGGAAACTTTTCGGCGTCTGCGTCGATGATGTCGATACGCTGTCCTCGAGGGCCTCTGTCGAGCCGACGTCACTGGATGTTATAAGTAGGGCGCACGCCACCCGTAGCCTCGGTTCCGTTTTTTCCGTGAACGTGTTTGCTTCGGAGATCTCAGCGCACCTCGGTTCTACTGAATCCTGTTCTTTCGGTTCTAAGAACCGGTTTGTTTGTGTATTAATATGTCTTCGGATTCTTCCACCCCGCGGTCGGGGTTTAAGAAGTGACGGGTTTGCGGGTCCAAGATTTTGTTGACGGACACGCACAACGTTTGCCTCTGGTGCCTCGGGGAGCACCCCGATACGGATGACTGTCGACTGCCAGTCGCTTACATCGAAGGCCTTGCGGGAGCGTAAGAAGAAGCTGTCGGTGGGTAAGGCGGCCAAGCCCCAGAAGTCGCGATCCACTGGACTTTCGACGGACGATTCGAGGGCCGACTCTCCGCATCGTCGTCGTGAGTCAGGGGGGTCTCGGTCCAGGAGTCGGTCTCGCATTCCTCTGCCTCTTCGAGGCACTCACGGAAGCGCCGTCACAGGCTGCCTTCGCTGTCCTCATCCGAGGACTCCACCCGTCGGCAGGTTGCTTGTTCCAACAAGCATTCCACTCCTGAGGAATGGGATTCGTTCCGGCAGGAGATGATGGTGATTTTGCAGTCGCAGGGCTCCATTCCATCCGTGCCGTCGAAAGACGCCCGCTGTGAGCGTGCTAGAGACACCACTCGTGCGCCTTCGGGCTCGAGCGGTCATAGCGACCACCGGGCGCCTTCGATGTCCCGGTCGGACAAGGCTGGTCACTCTAGGCATACCCGTTCTAGGACCCCGTCCTCAACGCCCTCGAGACCGTCTGAGCCTGTGAAGTCTTCGAGGAAGACATCGATGTCTTTGGCGCCGAGGTCGTTGAGGGACTCTCTCGAGGCTTCGCCTCCGAGGAAGCCATCGGCGCCCAAGCTGTTGAAGGACACGCTCGGGGCTCCGCCCTCGAGGACTGTGTCGACGCCGTCGAAGTTTTCGGCGCCACGCTCGACGCCGATTCTGTCGACACCTTTCGAGGCTGCTTTGTCGGAGGTACCCCGTGGCACGGTGGAACCCCCCAGAAAGGCTCTGGCCAAGGCAAAAAATGTCTGTCCCTTTTTCTGTGCCCTCCTTCCAACCTCTGGATTATATCTCTGAAGGGGATGAGGGGTCTGAGGAAGGCATGGTGCCTGAGGAGGCGCCTGATGAGATTTTGTCTGGTCATAGCCAGATTGAAGATCTGCGTCAGTCGCTGCATGACGCCAGTGGTCTGGACACCTCTCCAGAGGTGGATTTCTGTAGGCCTGAGCATGGCCCCTATGCCGAGTCCTCATACCGGCGCCTTATGTCGAGGGTCAGGGAATACTTGGGGTGGTCTGCGCCACCTGTGGATTTTCTGCAAGATGTCCTGATGGACATCCTCGACCAAGGTCCTCCAACTGACCCGGTACTGCCTTTCCATATGGCTTTGCAAAGAAGGGTGGCGGCGGCTTGGACTGTCCCGGAGAGTCTCCCAGCAGTAAGCAAATCTTTGCCACGAAAATACCGCCCAGCCAGTAGCGACCCCTGTTACTTGACCACGCACCCCACTCCGGAGAGTTTGGTGGTGCAGGCAGCTACGGCCCCAGCAAAGCAGGCGTCGTACCCTACCATCCCTCCTGACAGGGATGACAAGCGTTTTGATGGCTGGGCAAAGAAAGTGTTTTCTTCAGGGGTATGGTTTTACAGCCGCCAACTCAGTGTGTGCCTTGTCACGTTTCACGCACACTCTGTGGAACTGTATTTCATTGGTTTTCTTGCTATTGTACAGGATGTGTGAGTCTGTTCAGTCAGGTCTGGACATGGCGGATTGTGTTAGCCGGTCCATGGCGGCGAGCACCGTAATACGCAGGTTTGCGTGGTTGCGGAAGTCGGGGTTTACTCCTCATGTGCAAGCCCGGCTCCTCAACATGCCCTTTGATGGTGAACATCTTTTTAGCAGAAAGGCTGACGAGAGTCTTGAGAGGTTGCAGACCTCAAAAGCTGCAGCAAAGTCATTGAGCGCTGCAGTTCGCCAACCTCTGCCTTTTCATTCTAGGGGACAGCAATGGATGGGAGGTTCCTTTCGATATTACTCATCCTTTAGTAAATCGAGAGGAGCTGCAAGTCGAAGGGGCCACCGTAGGAGTGCCAGAGGTGGAAAACCGGGTACTCTAGGTGCCAAGGCAGCTCAGGCAGTTGCCTTTTTGCCCTCAGGCACTGCCGCTCCAGCTCAGTCATGAGGCCAGGTCCCATGGTTTGCCAGTTGGGGGAAGGCTGGCGCAGCATCTTGTAGAGTGGCGTGACATTACTTCAGATGTGGGTTCTGGAGATCATAGCCCACGGCTACTGTCTTCCTTTCCGGCAGAGGCCTCACGGCAATCCACCAGGGAATCTCTCTTTGAAGAGTCCGGATCCGCTCCTTGCGCAGGTAATTCAGTCCCTGCTGGAGAAAGGCGCAATAGAACTGGCGCCTGTAGCAGAGAGGAACAAGGGATGGTATTCCCCTTATTTTTTGATTTCAAAGAAAGTTGGGGGATTGAGACCCATCATGGATTTACACGGTTTGTACAAGCTCCTCCGGAAGGACAAGTTCAAGATGGTTACTCTTTCTCAAGTCCTCCAGGCCCTTCAACTTCAGGACTGGTTGGTGTCTCTCAACCTCAAGGACGCTTACTTTCATGTGCCGATCCATCCCAAGCACAAGAAGTACCTGCGGTTCGCGGTTGGAGACTCTCACTTTCAGTTTCGGGTCCTGCCGTTGGGATTGATCTCCGCCCCGAGGGTCTTCACCAAACTCATAGTGGTGGTGGCAGCGTGTATCAGGAAAGGGGGGATCCACGTTTACCCCTACCTGGACGATTGGTTGATCAGGGCGCGCTCTCCTGAGCAAGTCCTGGATCATCTGTCCGTCAGCTGCCACTCCCTTCACAAGCTGGGCTTCTCCCTCAACTTAAAGAAGTCCCATTTGACGCCAACCCAGCGGCTCCAGTACATCGGAGCAGTGCTCCACACATCCCTGGGGCAGTGTTTTCCTCCCCAGGTGAGGGCTCATCACATTCAGCAGATGGAGCACAAGTTTCAACACGCCAGAGTCTCCCAGCGTTCGAGTTCTTGAGGTTGCTCGGTCTCATGGCATCCTGCATTCTCCTGGTGCCAGAGGCCAGGTTGCGGATGAGATCTCTGCAATGGGCCCTCAAGATGCAGTAGTCACAGTCCTCCGGCAGGATGTCGGTCCCCGTCCAGGTGCCGCCCTCGGTCGCCCAGGACCTTCTGTGGTGGGCCGTCGGAGGCAATCTGATGAAGGGGGCTCCATTTTGGCTAGCCTGGCCAGAGGTAACGATCGTGACGTACACATCCCTCACGGGATGGGGAGCGCATGCCAACAAGTTGACAGTCAGCGGTCGTTGGTCTCCGAAGTCCAGACTCCATATCAATCTGTTGGAGCTGAGGGCCGTCAGGCTTGCCCTGAAGGCTTTTCTGCCGACTCTGCGAGGGAACAATGTCCTGATTCTGACGGACAACAGTGGCCATGCACTACCTCAACAAAAAGGTAGGGGGGCAGGGTCACTTCCTCTGTGCAGGGAGGCGATGCGAGAACCGAAGAGAAGCTGAAAGAGGAACACTACCACGACTGAACCTCCCGGTGAAGCCCTGCTGCTGGTCCGAATCTCCAAACTTCGACGACATAGAAGATTTGCAAGGAATCTTCTTCCCTTGAGCTGGTGTGACCAACCCATTCGCCAAACACCAAGCAAGGCCTCCCTCCCCTGGTCGAATTTGCTATGCACAGCTGCAGTGAACCGGATAGCCAGGAGGACCGGACCCTGTTTGGGTTTTAAGGAGCGCACCTTTTATTTGTTGCTTTGCTCTGCTGCTGGTTTCTTCCCTGGGCAGTGCAGGACCCATCTGTCTTCCTATTTCTTGTTAGTTCGACAGTCGCTTCAGAGACTGTGAGCCTGCAGGACCTGCCAGGAACTTCTGCCTCAGCTACAGCCTTCTTCATTCAAGGTACTGTTCTAACCCGGTTGTTCGTTCTGTCCGACCGCGGTGAAAGTGTTTGAAATCTTTCAGCAATCCGAGGGCTTGTCCTTCTCTACTCTTTTAAATAGCCTTTCCTTCGACCAACTTCGTTTCAAACTCTTGGCAAAGATTTAACCGCAAACTACTCTGAACTGTGTGATCCTCTGCAGAGACTCTGAACCATTAACATTGGCCCAGGCCTATTGATTTGAATCCTCATTGTAGCGAGCCTTTTCTGGATTACCCTGCCTACTTACTTATTGGTGCTGCTTAATTTTGTATAACCCTGTCTTTCCCTCCTTTTTTAATTGCTTGAGTGCTATTTTGCTCACACTTCATTTTGAGCTTAACTTGTCCAGAATTGTGTTGTGTAGTAAATTGAGTGATTATTTTTTTTTTTTTTTTTTTTTTTTTTTTTTTCTGCTGCTTTACTTGGTGAATTGTTTTACAACAATCCTTTCCGGATTAGGATCCCTCTCCATGTAGCCTCATCCATCTCCCATACAGTCCTCATGTCCACCTCCCCGTCATCATTGGCCTTAAAGTATTCCTTTATTTCCTCTCATCTGGGATGAGAACACAGGGTCCCTCCAAAGCAAGTCATTGCACCTCCATTTCGATCCTTTTGGGGGAATTCCCGCCCACTGTATATCCACCGTCACCATGTCCTGGTCGGACCACGAGATCGGGACGATCTCCGAGCCTCCTCCCATATGTTGTGTGAGATGTACAGATAATCCTCGTATAGGTCCCATGGGGTGGGGAGTAAAATGTATAACCCCTTATACTGGGGTGGAGATGGCGCCAAATGTCCCTCAACCCCCACTACTCCATTGAGTGGTGGAACTTGCGGTGTCCAGGACCCAGTGGCTCCTGTGCCCTTTCCTCAAGGCCCTGCCTATCCATGGCTGGATCTGCCCATGTATTTAGGTGCCCCCCTGTGATCAGGTGCCCGAGCTCTCTACCAGGATTTTAACAAACGTGTCCTTCAAGAAATGTATCTGTCCCTGGTTGGGCGCGTACACAGTGGCAAATGTAAACCTCGTTGTCTTAATGTCCCCTGGGAACAGTAAGGCTCTCCCATTTACATCAGACCACACCTTAGTGACCTCCATCCTCAAAACTTTCTGTACCAGAATACCCACCTCCGCCTTCCGCAGATGGCCGAATTCCCGTCCCACAAGCCAGCAAGGGACCTTTTTTCCTCCCCTTAAGAGTACCTGGTTTCCTAGAGAAGCAGAATGTCCAACTCCGACCTCCGGAATTCCTTCACCACCATGTAGGGTTTGGTGGGCGAGTTCAGACCTTTCACATTCAGGGTGCTGAGCCATAGGCATTCGTTCCCCGGTCTATTTCTAATGACACATTGAAGTTATCCCCAACCGGGGGTGGCCTACCCTCCTCCTCTTGGACTTCCGTATATCTGGCCGAAGCTTGCCCGAACGTGACTCTACTTCTGTGACACTCAGTACCTGTTGGGATCCCCCTCACCCCTTTCACATATCCCCAGCCCTCCCACTCACCCCTCTGGTGCTCGGCTACACCCTGTGGACATCACAGGGTTAAAACCGAACCACCTGCGGGAACCCGCACAGAGAGCAGATACACTAACATAGTGGCCCCCCATAAGAGGTGGCTGCAAAGTTACTCTAGCCCGCCGGTCTGGGCCTGTTGGGGCCTTCATCGATCACTGCGCCACCCCATAGTGGTCTGACTTCACATGTCGCCTCTGTTCCCCTCTGCTGGGGGGTATTCAGCTTCTTGACCTTCTGCAAACCCTTGATTCGCCGCCTCCTCGCCCCCGGCATTTCCCAGCGTCCTTCGTCCGGCTTTCTCTCCCTCGAGGTATGGGGGGCCTCTCCTTCTCCCATCAAATCGCTCATAGCTCTCTTAATCTCCTGCTCCGAAGTGAGTCTGCATTTATGCCCCTCTACCTTGAATGATATGGAGAAAGGGATCCCCCATCTGTAACTGATTCCCTTTCCGCTTAGCCACCTTGTAAGGGGGTGCGCAAAGCCTTCTCTTGAAGAGGGTGAGAGACGATAGATCCTGGAAGACTGTCACCTGTGCCGAACCATACATTCTGGAACCCTTCCTTCTTGCCTGTTCGAGGATCTGGAGCCGATCACTATAGTTGTGGAAGCGTAGACGCACGGATCTGGGGCCGTTTGCCACCCCCCACCCCTGTGTATCCGCTCTATTTTTTTTTTAAACACTCTTTATTGGCATTTTATAATAACATCCCAAGTACCACCCCCCACCATCACACTGAGCCCCATTGTCCCCATCCCCCCAAACCTCTCCCCCACATACATCGAATAACTTTAATTAAACAGCATTAGTAACTAACCCTGCCCACCCCCCTATACCCCCCCGCCCCCCTTTCCAGTGTCCGGATTAGCCCTTCGGGCCTCCACTCCTTCCATCGATCACAGCATACAGATCTACAACATCCATGGTTTCCCTGAGGATCAGACTTGTCTTTGCCAGGTCACTAGTGCCTACCTCCCCCATTCCACCTTACCCCCTCATCCTCCCGCCCCTATCTGTGTTTCTTCACGGTGGTCGTAAATCGTTGTCCTTTGACAGGTCATTTAGCAATTGGGTCCAGTGGATCGTTATATCTTCCCCTTCCGTTTCTGATTTCACCTTCTGCAGAACCGTCAATTCCGCCAAACCCCATCTCCGCACATCCTTTTGCCAGAGGTTGATCGCCGGGCCATGTGGGCACTTCCACGCTATCGCCATTCTGGGTTTAGCCAGTATAAGCAGAAACCGGCCCATTCTGTTCCGCACTTTATGCCTCTTCCCCCCTGGGAGCTTTCCCCATAGACACGTTTCCGGACACGTTCCAGGCCAGTTCCCAATAAACCATTCACCCCTTTTAGAACCTCATCCCAGTATTCAACTATTACCCTACAGTCCTATGCCATAACCCTGCCTGCGCCGCCCCACATCTTGGACATTCATCCAATAGATCCCTGTTCATTGCTTGGGGTCACATACGTCCTATGTAAAATATTGAATTGAACCAATTGAAAACGGGCGTTCCTTGATGTCTGCCGGACCAGCCCCCAGATATTCACCCATTCAGCACTCGGTATTGGGCCCATGTCTGCCTCCCATTTCCCCTTGACCCTCAATTCCCCCTCTGCCCTCCCCTCCCGAAGGGCCATATAGATCCGCGAAATGTGGGCCCTAACCCCCACCTGGTCTAGCAGTACTCGGAGTACCGAACACGACTCCGGCTCCTCCGGGATTTCTACCCACAGCTCTGCCAGCCTACGAACCACTGCCCCATACGCTAGAAATAAAACCTGCGATAGGTCTCATTTCCGGCACCAATCCTCAAAAGTAAGTAGTTTCCCCACCTTCAAAAAGATCCCCCACCGTTTCACATCCTTTCTCCCGAAGTCTCTGTATCCCTACCCTCCCAATCGCCTGACAGAGCTTCTGATCAGCCCCCCATGGGAGACTGTCCTCATACCGCCCTCCGACCCCTCTGCCACCAACATACTTCCTCCACGTCTCCCTTACTGCCTCAAACACTACAGCTCTCCCTTTATCACCTAATGGATACCAAAGCAGCTCCACCGGCCTACAGTTTGGCGGCAGACTCCCTATCAATCCCTTAAGGCCCCCCCCCCCACGGTTGGTCCCACACCAACACTGCCTGCAATTGTGCCGCCACAAAGTATTTCTCATAATCCGGGAGGCCCAGTCCCTCGTCCTCCCTTGATCTCTGCAGTGTCTCTCTAAGGACATCTTCCTCCTCCCAGTATCCCATAATAACTCCCTTATCTTGACGTCTAACAGAGTACTCTCTTTGCCACGTATGGTATGTTAGTAAAGAAATAGAGCAACCGAGGCATGATCACCATTTTACATAGGGCCACCTTCTCCATCAGAGAAAGGGGTAATACCTTCCAGAACTGGACGGAGTCTCCTATTCTGGACAATGCCCTCCCCGTATTGTGTACGAACGTGTCTTCCAGCTCATGGAATACCCGTATCCCCAGATATCGAAATTACTCAGTCTCCCATTTTATCCCCAGCTCCGGTAGCTGCCCCAGTGGGCGATCCCCTAGCCCCCCTAACGGGAGCAGCACCGATTTCTCCAGATTGATCCAGAAACCCGACATGTAACGAATGTCCTGCAGTATCTCTAACAGCTCAGGGAGATGCACCTTGGGCTCTACTACATACAAGTAGTCTGCGTAGAGGGACACTGTTTTTGACCCCCCACCTCAATTCCAGCATCCAACATTTCTTGACGCAGGAACGCCGCCAACGGTTCCAGGGCCAATTCAAACAAAATTGGGGAAGCTCTACATCTTTACCGCGTCCCCCTGCCCAACTCCCATGTCTCAAACACCCAGTTGTTTGACCTAACCATCGCCAGCAGTTTTTCATATAGAAGGGCAAACAATCTACAGATATTTTCACCAAACCCGAATTCACGCAGCGCCCGAAACAACCATTTCCACTCCAGGGAATCGGACGTTTTCATGGCGTCGAACGAAGCTAATGCCATGTCGTGATTCTGTGATTTCACTAGGTCCATAACATGATGTAGACGAGAGATGTTGCCCGATGTATTCCTTCCTCCGATAAACCCACATTGATCCGGATTGACCAGGCTCGGCGCTACTCCTGCCAGCCTAGCAGCCAGGATCTTCCCTAAGATTTTCCCATCTACCTTCAATAAGGAGATGGGTCGATACACTGCGCAATCCCTTGGGTCCTTCCCCCTACTTTAGGATCACCATGATCACAGCTTCTCATCGATTCCGGGAGACAGCCTCTCTGAAAAGCCTCCTCATACACTTTCTGAAGCTGTGGTACCAGGCGATCAGCAAACATTGAGTAAAACGCCACTGGGAGCCCATCACTACCCGGCGCTGTGCCTGTCCTCATTGCGCGTATCGCCCAGCGAATGTCCCCCTCCTCAATCGGGGCCTCCAATTCTTCCCGCCTGTCCTCCCCCCAATTTCGGTAACTGCAGCGACTCCATGAGATCCTCTACATCTACGTATCCTCCCTCACTCGTATATAACTCCTTGTAGAATGCTACAAAGGTGTCATTAATCCCCTTCTGGGTCCCAACTATCTCCCCCATGTTTGACCTTGGCTGGGTTATGACCCAACTCGGATTCTCCCTGCCAATCAACCAGGCCAACAACCTGCCCGGCTTGTCCCCTTCCCCGTGCAATCTAACATCCCGCCTGCTGTTATCGAAGTGCGACAACTCTGACACGGTTCCCTGATAGAGTTCCAACTTCTGCGCCAAAGCCTCCCCCACCTCTACACCCCTCGCCACCACCCTATCCAGTTCCGCCACCTGTTCCTACGTTTGTTCTAACGTGGCTAGGAGTTTCTTACGCATCCCTATTGTTATGGATAGGCATTTCCCGCCTTGAAGGCTTCCCACAGCACTCCCCTAGATTCCACCGAGCCCTCATTTAACTCGAAGTACAATCTAATCCCTTCTCCGAGTTCACCCACAAATGCCCCATCCTGCAGCACCTCCCTCTGCAAACGCCACACCCGCCGCGGGGGTCTCTCTGTGGACCCAAATAGCGTGGCCACTAAGGGGGAGTCGTCTGACAGTGCGCCCTAAATACATTGTTTTCCCAAAATGCTGACAATGCTCCCTTCCCGTTATTATGTAATCCAAATGTGAATATGAGCCGTGCACACCTGAATAGTAGGAATAAGCCCTTTCTTACCCATGCTTCTCCCTCCACACCTCCACCAGGTCAAGCTTCTGCATTATCCCATGAAGAGACCCCGCCATATACTTCTTGGGCACCCCCCTGCTCCCCAACCCATCCAACCGCTCATCCAGATGACAATTAAAACCCCCTCCCCATATTATCATTTCCCCCCTATACGCCCTTATCATATGAAGCACCGAGGGGAAATACTCCGCGTCATCTATATTTGGTGCATACGAATTAACCAAACGGATTGTCTTGCCCTCCCATGAACACTGCACAAGCACTGTTCTGCCAATCTCATCCTTTGATACCGCCTCCGCCTTCAATGGTGTTCTCCTTGCCACCCAAATGAGCATCCCGCTAGCCTGGGTTGAATGTCGTGCCATCACCTGCCCCCCCCCAAAGTTTTCCCCAGTTTCCCCAACACCTCTGTACCCGCATGTGTCTCCTGTATCAAGGCCACTTGTATCCCCTGACTTTTCAGAAACTCCCCCACTCTCCGCCTCTTCTGGTAGTTCCCCAATCCCCAGACATTCCATGTCCCCATAGTCAAACTTCCTAGCCTACCCATCTAAGCTATTGATGCCTTCACTCACGTTATCCCCTCACCTCTCCCAGACCCCCCAATATCTGTCCTCCGGTCCACCTCACCCTTCCCCACACACGATATTGCTGCTGTGTCAACTCTTGCCTCACCTCCCTGTCCCCAACCCCCCTCCCCCCTTGTACCTGTCCCCAACTAGGCGCTTTAACCTCCAAACCTCCCCCCACCTCCCTGACTCCTCTCCTCCCCCTTGCCCCCGTCCTCCCCTCCGCCCCTTGATCCCCATAACATAAGTAAGCCCACCCCCCTGAGCTCCAATCCACCACTCCCTCCTTCTCCTTAATTGTAGACCCATTGACATACTCAACCACCCCCTCCTCTCCTCCCACAGGGTTAGCAGCCAATAGTGTTGTTTGTACTGGGATTTCCATCACCTCCCCCATGCCACCCCTCCAATATCATACCCCCCCTAGACCTGTATCGCCTCCATTAGCGAGTCCAAAGTCACTATACTTCCTTCCCCTCCTGAAGATGTCTCCCCTGCCTGCCAATCTGATCCATCCTGTCTATGTGGCCTGCCCTTTGCTTCTGCATATTTTTCAATTCGTTGCTGGCTTTTAACCATGTTGGACTTAATTTGCACAGCTCTGTACCCTGCTGGCGCTCCAGTGTCCGATACTGCTTGCCGCACGTTGTATCTCACAGCGGTGTCTCAGCTCCCTGCCAGGCCTCCCCCGTTCTCAAGGTTCCACTCTCCAAGTCCACTGCTTCAGGGGGCCCCCCCAACTCCAGGAGCCCCAGCTACCACTCAGTTCTTATGAAAATACTGCCGTAATCCTTGATGCCGGGTCACTCGGCTACCTCCCAGCCGGGTCTCCTGCCTCCACCGGCCCCAATGGGGGTACCTTCCACCCCATCATCTTCTCCTCCTCTACTATGCCACCCCTTCAGTCCCTGGGGGCGGCTACTGCGTCCACCCCTAATGTCTCTTTAACAGGTGTCACTCCTCTCCACCTCTGCCTACTGGAGGGGCTGCCTGCTTCAACTCCCACGCACTATCGCTTGGCTGCTTAACATCTCCAATGGTGGGGGACACCATGAAATGTGACCCTTACCTTTCTGCTGCCCTGGCTGTTCCCCTCAGCCCCTCCACAGCATCCGGGGTTCCAGCTCCGTGTCACATGTATACCTCCACTCCCAAGGGCTCCTCTTCAGCACACTGCTTCACGGCCGCCTTCCCGCGCCCTGCGTACCGCTGCACACTTCGCCGCTGCGGCTCTCTCCCGCCTCTCAGGGGACGGCTGTCTCCACCCCGGGGGAGGGAAATGCCTCGCTAATCCCTCGTGTCTCGGGCGATACTCCTCCCCATCCGCCTGCTCCTCCTTTCCGACTGGGGAGGGCCTGTCTCCAAGTCTCTCACTGCCGCTGCAACCCGGCGTATCTCGGCTCCCTCTCCCCACCGGAGCGGAGCCTGCTTCCCGTGCCTGCCGTGCACCCAACCCGGGCGCGCCGCGTCTCTCTTTTGCTCCCAAATGCCGGGCGGGCTGCCTTCCTCTTCCTCAAATCACTGCAGGGGCCATCTTGGACACTTCTTCCCGGCGAGCGGCGAAGTTTTTGACAGTTCTTGGGGCCGGTTCCCCGCCTCGCTCGCCTTCCGGAGTGAGGATTTAGGTTCTCAAACACTTACACCTTCATCACCTTCAACCTGGTATCTTTTCCTGGGGGGTTTCATGCAGGATTTTAACAGGATTCCGGCGGTAGCACAGGAGTTCCAGAGGTTTACGTGCGCACCGTTCGGCAGTTGGCCACACCCCCCATCCGCTCTATCCTGACCTCATCAATGGCATTATCAAATATGAGTTTAGTTATGGCGAAGAGGGCACTGCGCAGATTTCTCTCGGTCTCCCCCTCCTTCTCTGGAACCCCGAACAAGCAAAGGTTATTGGGTCTCTTGCAGTTCTCTAGGTCATCTACCTTCAGGAGGATTTCCTCCTCCCTTCTTTCAACCTCCGAGAGCCTCACGTCAATCTGGGTCTCCAACATGTCCAGGGAGGACTGGTTATGTTCCACCTCCACCTCCACCAATCTTTCCTCCATCTTGTAAATTCTGTTTGTGATCTTATCAACTCTCCCATCAATGTCCGCTCTCCTACTTTTCATCTCTTCGAGGAGGGCTGCTACATCCTCTTTGGTGGCACCGACGTCTTCCCCCACCGTCAACCCATGGCCCCGGACGGGCGTTCTCCTTCGGTTTCGTGGGGTGTACTCTAAGGGAGCCAGTTTCTTCTTTGTGTTCATGTACCGCCACTCCCTCCATGCTTGTGCTGTAAGGGCCTTTGACTGGACTGGTGGGCCTTGTGCTTCTATTGGTGTCCCCCCCCCCCCCAGGCCTGATGGCATCTCTCTATGTAGCACCTGCAAGCTCCCCGGTGGACTGTGGCTGGGGGAGGCGGGCACACACCTCCACGCACGAACCTGCAGTCCTGCTTCTCCTTTCCAATGGCCCTGGTGGGTGGGTGCTCCACCCAACCCCCTCACTGCGGGCAGGGTCCCCCGTACATTCCTCCTCCTGCTGGAGGTGACCCGCGTCTGCATCCTCCCCTATTCCTCCAGTATCATTTCTTCACGAATTAGGGGCCACAGGTCACTGCAGGTCCGGTCACCTCTCCCCTTTGCTGCTGTGGTTGGGCGGGCACACGCCCCCGTGGAAGCCCTGCAGGCCCTCACCCAACACCTTCTCCGTCGTGGAGTTGTCGTATTCCTGGCAGGAGGCCCTGGACTCAGGTGGCTCCTGGCAGCTCCCAATGGCAAACTCGCCTCCCTGCCGGCGGTACCACCACGAGGGCCGTGAGTGGAGTGTCCTGTTCGATTGTAGTCAGGGGGGGGGGTCGTGCACACGCTTCTGCCGGACCACAGAGGGCCAACACCTCCACCCATGCACTCTCAGGTCTGTGCCTCCTTTGCTGAGGGACGATAGATGTCTTCCCCCCTTCACCCTCTTTTTGCGTTGGCTGGCCCTCCAGTCGGAGCCCCTCTTCCTCCGCGAGCCCAGCACCTCCTGGTATGCAGTGTCCTTCCGACCCTGTAGGCCCTGCACCCTAGGCCTTCTCCTCTTCTCTGCCCTTGGGATGGGTGCCGCTTTTTCTCTCCTGCCACTGTGTTTTACCGGCTGGGGGGAGGGAGATAGGGAGGAGCCCTCCCGGGCCCGTTGTCAGCCCACACCGACCGAGTGCCCATTCGACCAGAGCGATCGCTGCTACTACGGCGTTCCTATCTGGTGTGCCCCTGCTGGACATCTGCAGGGCTGCTATGTGGAGGTCGACGCACACCTTCACGAGATTCTACTGCGTCGATCGGGATTCCAGGGAGGAGTCCAGGGTCGGCCAAGCAGTGCTGCGCAACCTGTTCGCTTAAGGTGAGCCTGGTGAGGAGGTAAGAGATGCTTAATGTTGAGCCTTTGCCACCTCCCGTGGTTGTGCATGTGTGTACTGCTATGTATTCTTATATTCATGAGCATGTGAATCCATGCCAGACCCCATGCTGGAGAAGGAACAAGTTACTTACCTGTAACTGTTGTTCTCCAGCATGGGTCTGGCATGGATTCACATGCAAACCCTCCCGCCTACCCCTCTGCGGCTCTTCACTTGGTCATACTGCCACTTCACGTGCTACCAAATCTGAAGATGGCTGCCAGAGGCGGGGCTTAGGGAGATGGCAGTCATTGGCTGTGGTCAGTATGACGCAGAGATCAGTGATTGGTTACTACTACGAAAGACAGATCAGAAACGAAACAGATACTGATTTTTTCTTTACCGAGGATTCCCAGCCTGATGACGGGGAATATTCATGAGCATGTGAATCCATGCCAGACCCATGCTGGAGAACAGTTACAGGTAAGTAACTTGTCCTTATTGCCACAGTGATGACCATCAAGTCGCTGCTCGGCATGGTGTAATCGTGTATCTACCTGATCAGGCTCTGCAGGTTGCAGATGCAACCACTCCAGGAATTCCTGGACTCCTGTTGGATCTAGGTTTCCGGAAGCTTCAAAGTCAGGATTGTTCCCGACTAGGAGTTCAGTCGAGCGATAAGATGCTGGGGTGTGCACTCCAACATTGCCGGACGTACAGACTTCCAGAGCCCCCTGTAAGAGGAGACGGTCATGATGGACGCTTCCTCAGAGGGCTGGGGAGCCCACACTGGACGTCTCCATGCCTGAGGCCTGTGGCTGCCGGAGGAGAACGAGCTCCACATCAACGTCCTGGAGCTTTGGGCAGTGTTTTTAGCCCTCAAGTCATTTCTTCCGTCCCTCAAGGGCAAGGCACTGAGAGTCTTCACGGACAATAACACCACTATGTTTTACATCCGTAAGCAGGGAGGAACCAGGACACCAGTGCTCTCCAGGAGCTATTCCACTGGGCTGTTGCCCAGCTGATGTTTCTCGTTCCTTTTCACCTTGCCGGAGTACAAAACACTTTCGCCGACTCTCCCAGCAGGAATCTGCGCTCTTGCCATGACTGGGAGCTTTGGCAGGATCAAGTGGACAGCCTCCCCCTCAGATGGGGCAGACCCCAGATCTATCTATTTGCGAAGGCAACAAGCACCAAGTGCCAGAGGTTTGTCAGCAGGTTCCCCCAGCCAGGGAGCATGGGGGACGCATTCTCCTTCCTGTGGGAGGACCTGTTCCTATATGCGTTCCCTCTGTTGCCTCAACTACTACGAGTCATCAGTCAATTCAGTGTCTGTGCAGGATGACCCTTGTCGCACCAATGTGGCCGAGGCAGATCTGGTACCCGGACCTTCGGAGCATGTCAGTGGCACCTCCAGTCAAGCCACCAGTGGTCGCGGATCAGGGAAGGAGGCGTAATCCTGCACCATGACCCAGTATCGCTGATCCTGACGGCCTGGCTCCTGCAGAATTAGAGTTTGGTGTGTACGAGCTGCTGGCGGACTGCAGGGAGATCCTTGCCATAGCGTTGTCGACTCAAGTGCTACGGGCACAAATGGAAGCATGCCGGTCGCAGAAGATTAACCCTTTTGAGGGTCACAGCCTCCTCAAGTCCTTCCGGACTTGTTGTTGTTGGCTGAGTCAGGGCTGGCGCATGTCTCCATCAAAGTGCATCTGGCGGCCATCTCCCGATACACCAGATCTCTGGGATGGTCTTCTCTTTGGTCACATCATTAGTGAAGGAGTTTATTAAAGGACTGTGCCATTTGTTCCCGCTGTTGAAGGCGCCTGCCCCGGCGTGGGAACTCAACTTGTGATGACTAGCCTCATGGGGGCCCCTTTCGAGCCTATGCATCAAGTTCCTCTCAAGTTCCTTTCTTGGAAGACAGCTTTCCTCGTGGTCATCACGTCTGCCAGGAGAGTGGGTGAGATCCAGGCCTTGTCCTCTAAGCGGCCCTACTCTTCTTTCCACAAGACAAGGGTGGTGCTGCAGACTCGCCCCTCCTTCATGCCAAAGGTTCCACCGGAATTCCATCTCAACGAATCCTTGGTGTTGCTTGTATTTTTTCCAACGCTTTTATCGCCGGCTGAAAGGACTTTGCACTCGCTGGATGTGGCTTGAGTACTGAAGTTTTATGTGGCCCGCACAATGAGTTTCCGGGACACTTCTCAGCTTTTTGTGAACTTTGGTCCTGTGAACCATGGGAATGCCTTGTCCAAGGCTTCAATCTCCAGGTCGCTCTCCGGCTGCATCACTAGTCAACGGTGGCAATCCGACCGCTGCCTCGCTGCCCGAAAAGCCCATTCTACCAGATCGATCACTGCTAAGAGGACGTTCCTGGCTGGAGTGCCCCAGCTGGACATCTGCAATGCTGCTACATGGAGGTCTACGCACACCTTAATGAAATTCTACTGCGTCGACAGGGATTCCAGGGAGGAGGCCAGAGTTGGCCAAGCAGTGCTATGCAACCTGTTCGCTTGAAGGTGAGCCTGATGAGGAGGTAAGAGTAATTGCTTCTGTTGAGCCTTGCCACCTCCTGTGATTGTGTGTATGTACGGGTATGTATTCTTTATTCATGAGCATGTGAATCCATGCCAGACCCCATGCAGGAGAAGGAACAAGTTAGTTACCTGTAGCTGTTGTTCTCCAGCATGTGTCTGGCATGGATTCACGTGCACACCCTCCCTTCTGCGGCTGCTCTTGGTCATACTGCCACTTTACATGCTACCAAATCTGAAGATGGCTGCCAGAGAAGGAGTTTAGGGAGAGGGCAGTCATTGGCTGGGGGCAGTATGACCCAGAGCTCAGTGATTGGTTTATAGGAGAAAGACAGTTTATAAACAAAAGTGAAACAGTTTTTTCTTTTACTGAGGAATCCCGGCCTGATGACTGGGAATATTCATGAGCATGTGAATCCATGCCAGACCCATGCTGGAGAACAAGTTACAGGTACGTAACTGGTTCCTTCTCACCTCCAATGATCTTGACCTGCTCGCCATATCTGAAGCATTGATCCTTCCTGCAGCAGGCCCTGCTCTCTCCATTGCTATCCCCCCTGGATACGCCATTATGTGCAATGACAAAACCCACAGCACAGGTGGCAGAGTCTTTACAAAAATACCATCACCATCAGGACCACCAACTCCAGCCCAATCCCAAACTGTGAAATGCTGTCCACCAAACTCACTACCTCACCCACCAATATGCTCAATCCCCACCTCAACTATCGCTCACCAGGCCCCATCTCATCCTTCGATTAAGACCTCATACTCATCAATCCCAGCTCTAAAATCCTAATCATGAGTGACCTCAACAACCCACAGACCCACATGCCCAAAGCCTAGCCACAGCCCTCAACCATTTAGGCTTTGCTCAACGAACCACTGAACCCAACCACATCCAGGGCTGCATCCTCAATTGGTTTGCTGACCTTCACTGCAACCTGACTGGCCTCACCACTACAACCACACGATTACATTCACCCTACCCACCAAGAAGAGGCCCAGACCTTGTCATTCAATGAAACCTGAATGAAGCCTTAGCCTGCTGCACTAGAAAGCTGAACATGGACCACCTCATACCCCTCCTCTCAGCCCTCACAATCCCACCCAACATGGATACGAACACAGAGTCCCTGTTAAAACTGTACAAGACACCATTGCTCTAGCTGTCGACACTAACCCCGCTTAAAAAGCTCAAAGCCCAGCAAGCTTTAAAAAAAGAACACCTGGTTCAACCCCTAGCTCCTTGCCTCCCGCGCCAAGAAACGTGCTGCTGAAACGCCATGGAGAAAAGACTCCTCCACAGCTTCTAGAGCCCAGTATAACTCCCTAGCCAAAGACTACAAAAGAGCTATTCACACCGCCAAAGCCAGCAGCTACATTGGCAGAATAATCAACGGACAATCTGACAATCGTAAACTCTTCACGATCTTAAGCAAACTCTAGTTGCCCGTCTCCCCTCCCACAGTCCTCACCGATGACACCTGGTGTACAACAGTACAAGAAGCCCTCACTGGGTAAAATCGCCTCACTCCAGACAAAAATCTTCGCCACGCAACTGGCCATCCTCATCAAAACACCTTCAGCCACACCGACTCCTCTCACCAGCAGACCCATCTCCCAATTTGACTTCCGTCCGGTATCGGAACCCAAAGTTACAAATATAATCAAAGGGCTCAAGCCCTCCCCATGCAAAGGAGATGCCTGTCCGGCCCTTATGATCACAGACTGCTGAGATGCTTACAACCATCATATCTATCATCTCCTCCTTTGCAACAAAAACTGCCAACTACCCTGAAAGAAGCCTGGATGATCTCGTTACTAAAAGAAATAAACTCCCTTGACCCCACCATCCCCAACAACTACCGCCCTATCACCACCGTACCAATCATCCTTAAAATCCTCGGCCGCGCAGCATATATCCAGGTCCAACAATACCTCCAGGACAACCACATCCTGGGCATTCGCCAATCTGGCTTCCGACCAAGGCATGGAACTGAAACCGCCTTACTGGACCTAAAAAAAATTGATATCAAAGACTCTGGCAAACCCGCCCATCTCCTCATTCTGGACTTACCAGCCGCATTTGACTGTGTCGACCACCAGACACTCTGCAACCACCTCACCACCACAGCAGACTTCTCCCCTGCCGCAACAGACTGGATCAGATCCATTCTAGTAGACAGATCCTTCTGTGTCTTTATGGACGACCATGCTGCCCCAGTGACCTGTGGAGTCTCCGTTAGGCAGAATCCTGTGCCGTGCCCTTAGGGACCACTACACACAAGTAAGACTACAGGTGGCAATACAAGTTTTATCTTTGGTACAAGCCTGTACTACTATGTCAGAGTGGTAGCAGTGGCGGAGCAGCCAGGCTTATCTCAAGAGTATATGAGCAGTAGCAGAGATTACACAAAGGGACCACAATTACTGTGACTCGAGCAAACACTGACTCAAGGTTTCAGGTAAAAAATATAAGTACATTTATTTTTTAACCCATTCGTTATAAACACAACACTTCTATTAAACTCAAATAAAAACCACACGTTAAATATACTACAACTAACCAATTCACTTTGTACAGTAAGTCTCAAGGTAAGTACCCTGTGTTTGAAGGAACCGGTGTTACGAACAAAACACGTTACCGCGAATACGATTGCGATCAGTTTTTGACAGTTCGGTCTACTAAATAAACACCTATCCGTGACATAAAATGCTACCGGGACAAAAACACACTTGGCACCTGAGATACCCAGAGGGAGTTGGAGGCAAAAATCACAGGCAATATTTTGGTTAGGCAGGCAGATTCGAGAAACACTCAGTCAGGAGTTCAAAAGTCAAAGGGCCGGAGTCAGGGTCGAAAGACACTGGGGCCTGTTGCCGAAGATGAGTCACAGTTCACAATTCAACGTAGCCAAAAGTACTTCGATATTGTCAATGTTCGGAATCAAAAGTAATCAGGAGGGACGACGAGGGCAAGCCTTGGAAATGAAGAAAAGGGATTCACCCAGTTTCCTCAAGTAGAACACAGTACCTTGTTCCAATGGTGCAGCTGGTGCCCTGGCAGTTGTTCCTGTTGGTTTCCTGCAGATCCACGATGCCTGCAGCTTCGTTGTGAAGGAGGACGTCTGAAGTGGGTCTGCACCACACAGGGATGAAACCGGCAGCAGCGACAAGGAATAATAGGTGCGCTCCTTAAAAACAGGAGAGGCTCTTCAGGTGGCTACCCGGACCACTACAGCAGCGTGCAGCGATTTCGACCAAGGAAGAGGATCCTCTGGCTGTGGAAGATGAGCTGGTTATCCCCACCAAGCTCAAGGGAAGAAGACTCTGGACTGGATCTTCTGAGTCGTTGAAGGGAAGATGGCTGAGGACTGCAGCAGGGCTTCACTGGGACAGGTAAGTTGCAGCAGCTGTCGTTCTCTCCGCTTGTCTTCGGTTTCTTTTAGTTCCAGTGGCAACTCTCATGACTTCTAGCTAAGAGACCTGCCTTTTAAAGCGAAAAAAACCCATTCACACAGCCTGGCTGTCAATCACCCAGCAGGGGGGTGTCCAGCCCGGACAACTACCCTGGCCAATCATGACAAAGTGTGACTTGGGTTTTCTAGGATACCCTGTGCAAGGGGCGACTACACCCCTCCCTCACATTCAGCCCACCTAGACACCCAGGCGCCTTGAGGAGGGCTTCTGAGCAGAAGGAGTTTAACAAAAAGAAATGGCGAATAAACCCAACCGGGGCCAAAAGAAAGACGATTTGGTCAAGTGGGTTTATGTTTGAGGCTAATATAATAGCCAAGAACAGTACCACGTTCTTCGAAGGGATTGTGTCCTCCGACGTATTCCTTATCTATGATATTTGTATCTCCAGCTTGCTGGCCTCAAACATTTTTTCCCAGTAGAGCGCGCTGTGCGTCGACGTCCGTCAAGTAGGTGCTCCTTGACGGCCACCGTATCGACGCTGACGTCATCATGCCTATAAATGGCCACGCGCAGCGTCCGTTGCTCAGTTCTGTTTTTCCGCGCTTCGTGTGCCTCGGAATACCGTTGCTCAGTTCGTCAGTCGATATATATTCATATTTCCTCGAGAAAACCGACTCGTACCCAATGGCTTCCTCCTCCGACCCGACGACTCCTCGGTTCGGTTTCAAAAAATGCCGAGACTGTGGGAAGAAAATGTCGTTGACGGATCCTCACAGGATCTGTTTGTGGTGTCTGGGAATCGAACACCAGTGTTCGGAGTGTGAGTAATGCCTATCCATGACGGCGAAAGCCTTGAAGGAGCGTAAGGGGAAGCTCAAGAGAGGTAAGTCAGTTTTAACTTCCTCGAAAGTTTCCTCACCGTCGAAAGCATTCTCGGTCTAGGTCTCGAAGTGGCTCCCACCACTCGTCTAGGTCTAGACACTCGAAAAAAAGACGAAGAAGATCCCCTTTATAGTCGTCTTCTAGTTCCCCTGAAAGAGTAAATTGCCCCACAAAACATAGCTCTCAAGCTGAGTGGGAGGAATT
This sequence comes from Ambystoma mexicanum, assembly GCF_040938575.1. Lineage (NCBI taxonomy): Eukaryota > Metazoa > Chordata > Amphibia > Caudata > Ambystomatidae > Ambystoma > Ambystoma mexicanum. The sequence continues at coordinate 1,261,679,646 of NC_090928.1, forward strand.
CAGAAAAAAGATGCTAAGCGTCTTCGAGAAAGCGGCCTCGACCCCCTCAAAGTCAGCTGAGGGTGATACCCCGGGTGAAAAGCCCAAAAAATCTAAACGTCGCGAGTCGAAGCACCCGGCGAAAGAGTCGACCCGAAAGCGCCATGAGCCATCGGGAAGTAAAGCATCTTCGACGCCATCGTCGAAAGCCCCTTCGAAGCATAGATCAGCGCCATCGACGCCGTTATCGAAGGGTTCTTCGACGCATCCGTCGATCGAGTCGACGCCGACATCGACGCCGATAAAAGAAAAGCCCACGGCTACTCCACAGCCAACGGTTACACCGAGAGCTTCCGACACGACGTCGAGAACGTCGTCGACATCCTCGAGCAGGATTCCGATCTTCTCGAGTTCTTCGAGGCCTCTTCCAGTTTTCTCGACGCCTTTGTCGGCGCCTTCGAGGATTTTTACATCGGCGTCGACGACATCGACCTTTTCAAGGCCACTGATGATGGCTCCCTCTGCCTTAGAGATGGGTTTTATACCATTTCAAAGACCAGAGCATCCCCCCTTAACTTCAATTTTTGAAGAAGGGGAAGATTCTGATCAAGAAAGGCCTTTTGGGCTGCAGAGGACCACATTACCTGAACCAGAGACTTTTGCCTCTGAGGAAAGAAGGTTGAAAGACCTTCAGGATGCATTACAGGAAGCAAGTGGCCTAGACACTTCCCCAGAAGTGGAATTTGTCAAACCAGACTCAGGGGAACATGCTGATACCCCTTATAGAACCCTAGTGTCAAGAATTATGGAGTTCTTGGGTTGGTCTGCGCCTTCACCTGATTTTCAACAGGATGACCTCACAGATATTCTGGATAAAGGTCCACAGGAGGATCCTGTGGTTCCCTTTCATTCTGCTTTACAAAGAAAGATTTTAACTGGGAAACTCCTGAGGTTGTCCCTGCGGTTAACAAGAAGTTGTCAGCGAAATATAGGGTATCTGCTGCTGACCCTGAATACTTATCTAAGCACCCTACTCCAGAGAGTCTTGTGGTCCAGGCTGCAACTTCATCAGGCAGTACTTCTGCATACCCCACTGCTCCTCAGGATAGGGATGATAAAAAATATGATGCCATGGCTAAGAAAGTCTTCTCGGCCTGTAGCATGGCTTTAAAATCTATTAATGCAACTTGTACGCTCGCTAGGTTCAGCCACACTCTTTGGGAGTGTGCTTCATCGGCGGCTGACTGCATACCGGAAGGAGAAGAAAGGGACGCATTTTTAAATATCATCAGAGATGGTAAAGTTGCAATGTGTGAGTCCCTTCAAACTGGCATTGATTCTGCTGACAGTATCAGCAGGGCCATGGCAGGAAGTACCACAATCCGCAGGCATGCGTGGTTGAGAAAGTCCGGCTTTGCTTCTGACGTAGAGGCCAGACTTTTAAATATGCCCTTTGACGGTTCTTCCCTATTTGGTAAAAAGGCGGATGACAGTTTGGAAAAACTACAAACATCTAAAGCAGCAGCCAAGTCACTAGGAGCTGCAATCCGACAAACTAATTTTCGGCCCTCAGGATCCTCTTGGAGAGGAAGGTCCTTTCGCTATTATTCCCCATATGGAAGAGGCAGAGGACGGCCGGCTCAAAGAGGCCAAGGAAAATTTACCCGTGGTGGACGGGGTAAAGGAAAGAAAGCCGCATCAGCAGGAGCCGCTTTACCTTCGGCAACTGCATCAGCCGCTCCCAAACCACTCTGAGGTCTCCCATCACAAGACACCTGTAGGGGGCAGGTTAACTCACCATCTGACGGAATGGCAGGCTATTACGTCAGATGCTTGGGCATTGGAGACAGTTGCCCAAGGTTACTGCCTGCCTTTTCTACGCATCCCTCAGAGCCATCCACCGGGGAACAGCTCTCTGAAAGTGCCGGATCCGCTCCTCTTCCAGGAAGTTGTAGACCTGCTAGAGAAAGGTGCCATAGTACCGGTACCTGTAGCGGACAGGAACAAGGGCTGGTACTCCCCCCTACTTTCTCATACCAAAGAAAGACGGAGGACTGAGACCCATCCTGGACTTACGAGAATTGAACAAGTTCCTCAGGAAGGACAAGTTCAAGATGGTAACTCTCTCTCAGATCCTTCAGGCCCTCCAGCTTCAGGACTGGTTGGTATCTCTGGACCTTCAGGATGCTTATTTCCATGTGCCAATCCATCCCAAGCACAGGAAGTACCTGAGGTTCGCAATTGGCAACTCTCATTATCAATTTCGAGTTCTGCCATTTGGGCTGACCTCCGCCCCGAGGGTCTTCACCAAGCTAATGTCGGTTGTGGCTGCAAGTCTAAGGAGGGAAGGGATTCACGTCTACCCCTACCTGGACGATTGGTTGATCAGAGCAGTTTCTTCGGAACAAGCTCGATCCAACTAGATTATGTCTGCCACTCCCTTCACAGGCTGGGCTTCTCCCTCAATTTAAAGAAGTCACAGATACCATCACAGAGACTCCAATTCATTGGAGCAGTCCTGGACATGTCCCTGGGAAAAGCCTCGCCACCAGAGGTGAGGGCTCAAGATATTCTGCAGATGGTCAACAGGTTTCAAAATGCCCAACGTCTCCCAGCCTGCGACTTTTTGAGGTTGCTGCTAGGCCTCATGGCATCCTGCATATCCCTTGTGCCAGAGGCTCGCCTGAGAATGAGATCCCTTCAGTGCGCACTGAGGACTCAGTGGTCACAATTCTCAGGGAGGATGACAGATCTCCTCCGGATTCCGGACAAGGTAGCTCACGACCTTCAATGGTGGGCCTCTCCAGAGAACATCTTGAAAGGAGAACTGTTTTGGCAACCATGGCCGGAGATAACAGTAGTCACAGACGCCTCACTCACTGGGTGGGGAGCCCATGCCAACGACTTGACCATCAGCAGTCGTTGGTCTCCATCGGAGTCCAGACTACACATCAACCTGTTGGAGCTGAGAGCATCAGACTGGCACTGAAGGCTTTTCTGCCGTCTGTACGGGGGAGAAACGTCCTGATAATGACGGACAATACAGTGGCCATGCACTACCTCAACAAAAGAGGAGGCGTAGGGTCACTGCCACTGTGCAGAGAGGCGATGCAGCTCTGGTTTTGTGCAATTCAGGAAGGAATCTCTCTATCGGCAATTCACCTAGCCGGAGAGAAGAATTTCACAGCGGACACTCTGAGCAGGCAGAACACAGTTTCCCACGAATGGGAGATAGCTCAGGAAGTCCTTCAAGAGATCTTCGCCCTTTGGGGAACCCCTCAAGTGGATCTGTTCGCCACCAGTATCAACAGGAAGTGCGACAGATTTTGCTCAAGGGAATTTCCCCCGAGAGGAGCTCTAGGAGACGCGTTCGTAGTGGACTGGGAGTTCCCACGTCTGTACGTGTTTCCTCCCGTCCCTGTCATTCCTCAAATGATCAGGAGGTTGAGAAGGTTTCAGAAGACCATGATCCTAATTGCCCCGGATTGGGTCAGGAGAACGTAGTACCCGGACCTTCTGGACATGTCCATATGTCCTCCAATTCGTCTACCGTACAGAGAGGATCTTCTCTCGCAGAAGGGAGGTCAGGTTCTCCATCCAGCCATCAAGACCCTCAACCTTCACGCTCGGTATCTGAAAGGTTGAGGTACAAGGATTGGGACCTTCCAGATGACATCATGAAGGTGTTGCTTTCGGCCAGAAGACCAGCAACTAAGACTCTATACCGCTGCCGTTGGAATAAATTTTCCAGCTGGTGCAGAGAAAAGAATATCGAACCCTTTTCATGTGGTACACCTGCGGTGTTATCCTTCTTACTTTATTTGGCAAATTCAGGCCTTCAAGTTGGCACTATTAAGGGCTATCTCGAAGCGCTATCTATCTTTAAGCGCACTGCGGAGGAGCCATCGTATTTCAAAATTCCATTGGTAATACAATACCTCAAAGGTCTAACTAATGTTTACCCTCCAAGACCATTCCAAGTTCCCTTATGGGACTTAAATCTAGTTTTAAACTTTCTAAAGGGTGCTCCCTTTGAACCACTCCACTCTTGTTCATTGAAGTTTCTCACCCTCAAAACTGTTTTATTGGTAGCATTAACATCTGCTAGAAGGGTTAGCGAGATACAAGCCCTATCTTGTAAACCTCATCATACAACTTTTCATAAGGACAAAGTAGTTCTACAGGTGAAGCCTAACGTCCTCCCAAAGGTATTTTCGGAATTTCACATTACTCAGAAGATTACTTTACCTTCATTCTATCCTCCTCCCCATCCGGGGAAAGAGTAAGAGAGACTACACAGGCTGGACCCTAAGCGAGCCTTGAGTTTTTATATCAGTAGACAAGCAGACCAACTCTTTGTAGGTTACGCAGGACATAAGTTAGGATTACCAATAACCAAACAAACCATCTCCAGATGGATTATTTTAGCCATTCTGGAATGCTACAAAATGGCAGGGAAAGAACCCCCTCAAAATCTAAGGGCTCATTCGACCAGGGGTATCGCAGCATCCTCAGCTCTTCAAAGAGGGGTACCAATTAGAGACACATGTGCGGCTGCCACATGGTCGTCCGCACATACCTTTGCCAAATTTTATAGCCTGGATTCCTCCTCTAGTCAAGAGACTAGATTTGGCAAAGCTGTGTTACACTCTGTTCATTCTTAAAGGGTAATATGACATCTTACTCCCGCCTCCAATCACATACCACTGCTATGGGAGTCTATCATAGATGAGGAATACGTCGGAGGACACAATCCCTTCGAAGAACAAGTTACTTCTTACCTGGTAACGTTCTTTCGATGGGATGTTCCTCCGACGTATTCCTTATCGCCCCTCCCATCCATCCTCGCAGTAACATTTCCCTTGTGGTTGCAGCTTACGCTCCTTCAAGGGTAGTAACCATTCATACAATAACTACTTTACTCTACAAAACAGAACTGAGCAACGGACGCTGCACGTGGCCATTTATAGGCATGATGACGTCGGCGTCGATACGGTGGCCGTCGAGGAGCACCTACTCGACGGATGTCGACGCACAGTGCCCTCTACTGGGGAAAAAAAAATTCCGAGGCCAGCAAGCTGGAGATACAAATATCATAGATAAGGAATACGTCGGAGGAACATCCCATCGAAAGAACGTTACCAGGTAAGAATTAACTTGTTCATCTAATTTGATCGCGGTAGAAAAGTTAGGGTAGATACCACTGCCACCAGCCAAGTCTAAATGTTAAAAGAGCGAAACAATGCTCTAGGAGGTACAGATAAAAAGGGATATGAATTAACCCTTTCCAGTACTCAATGGAAGACTGGGTGTACTGGATCTGTGGTAGATTAAGTAAAGTTAATGGCAACTTTACCCTTTTCTGGGGGACGGTAGTCGCTTCAGAAATGTAGTCGAGGGAAGTCTCAGACAACCCTGTGCCACGGCACTGAAGGTGCTGTGTGACACGCAAAAAGAAGGGGGCTACTGAAGTGGTGTACTTCAGAGTCCATAATCACAAGAACAGGTAGAAACACATAGCAAAACACAGGTAAGAGTGGGGAAAAAGCTCTCACTCTTACCAAGTGGAACAAAATAAACTCCAGAAGTCCAGCAAAGCTGCTGGGGGACTCACTAGGTGAGGGAAATTAGCCATAGATGAGAATTCTCCCTAACAGTCCCACAAGGATCCTGCATCTCCCCAACCCTGTAAACATTTATACTAAACCGCTTTTTGATCATCTGGATGCCCTTGACATATCCTACATGAATTATGCTGACAACACCCAAATACTCCTCCCTCTCTCAGGCACCTACCATCTTGACGCCGTAACCATCAGCTTAGTTTGACATTGTCCAAAACTGGCAACCCAGCAGTTATGCCTCAACGACAAAACTGAGATCCTCATTGTAGGCACTCACTCCACCCTCCGCAGCATAGACCCAGCCTTCAAATCATTCGACATTGACGGCAACCCAATCCAAACATCTTCTACAGCCAAAACCCTGGGCATCTACCTGGACGCCACACTTGATCTCTCTCGCCAGGTCAACACCATTGACTCCTCCGCTGCCTTCACTGCAAAGCTACTGAATGCCAGCAAGCCATTCTTCGCCACAACCAAGCGCCTCACCAGAGCCATCCTGAGTGCCTAACTGGATTACTGGACTGAAGGGGCCCCTGAGGGACCCTCGCGTATGGAAACAAGGCACAATCCCCACACACAAACTGATACGCCTGACACAAGGTTGTAGTCCCAAAATCTAGGGTTTATTGCAAAGCAAATAATCTCATTTGGCCAACTGGTCTCATGCCCCGCGACGTGTGTCTACCAGACTTCTGGGCACGCAAGAGAGAGAAATTCGTACAACAGTTACATATATACAAAACAAGCATCTAGTAATCGGTAATGTCACAATTTATACCGCCCCTACTGCATTTCCTTTGAACTAGGCACGATAATTGACAATGGTGACGGGTATGACACCTTCAAACATTCATTTAGTAAGTTTGCAATTTTGTAAGCTCACAAACTTAAGTCTTTGTTTTAAAGAATATAATGCTTTTGTTTCTACAAGAAGCTGTGCGTAGGGAGAGACGCATTCTAGGCCTTGCTATCTCCTCGTTTCTATTTGTGTACTTGGGGTCAACTTGCTCTTCAGGGCTCTACCGGGCTCAGGAAAGGGGGGGCCGCAAAGAAGAGCATAATTCAAGTCATTTAATGTTCGCTCTAGTATTTCCACTGTGCTTACCGAGACTAGCTGGCACCTGCTGTACTGATTAGAATGCCTTGCTGCTCACTCTCCAAGGATATGCGAGGGAGGTGACCGGGCATTTCTGTCTGGGTTACTGCATTATGTTTCAACATTCCACTCGCGACCCTGCATTGTGCACCAGTGAAGCAGAACAATATTTCAGCAAAGCAGTTTTACATGAGGCAAAAAGGCAACGTCAGAGAAGACGACAAGATGGTGATTTCAGTCACCTTAAAATGGCTGCACCATGGTTAAGCTTTTGCTACACCTTTCTATTACTAAACACTTGAGGCGGTTGGTCTTCGGCCAACAAAGTGTAGTGCCTCACGATCGAGGGGCTGTCTATTCTTTCTGGACTGACAAAACCCTCCTTTTGGCCGTATCCAAACGCCTCATCCATACATTACATCCTCCTTGGACCGAGTATCTGAATCAAATTCTGAATCTTGCACACTACTGGTCTCATCTTCATTATCATCAATATCAGTTGACATGAATTCTTTTACTGTTCTTGATTCATCATTGCCATGAGTATTTGATTTAATAGTGCTCTTTTTCTATCATATGTACACACTTGACTTATTTCAGTGCATATTATAGGTAGGCAGTGTATGCAGCAACATGTCATGAATATTCCTAGTACTGCTACTAGGATCGCAAATAGTTTCCATCCCCACGAATATAATAACTCCCAGAACCAGAAGCCTATATCCCATCCCCCTTCTTGGGTATGGAGTTCAGAGCTCAAGACATGTAGCTTTCTTATCGCTTCAAAAATCGTGGGAGAGGAATAGTTTACGAATATACAGCACGCTGATCCCCCGATTTTGCAAACACCGCCACGATCAACCAGGATTACATCAAGCGCCATTCTATTTTGTAGTGTCATTAACCTAATCCCTTTCTCCTCTAATGTCATGTTGTATAATATATCTGTTGTTCCATTTATTGTTTTTTCTAAGATTCTGGATAGTTGTCGTATATTATAGGAGTTGTTTGCTTGGGCCAAAAATTGTATAAATGATTTAGCTACGTCCTCTACTTTTAATCCGTCTTCATTACTCCTCCGTGGCCTAGATCTAGATAGTTTGGCTATGTCTGTTGTTTTTAAAAGAAATACTCCTGGGAACAAAAGTCCCAAATAACAAGCACCTCCCCAGTTTCTAGTCAACCAGGGATACGCTTTTTTCCCCACATATAAAATATACAGGGTCACCTGCATACACTGGTTCTACTTCCCTATTAAGAATCTCTGTATTCATACATCTAATAAATGTCCCTACTGAATAGGAGCCCTTCTTCTTTAAGCAAAAAGGAACAGAACGCGGGCTGTAGTTTACCGTAAAGGAGGTAGGCACTGCATCTTTATTTCCTTCTGATCTCATACGAAATATGATTACAGATAACTTTTCCAGCACAAACAATCTGTCGTGTGGCATTGGTTTGGGCATAGCTTTTGGCATTATCATTCGTGCCCTATGAAATATGGAGCAACCTATGGGTTTCATAATTATCTCCTCAAATTCATTCATGTTTGTGCTATCTAATTGACCTGTTTCACTTTTATTCCATTTCCCATAATATAATGTACTCAGGGATGCACTGCATGCAGAACTTAATGTTAGTGGCTGCACGTACAAACCTATTCCTTTGCCACCATGTTGTGGCAAATGAGCACACACCCAACAGTTATTCTTTTTCAAAATTGAATGTGTCATATTCATTATTTCCAGTAATGTGTTGTTTCCATAACCTTCCCTATGTTGTTCTTCCATTGGGGACAGAGTGTAAGTAATTACATGAACAGGGCTTTCAGTGGTGGAGATGTTTCTCATGGGCAAGAACATTTCTAATAGGCGCATTTCTTCCAAATACCATAAAACCAATACTGTCATTATTGGGGCCAATATACTCATTATACACATTATCGTTAAGCTCAGCATACCATTTTTTCAACCATTTCCTTTCTGTGACCTATGCGCTATGTTTAATTCATTATCAGCAGTGGTGCAGGAGGGGGCAAAAGCTGGTTCCGGCATTTTCTCTCATGGTCCTTCTTCTGCAGTGTTCGTCGTGAATGTGTCTCGTTGTTGGAATGTCAAGAAGTTCGATAAATGTCAACAGTCTGTTCTGCCAGTTCTTAGCAGCCTGGATTGCTACACACTGGGCAAGATCTCTGTGCGCCTGCACATTTCTCAAAGAACTCCAGAGCAGTTATCAATTGCCTTCGCACCATGTGCGCCCCGTTCGTTCGCACGGGTTCAGGACACATGGATTTTATGTTAGCACCGAGGAGCCTCGTTTATTGGGCTGCCCGATTTTCACAACCCTCACGCCGCTCTCCTCTAGCCCTCCGGTTCCTACTTCATCCGAGAATAGGAAACAGAGGCAACAAAAAGATCAACAGAAATGCAGGTTTGATCACTCCTGCTTCCTAGGCCGCAAATTGTATCGCCTTGCTCCTGGTATCGTGTGATCAATGAATAGTGCGGATGCACTTCCAGACTCCAGCTCGGAGTCAGCCTGTGGCGCAATAGCAGATGATGGTGGGCGGCACAGTGATGATGCAGTTTTCGTTTCAGGCTGCGGCGCAATGAAAGAGGGTGGCTGCCAAAGTGGTACACGTTCTACTTCTGCCAGCAGTGATGCAGATTCTGCTGAACAACGTTGGGGCTCTCCTTGCCATTCCTCTTTTACAGCAATCTTTTCAGGCTTTGTTTCAGGATCAGGCAGATTTTGTAGCAAAGAACTGGCAATCGTTTTTTCGTTTCTGGGACCGCTGTCTCTTTCTGGTCATCTCGATCAATCAGTCTTTCAGACGGTGATGGGACCTTCTTGGCGTGTGTTGCATGTATCCACGCCTTCCTCCCATCCACCCGAATTGCCATCTGCGTAGTTAGGAGGATCAGATGGGGTCCACGCCATCTGGTTGCTAACGGTGTCTTTCGCTCAAAATTCTTGATTAGCACCCAGTTTCCTGGCTCCAGTGCGTGTCCCGGGCCAGTGTATCTAATTGGCAATGCCTCCTGCACCTGCTGATGAATCAAACGCAATTTTTTAATTAAAAGATTACACTAAATGCTGAGCACAGGGTATTCGAGTTCCCTCAGCCTTTTTGGCTGAGGTGCACACCAAACATTCGCCGGTCTCCCATAACGATTTCGTACAGGGAGAGCCCAGTTCTTGCCTGCACAGATGTGCGCATGCACAATAACGCTAGCGGTAATGCATCTACCCAGCTTAACTTGTTTCCTGTGCAAATCTTGCTTCTTAGATTTCAAGATACCGTTGTGGCGTTCAATAAGACTGGCAGACATGGGGTGTCTAGAACAATGGAATCGCTTAACAATCTGGAGACCTGCACAAATCTGTAATATTACTGCGCCCACAAAATGTGGACCGTTGTCTGACCATATGACACAGGGCAGGCCAAAACGGGGAAAGTATTCCTTTAATATTACTTTCGCCGTGCTCATGGCAGTGCAGTCTTTCAATGGATAGGTTTCCACCCATTTGCTAAATGCACATATGACCACCAGAACATACTTCGAGTTTTAGCATCTCTCCATCTCTATGAAATCAAACTGGATTACCTCAAAAGGCATAGAGGGAAGGCCAAAACTGCCTGTTGGAGTCACTGTTCCCTTCCCCACATTGTATTGTAGACACATGATACAATTCTGGACCAACCTCTCGGCAGTTTTCTTTGTGCGCATTCTCCCATACTGTGGCTAAATATTGGACTATCTTTTTGACACAAATATGAGTAGGGCTGTGGGCCATCGTGACCATTTCAGTTACATAGGAATTGGGCAGCATCCAGTTCCTACTCTTCTTGTCTACCCAGCAACCCTCCAGATCTAATTCAGCAGAGCCCTCAGCCCACCCTTTTATTTCATCTGCAGTGGCTTCTGCCTGCATCTCTTCGACAATGGCAATTCCATTCTCTATCATGCAAGGCACTTCCTCCGACTGTACTGTTAACATTTTGGTATTCAGGTCAGTGGCAGATTGTTTCGCAATTCTGTCTACAAATGCATTTCCCTCTCCCACTTTGCATGTTACTTATTTATGCGCCTCGCATTTTAGTATTGCCAGGTGCTTTGGACAAGTAAGTGCAGACAACAATTGTACAATCAAAGGGCCATCTTGTATTCTAGTCCCATGTGATGTTGGGAAACCTCTCAGCCCAGAGTCGGCCAAAGTTATGAACCACGCCAAAGGCGTATTGGCTGTCAGTATAGATGTTTACACTCAGATTTTCAAAAATCTCACAAGCTCTGGTCAAGGCTATTCTCTCCGCCGCTTGTGCAGAGTTGTAGGGGATTCTTTTACTCTCCACAATACTTTTTATCGTGATGATGGCGTAAGCAGCAGTTGATGTGCCATCCGGCAATTTAAAACAAGAGCCGTCACAAAACACTCTCCAACTGGCTCTTTTTGTGGGGTATATGTTAAATCAATTCTTCCCTTCGTTTCTTCCTCAGTAACCATTAAGCAATCATGGGGAGGTGATTCATTCCCATCAAGTTTTCCCATGGGTAGTGGCATTAATTCAGCAGGATTCAAAGCGCTATACCTCATAATTTGGATGTGCGGCGCAAAGAGGACAATTTCATATCTAGTCAATCTTGCACAGGTGAGGTGTTGCGTCTGCGTTCTATTGAGTAGAACGTCTATGGCATGTGGCACCATCAAAATTAAGGTGTGCCCCAATACCATCCCTTCCGTTTGTTTCACTGACGCAGCAGCTGCTGCAACAGCTCGCAAACATTGTGGTAGTGCGCGTGCGCGCTACAGGGTCCAGTGCAGAAGAAAAATAGACGCATGGCCTATTTCACCACCTTTTTCCTGTGTCAAAACAGCCAACACGCACCCTTCACTCTCGTGTACAAACAATCCGAACATTTTTTCATAATTTGGTGTGCCCAAAACTGGAGCAGAACACAACAGTTTTGAGCACCTCAAATGCTCTCTGACATTCTTCATTCCACTGCAAAGGCATCACAACATCCTTATTTGTCAACTCCACCATTGGCTTCACAATCGGGTCAAAATTCACAGTCCACTGACGACAATAGGAAGCCATGCCTATTATAGCTCTGACTCCTTTCTGCGTTTTTGGAATAGGCATACCAGAAATGCTCTCTATTCTCTCTGGCGTCAGTCTTCTCCCTTCTTTCGAAAGTGGGTAACCCAAATATGTCTCATCCTTTCGAGAATATTGAAACTTCTTTAAACTCGCTTTGTGGCCATGTGCTGCCAAGTGTGTTAATAGTAAAACAGTACTCTTTACAAATCTCTTCTGTATCTGCAGCGATCAACAAATCTATATATTGTAACAACACACAACCTGCTGGTAACTCTAGCATGTCTAGTTGTTCTTTCAATGATCTGCTGTAAATACTCAGACTTTCTGTGTAGCCTTGTGGAATGCGCGTGAATGTAAACGATAGTCCTAACGTGAAGGCGAACAGATATCTGCTTTCCTTGTGCACTGGAATGCTAAAGTACGCATTCTTCAAGGCAATAACACTAAAATACTCAGCTGAGGCAGGAATCATGGTCAAAATCGTTGTAACATCTGGGACTAACGGGAATTGAGGATCTACCACCTTGTTTAATGCGTGCAGATCAATTATGAAACAGTACGGTACCTCATTACCTCCTTTTTTTAATACACCGGGAGAATGGTACTGTTACACGTGCTGCCTGTAATCTCTTCAATCACCCCCAAATATTTGTTCGCCCTGACAGTGGTATTTCAGGAACCAAGTGATGGTCTATCGAAGACTTTTGTGCCCCCGTATCCACGAGGAATCTGTGCTCACTATTCCCGACTTTCATTTCTACGTAGGGTCCTTTCTGATTCACGGGAATAGACACTGGCTCCAACCCCTGTCTTGGCTGTCCTATTGGGGAAACACATCATCCAATGTGTAATCACTGCTGTTATTATAGTACGCATTTGCATGAGTATCAAATGTTCCCGCCCCTTCCTCTATTCCCATTTTGCATATTCTGCTAGCTCTGATTCTGATTAGAGGTTTGATTCTGAGCTTAGTTCTGATTTTGGGCACCATTCCCTTGACTATTTGGGTGCTGCTGCATGTTATTTCTGTTATGCCCATTTGCTCCTGGATGCCCCCTATGCTGTCTTCTCTGGCTGTACCCATTTCTATTTTGCAAGAGTGGACATTGGGCTCGCCAGTGACCTTCCTCTCTGCAATACGCGCATTGATTCAGTCCCAGGGGCCCTCCATGCATGTTCAAATTACCTCTGCCCTGGGCGTTTCCTCTATCTCTATTGTGTCCCGCTACCTGCTGGAGTAGCACCTCAACTATTGTTCGTAATGCTTCTATTCTCATTGGCAAGGGGTATTCATTACATTTCTCATGTATCTCCATTGTGGGAATACTAGGATCTGAAATCCATTTCAACGCCTCTCGTATACACACTTTTAGTCGGTCGCCTGTCTGTCTTGACGATGACAAATATCGCTGCTGTATATAGGGCTCTACTGCTTCAGTTCTATCTATCCTAACATCTATACCCAGGTGTGGCAAACATTTCAGCATATTCATTGTCATGTTCATTCTTGAATTCAAAGAGTCGGTCTACATGTTCCCTCATCTCTTCATCCCTCCCAACGTGCCAATGCATTCAAATACAACAGTCGTTGCGGAGGCAGCTTCCCAATTAACTGTTTCCATCTAGCCACTAAATATTCCCCCATGCATTCCAACACTACCTGTCTTTCGTTGCTCCTCCTGAAGTCGAATATTGAAGCCATCGCTGATGTTTCATCATTCCCATCTATATACATTTTGGCCTGTTCTTGCAACTCTCGCTTCCTCTCCTTGCCAATCGCACTATGAGTTACTCTTGTACATCCCCTTTGTTCAGCCCCTTCTTTTTCAACAAGTTTAAGTTCAATCACGGAAAGGGCAGATGGGGCAGAACCGATCTCTTGAGAGGGAGGTGCGGATGGGACAGCAGGACCGGGAGGTGACTGTTGTGGCGCTGACTGGCTAATGGGAGGCACTGTTTGTGCAGTGTGTAGCTGGGCTGGGATTTGGTCAATTGGGAGGGGCTGAGCAACAGGAGGGGGCTGAGCAGTTGCTACTGACGTGATCGTTTTAGTCTCTCTTCTTGGACCTTGCTTTGTGTCTGTCAATATTTTATCTATTAATTCGTCTGATGAATGCAACTCCCATTGTGGGTATATCTTTTCTATGCTCAATTGCTCGCGTATATTTGACTTTCTCAAACTATCATTCCACTCCTCCTCTTCCTTCGCTCTCTCTGCTTTCGACTTATGCCTGCGCGCATGTTTCTCTCTACTTTTCCAACGAAGCATTGCTTCCCTTCTCCAGTCCATAAGGATATCAAATACTGCAGGGCGTGTTTTCTTATTCATCAACACCTTCTCCAAATTATCTATTCTCGTAATTTCAAAACTCCCATGATTCGGCCATTGAAGATCTTCCTGCTTTCCGGTTTGCTTATGCCAAATCTCACAAAACATTATTGCTCCCACCCCATACTTCACATACATCTCATACGCTGGCGACCCCTCAGGGTGGCGCGACCTGGCCAGTTTCCAAAGATTGTCTGCCGCAGCGGAAAAATCCTGCTAGGGTGGACAATACCCCAGGCATGTTTTAACCTTACCCTTGGCTAATCAAACTTACACTGGGTGTTTGATTTTGCAAAATCAACTCGACCAATATCAGGATCACTTTTGAATCGGGCACGACTCACCTGATCAATCAAGTTGTCTTTTCAAGACACAATTCGTCCGTTTACTGACGCAACCAATGACGACGTGTCTGCGTATCTTGGCTCACTCTGCCTCGTTTTGGGACGCTCGACCCCTTGTTCTCTGGCCGGGCACGTCGATCAGGGATCAGTTGTGTGCAGATCTGCAAAGGAATCTTATCGCTTTCGCAGGGGCGCCCCGAACACCTCTTGATCCCAGCTCGATTGTCCCGTCCTCACCGTTCTCTCTGCCTTCCTTATTTTACAACGTACACGATGGAACCAGTGGGGGAGGGTCCCTATTCAGGCGCCTTCTTGAAGGTTCCCCTGAGGGACCCTCGCGTATGGAAACAAGGCACAATCACCACACACAAACTGATACGCTAGACACAAGGTTGTATTCCCAAAATCTAGGGTTTATTCCAAAGGAAATAGTCTCAGTTGGCGAACTGGTCCCACGCCCCGTGACATGTGTCTACCAGACCGCGGGGGACGCAAGAGAGAGAAATTCGTACAACAGTTACATATATACAAAACAAGCATCTAGTAATCAGTAGAGTCACAATTTATAGCACCCCTACTGCATTTCCTTTGAACTAGGCACGATGATTGATAATGGTGACGAGTATGACACCTTCAAACATTCATTTAGTAACAGTTTGCAATTTTGTAAGCTCAGACAAAAGTCTTTGTTTTAAAGAACACAATGCTTCTGTTTCTACAAGCAAGCTCTGCGTAGGGAGAGACACATTCCAGGGCTTGCTATCTCCTCGTTTCTATTTGTGTACTGGGGGTCAACTTGCTCTTCAGGGCTCAGGAAAGGGGGTCCGCAAAGAAGAGCATAATTCAAGTAATTTAATGTTCGCTCTAGTATTTCCACTGTGCTTACCGAGACTAGCTGGCACCTGCTGTACTAATTAGAATGCCTTGCTGCTCACTCTCCAAGGATATGTGTGGGAGGGGACCGGGCATTTCTGTCTGGGTTACTGCGTTATGTTTCAACATGCCACTCAGGGCCTTGCATTGTGCACCAGTGAAGCAGAATAATATTTCAGCAAAGCAGTTTTACATGAGGCAAAAAGGCGACGTTCGAGAAAACAAGATGGCGATTTCAGTCACCTTAAAATGGACACACCATGGTTAAGCTTTTGCTACACCTTCTATTACTAAACACATGAGGCGGTTGGTCTTCGGCCAACAAGGGGTAGTGCCTCACGATTGAGGGGGTGTCTATTCTTTCTGGACTGACAGGACCGCTCTCTTTGCAGGAACCTCTGAACATAACTTGTGCAAGCTGCAAACCATCCAAAACAATGCCCTCTGAGCAGCTCTAGGTTTGTCCAAGCATGGCCATGTCACAAAGGGCAAGTAGGACACCAACTTGCTCCGATCAGTGACCGGAAACAAAAAACGCCAATTTTTGCTCCAGCGCACAGCAAAAACTGCTGGGCGAAATTGCACTAGGTATGAAACAACTTGGGCACAAGATTCAAGGAGGGGCTGGGTGGTTCTGGGGTTATGGAGTATAGAACTTTTTTAAATATTTGATGGAGAAGGGGGTTTCTCCAGCATTGGATCTTTCATAGATTTACATGCTTGAATATTCCTAGTGGTCAGACTGGGAATCCTCCGTTATTTAAAAATAAATATATATATTTTTCCCATAGGAAAAAGCAATACAGTTTGCCCATTCAGCCTCTACAGGCACTCACGTATGTAGTCCCTCCATCTCACTTTGGTCCTTAATTATCCTAACCAGTGAGGGGCAGAGCGAGGGGGAGGTGGGTGGGCGCATGGGTATCTATGAAAGTTACCAATGCTGGAGTAATACAGTTACAAATAAGTAACAAAGACTTCTCCAGCATTGGATCTTTCATAGTTTCACATGCTTAAATAGGATGCTAAGCAGTGGATGCATGCCACGTTAGGTATAGAAACGCACATGGGTTAAACACAGATTCAAATCCCTCCTGGGCATGAACGCTTGTCCTGATAGGAATGGAAAAAGGATCTAGCACGTTGCTGAGTTTGTCTTGATCTGACCACGTGCCCTCCGTCTGTATCTCTCCAAGGTGCGCTCCCCACCCTGACAGGGAAGTGTCTGTACTGAGAATCAATGTGGAGGATGGCGCTGGAACAGGCATGCCTTGACTGAGATGGTGTTCCTCATTTCAACACTGTAGAGCCGTGTGAAAATGGGATGAGAGGCAAATCCGATCCTGTGGTCTATTCCCTTTGCTGGTCCAGTGCATCCTGGATTGGTCTCATTCTCAATCTGCAGTTGTGGATGAGGAATATGAGGACATCATGCCGAGGAGGGATTTGAATCGGCGTATCGTGGAGGAAAACTAGCTGAGAAACCAGCTGACTAGCTGCAAAATTGCTGCTATTACACCCAGTGGGTAGGTGGTGGGGGGGGGGCACCATGTTAAATTGGGGAACCAGAGTGGGGCTGGGTACAAAGTTAAGAGCACAAATGATTTCCTGTAGCCGTGGTTATTTGGCAGGATAACCACGGATAAAGAAGAAAATGCAAGCAGGAATGAAAGTGCGTCGCACTGAAACAAGTTTTTGGGAGAATGGGGAGGACGTGAGAGATGAGGCCTTGAAGGGGCTGGGGGGTGGAGCAGGCACAGAGGAGGGGGCACTTGGTGAGTGCCTGGGAGAGCAGAGAAGCATTTACATTCTGAGTTTTCCCAATAACCGCGGTTATGGAACAACTTCAGATAATCGCAGATATCTGCAGTACATAGTTATTTTACTTGTGTTTATGGGGGAAAGGTTTTAAAAATATATATATATTTTTTTACAGCTACAGTGAAGCAGGGCGTGAAAAATCAGTAGACAAGACATTTGTACTGTTTGTCCAATGCACTCTATTGTTTTAAAGTCAAGTAGACTTTTAAAATACTCAGTGGGTACTGTTGAAGGCCCTGGCGAGTAGACCCGATACACTTTTATGGTCGCCACGGTCAAAGCCTTTATATGGCAGAGTAGAAGCACAGAGCACCCCAGCCAAGGTTCTCTGTAGGGTAGCGAATGGACGAGCAACCAAGGCTCATGCTCTCAGGAGGTGATGCAGGCTGGTTCTTAAGTACAGTGTAGTCCCCAAGCCCCCACAAAGGAATGTCAGCACACTGTTCTCTATATAAAAGTAAGGTTCGAGATCTATACATCAATTAATCACACACTTTGTACTCTGGTAATTCTAATACGGCAAATATATACAATGTCTGTGGTACCACACTTGCTATTGATACCTTTAAAATGCTTCAACTGCTGACAGTTAGCAGTGTGTAGCAGCATAGCTCATAGGAAGGAAGACCAATTAAGTTAAACAATGGCAGAATGTTCTCCACCTCTACCAAGGCACAATTCTGAATGAGGATCCCCCCCATCTGGGCAACCTGTAATAGTGTATTAACAAGCCCAGTTTATTAATGTAAAAATAGTCTTGTGTCCTGGTTAAAATGCTCAACTACCCCAATGTACCGGAGTTTGAAGAGTTTCGTTCGTCAACGGATACCTTGAGGGTGGACACTTGCGTCGAGGCGGCAGCTTCGACCTTCGCGGTGCTCTTCGATCGATTGTGGAAGTCCTGTTAAGACGAGGTGTCCAGTACACCTCGATGCAAAGAGTTTGGTTCCTCAAAGAAGACTCTGTGATGAACATAGGCCCAGCTGTGGGCGTCGGGATAGCTTCGGCGATCGGGACTAGACCACGGGCTGGACTTCGGATCTTCACTTGTCTGCGTCTCCCACCAGTGGACTTTCCTCGGTCGTTGACCGCGACTTTCTCCGGCAGGGCAAAGTCGACGGTGAGCGTTGCAGCTCCGGTCGTCGAGCAGGACAACGCCAATCTGTCCCTGCGTCTGGGCAACATGACTCGACTGGCTTCCAGCGGTTATGGAAATCCTCCGAACCCCGGTTGACGGCAATGGACTTCGATGACCTCGATGTCCTGGTTCTTTACTTCAAGATTCTCGGTGAAACCCGTCTCCGGTCAACAGCCTTTCGGGACTGGCTTCCAGGGTACCTCGATGAAGATAAGCTTCTGCACAAAGTTCCCTCATAACTCTGGGAGAGGTCTCCTAGCCAGGTCCTCTCTCAGATCAGTCCTCGACAAACTCGACAGCTTTCAGATTGGGTCGAAGGAAACCAGCAGCAATTCTTCTTCCAGCTAGGCTTAAAGGATAAGCAGATTAAAGTTTCAGCTTCTGAACAAATTGGGAAGTGAGAGGTCCCCAGATATTCACATCTGTCCCTCATTCACTCTGCTGAGCCAAGCTCAGTCAGCCATTCAGACAGAAGTGCATTCATGCAGGCTGCCAATCGGGCTCACAGGCATTCAGGCTATTCACTTCCACGCAGACACCCATAACAAGGAATGTGGATTGGGGCAAGCACCCAACCTTTCAGCACACCACACTGCATTTATGTCAGTTTCAGGCAGGGCTGTCTCATTCATTGTGTGTCACACACGGAAGCTTTAACATAGAATGCATATTGGTCACACACTCTATTCACCTAGGTCCCACCCCAATGGTGTACCCACAACATACAGTCACTGGGAAGGCTCCAGCCAGTCTGGCCTGGACTTCACCACAATACCATATATGGTTCTTGCAGCCATTCAGGAAAGGGACCATGTCGGGGCTTCCTAGGACTTTGGGGAAACAAGTTAACAGGCAACAGAAACCCAGAGGCCAGAGGGGCCATCTTGCCTTCTATCAGGAATCCACTGATTCCTATGGCAGGGCCTGGGAATGCCGAAATGGAAGATACTCGGAGCGCCTGTCAAATTCAGCATGGAGCTGCCACCAGCCCCTACCCTGCTCTGTGGGCAACACGCAGGTACCCAAAAACATACACTAGGGGTACAGGGTTGTACCCCCTCCCCCTCCCCCATGGGTGCCATAAAGGTATCCCAAAGGGGCTCTGTTCACCATGGCCAAAAAGAGGAAGAGCTGCCCTGCCAGTCCCAACTGGACTCCTGTGCTGAAAACACAGAACGGACATAAGGGAGTACAGGACATGGAGGCCCTGTTCCTCCAATGAATTTCCATCATCACAGATGGCCATGGCCAAAGGCCTTGACTAGTGGCCTGTGTAAGGAAGGCATGCTATGAAACAGTACGGACACAAGTGATCAGTTCAACGGTGTTTATTGAATTTCAATTGGGTTTGAAAAACACCCATCTAATCCTAAATCTAAAGATGGAGCAAGCTATGACCATCAAATAACACAGTCCTAGTAGTCTTGTCAACATAAAAGGGCCTATACTGATACACCTATTGCCAATCCTTACTTCTAAATACAAATAGTGTGGGGAAACAATGTATGCAAAAGAAAAGTGTTCAAGAAATGAGATGTCGGTGGAAGTACAACTCTCGATCCAAGCACTTCTTAATAGAAGAAAAATCCTCGAGTTCAAACAGGAGGATCTTGAAAACCAGGCCTGGCGTAACAACTTAAGGATACGAGGGGTTCCTGCCTTGGTTCTGGATGAAGATCTGGAGGAATACGTGGGTGACTTCTTCCAATTGCTGTTGCCCTATCTAGACAAGTCACAGCTTATGCTAGATCGCACCCACAGACTGCGCCCACGACAGGGAGTGTAGTCACCCCCCCCCCCCGCCCCAGATATGATAACAAGGGTACACTTCTATACCACCAAAGAAGCGATCTCAGCAATAGGGCGATCCCGGGACGAACTGAAATTCCAAGGCTCCCCTCTCCAGATCTACCAGGACCTCTCCCCGATGCAGAGGAGAAGGGCACTTCACCCTCTTATGCTCTTCCTTCAAGATCACCAAATCCGATACCGATGGCTGTTCCCAACAGCTCTTCAATTCTCATGCAAAGGAGCCCTTCGCCCAATCAGCCACCTCGATGATGCTGCAGCGATCCTGCATCCTGATTCTCCTGGGGGAGGGAAGGACCCCACAACAGATCTTGCTGATGGCGAAGTGGGCTCATCTCTCCCCAATCCTGGACAAAGGTGCAAAGGAACCTAAATATAAAATGACCACCTGCGGCCCTGGCGAAGAACAGACGGCCGGGAACACTGAGCGACGAGAACCCTGCTGCGGGCTTCACACGGCCCATGCCCGACTCCAGGGTGCATGTCACCAAAACCTCCTTGGAGTGGAATTCAGATTTTGTTAACTGTCTAAGCCCTGTTGGCTGGATGGATAGGTTTGTCCCTGTTGGCTATGCAACATGCCAGACCGAATTAATCAGCTTCCCAAACTGTTATTAATTCGACCCCCCCGTTGGAAGTCAATGTTAAAACCCCAGCCACAAGGTGACATCATGCTAAAGATTCCCCCAGGAGATGATTGACCCACTCACCCCAGTACCCGCACCCGGGACCACCAGAGGCCTCAGACTCTCCCCCCCCCCTCCTCATCTGCTGCTGAAGTTTGTCTTGCTCAACATTAGGGTCTGGAACTCCCCTGCCAAGCGCAAATCCGCTTTGCAGAGACTACGTGATGGGGAAAACGCAGTGGCCTTTCTACAGGAGACACACCTTCTGCCAGTGGATTTTGCACGCCTTCGTAACAAACACTTCCCGCTCCAATTCCTGGGCTCCAGTGGCACTAAAAAAAGGGAGCACAGCGTTTGTTTGCAAAAGGGCTAAATCCACATATTTTGGAGAACCGACGATGCCCTGAGGGCTGCTATATTGCGGTTAAATGCCTTCTGCTCAGGCAACTGTATTCACTTATCTGTGTATGCCCCGAACAGAAAATACACCTATGAGACTCTGGGCAATTCTCTCCTCCCATTCGTAGACTGCCAAATTGTCATTGGAGGGGATTTCAATGGGGTCCCTGACCCTACAAATGACAGACCACACACCCCTGACCCCCAAAGATTTCAAACTCGCCAACAGCCTTTCACTTCTTCCGGACTCTAGATGTAGTGGACACATGGAAAGTGCTTCATCCGCCCGATAAGAACTTCTCCTTCTCCCATGTGCATAGGACATTTTCCCGGATCAACTTCCTGCTGGCTTCCCCACGGATCTTGGCCTATGTTGAGGAGATAACCATCAGATCCAGGATACTCTCCGACCATGCTCCAGTAACGCTGGCCCTCTGGGCTCATGACCCAGACCTTATCACGCAACGCTGATGGAATCTGTATGACCCCATTCTCAATTAAATGCCGCTGAGAGACGCGGTGGCCAAAACTAATAACTTTTTCAAAGAAAACCCAAATGAAGAAACCTCCCCAGCCAACACTTGGGACGCCATGATGGCGGTGGAGCGCTGGGAACTAATCGCGCAGGGGGCAGCATACCACAGACGCAAACGACAGGCCCGACTAATCCTTGCGGAAGAGGTCCAAAGAGCTGAAGCAAATCATAAACGCAAAGGCTGGTCTCCAAAAACCCAACGGGCCATACAAGCTGGCCGGAAAAAACTGGAAGCCCACTTTACGGAGAACACAGCACATCTGCTAGCCAAAACCAAGCAAAGCTACTACACCAGGAATAACCAGGCAAACAGATTATTGGTGGAAATGTTAGCCAAGACAAAGAGGAAAAACACGATCATAGGGATTCGCGACCGACAAGGCAAGGTCCAAAATGCGGAACAGGAAAAACTTTGGCTGGCGACAGCCCACCTGTCTGAGGCAATGACTGCATCATCACGTGACCCGGAGGCACAGTTGGAGTATCTGCGGAAAGCGGCACTTCCCCAGCTTAAAGACTCTGCCCAAGAGAGCCTTGACGCCACAATCTCAGGTGAGGAGGTGGATGCTGCTATCAAATCCCTCAAACCTAGAGCTCCAGGCCCTGACGGATACTCGATTAGATTCTATAAAAAGGTCCACTCCCAGCTGTTTCCCCCATAGTCACTCTGTTAAACTCGTTTGAGGAGTTGGCATCTGTTACGCCTTCTATGCAGGAATCCATCACCATCCTCCTACTCAAACCAGACAAGGACCCCAGGGACAATAGCTCTTACGGACCCATCTCCCTGCTTAATATAGACACTAACATCTACTCCCAAATTCTGGCGAATCACCTGGCAGGCGTCTTGCTCGACATCATTAACCCGGACCAGACAGGCTTCATTAAAAACAAGTCAATGGGGGAATAACATCCGCAGAGCCCTAAATCTAATTGATATCGCGACCCAAGACTCGCGGCAGCTGGCACTTTTGGCCCTGGGCGCAACCAAAGCGTTCGATAAAGTTGATTCGGCCTTTCTGCGTCGCAACCTGGAAGTATTTCGCTTCGGGACAACCTTTCAAAAACTTGTTTTGGCTAACTATCAATCCCCTAAAACCCTGCTTAGGGTCAATGGCTCCTTATCAAACCCAATCCCTTTAACTTGTGGAACAAGGTTGCCCCCCGTCTCCACTCCTATTTGCCCAAAGAATTTGGCTAGACCCAGAGATCAAGGGCCTCCAGATTGGCACCGCCCAGCACAAAATAGCTCTCTATGCAGATGACGTCTTGCTATCCATCACAAATATTAGCTCCTCGTTAAGGCCCGCCCTCGCCAAGATCAATAGATTTGGGAAGGTAGCAGGCTTCACCATCAACTTTGGTAAATCCGTGGCCCTGGGGATAGGCTTGGAGCCAGGAGAACGGGAATCCCTTGAGATCCTTTGCCCGGTCCAATGGAGCGAAAAAGTTATATCCTACCTGGGAGTCCAAATCCCTGCTTGTACGGGAGAGGTATATCAGTCTAATTTCCCCCCACTTTATAAAGCGCTTGAGAGGGACCTGGACCGTTGGTTGTCGCAAGAAATCTCACTTATTGGGCGCATCACCGCCTGTAAAATGAACCTCCTTCCGAGGTTCCTATACGCCTGCTCCTTCATACCCACCACAATCCCTTTGTCCCCTCCCCACCGCTTGCAGAGGAAAATGTTCGGGTTCATCTGGAAGTGCAGAAAGGCAAGGATCCCCGAGAGAACAATGATGGGTAGCGCCAAAGTAGGCGGGTTGGGGGTCCGTACATTTCAGGTGGCAGCACAGCTGGCTCGTATACGGGAATGGCACGTGTCCTCTGAGCGCCCGAGATGGGTGGAGGCGGAACAATCCAGTCTCACTTCCCTTACGCTTCCTCCCACACATTTCGCCCCCACTGCGTCAGCACTGAAGGAAGATGCTATCCTCTGCGAAGCACACTCTTTGCGCATGGTACCGGGCCTTCAGGCATAGGGGCATACAGAGGGGGCTGGGTCCCTCCCTAATTTTTCACAACCCTGCTTTCTCCCCGGGTTGCCAGCTACAGGATTTTAAAAACTGGATTGCGGGTGGCCTTGAATCTCTGGGACAACTTTTTGAGGAGGACCAGCCTCGCTCATTCGAGCAATGCAAAACGGCCTTCTAGCTAACCGCAGCGGGGGGGGAGGGGGTTTGGGACCTCGGGGGGGGAAAGGATGGGGTTGATGAACAAAATAGTGGGGAATACTGCATCTACCATCTGCTGCCTCACCCCCATTCCCCGAATACCCCTCACCCAGGTGATCCTACCACACTGGCCCACCCCTAGAAACTGGATCCAAAAGTGATGGACATGTCCTGGCCACCTGGATGACAAGTCCCTGAGGACTAGCTGGTGAGACAACCTTTGGTTTCTCGCACTTCCCTCTCAGCCTCAGCTGCCTTGCCATCGACTGCAGCACCTTCAAAACCCCTTTGCTTCCTTTGCACACAAGACTGTGGTGGGGGGCAAGCTGTCTCTGCATCTGGAGAGTTGACGGAGAATAACCTCGGATGCTTGGGCGCTGCAGACAGTGGTCCACGGCTACTGTCTCCCATTTTTGATACAACCTCCAGATTGCCTCCCTAAAAGGCCATCCTTTGTCAGATACCGATTCGCTCCTTCTACATGAAATCTTTACCCTGATGGAGAAATGTGCAATAGAGTTAGTAACTGCAGCAGAGGGGTCAGGGATGGTACTCCCCTTATTTCTAATCCCCAAGAAAAACGGTGGAGTGCGACCCCCGTCTTGGATTTGACTCTTAAGGACACGTTCAAGGTGGTAACTTTCGCAGATCCTTCAGACCCATTGAATCGAGGATTGGTTGGTGTCATCGGACCTTCAGGATGCTTACTTTGATGTGCCTATTCATCAGAAAAACAAAGTACCTGAGGTTCGCGGTTTGTGGTACTCATCAGTTTCAGGTTCTGCCATTCGGGCTCACCTCTGCCCCAAGGGTCTGTACCATGCTCATGGCTGTGGTGAGACGACTGGCTGATCAGAGCTTGTTCTCCCGACCAGGCTTGAAATTATCTAGTACTCCGAGCTGGGCCTCTCCCTGAATTTCAAGAAGTCCCACTTGTCCCCTTCGCAGAAGCTTCGTATATCGGAGCGGTCCTGGGGCAGGGGGTAAGCATTGCCTCCTGAGTTGAGGGCTCAACATCTTTCGCAGATGCTCCAAAAGTTTCAGAGTAGTGCCCAACATCTTCCGGCCTTCACCTTCCTAAGGTTGCTCGGCCTTATGGAATCCTGCTTTTTCCTGTTACCAGAAGACGTCTGAGAATGAGATCCCTTCAGTGGGCTCTCAGATCCCAGTGGTCTCAAATCTCTGGCTAAATGACCGACCTACTTCAGGTCCTGAACAAGGTCATCCAGGATCTCCTCCGGTGGGCCTGCCAAGAGAATCTGAAAGGAAAACTATGGCCGGAGATGACAATTGTGACAGACTCCTCCTTTACCTGATGTGGAGCCAACATGAAAGACCTTTCAATCAGCGATAACTGGTCTCCATTGGAGTCCAGACTTCACATCAACCTTTTAGAGCTGAGGGCAATCAGACTAGCGCTGATGGCCTTCCTTCCCTCAGTATGGGGGAAAAAATGTACTGATAAAAACGGACAATACTGTGGCAATGTACTACCTCAACAAGAGAGGGGGTGTAGGGTCACAGCCTCTGTACAGAGAGAATGCAGCTCTGGTTCTCGGCTCTAAGAGAGAATCTCTCTACTGGAAATTAATCTAGTCGTAGAAGAAAACAGTGGTGGACACTCTGAGCAGGTAGGGCATGATCTCCCACAAGTGGGGGTTGGCTCAGGAAGTCATTCTGGAGATCTTCCCCCTTTGGGAAACCTCTTGTGGATCTGTTTGCTGTCAACAGGAAGTGTGACCTGTTCTGCTCCAGGAAATTTCCTCAGAGGCGCTCTAGGAGCGTTCATGGTGGACTAGCAATTTTCACTTCGATGCGCTTTTCTGCAAGTCCCCGTCATTCCTCATGTCATCAGGAGGTTTAGGAAGTTTGGGAAATGCATGATCCTCATTGCTCTGGATTGGGTCAGGAGAACATGGTACCCGGACCTTCTAGTGATGGCCATCTTCCCTATAATTGGTCTTCCCCAAAGAGAAGATTTGCTCTCGCAAGAGGGGGAATCTCCTTCATCAGAAACCAGTATTCTGAATCTTCACACCTGGTTTCTGAAAGGTTAAGATACAAATATTGGGACCTGCTGGAAGACGATATGGAGGTGTTGCTTTTGGCAAGAAGGCCAGCATCAAAGTCCCTGTACCGCTGCTGTTGGAACACATTTTGCAGCTTGTGCAGGGAGAAGTCTTTTGATCATTTCACTTGTAATACTTATGCAGTATTAATGTTTCTACTGCATCTAGCCCGTCTTGGCCTCCAAGTCTCCATTGTTAAAGGATACGGGCAGTGCTTTCTATTTTCAAGCGTTCGCCGGATGAAGGCTTTTATTTCAAAGTCCCTATTGTAATCCAGTTTTTGAAGGGACTGGCAAATCTTTTTCCCCCGGTCCCTTTTATTGTTCAGTTTAGGATTTTAACCTGGTATTGAGACATCTAATGGGGATGCCTTTCGAGTCTTTGCATTCTTGCCCTCTCAGAATGCTGACTCTTAAAGCTGTCTTTTGACAGCAGCAACGTAAGCCCGCAGGGTTAGTGAGCTACAGGTTCTTTCCTAAAACCACCTTTCACTACCTTCCTTAAAGGTAAGATGGTATTTAGAGTGCTTCTGTCATTCTTACCTAAGTTATCTGTATTCCACCTGTCACAAGATAGTGCTACAAACTCGGAATGCCTCAAGGGGAACCCACTGAGGGTCACTGGGTCTAAATAGCCCAGCATAATACATCAGAGGCTACAAACCAAACCAATTAGATGGTATAACTATATGTGCGAACAGCCACATTAGCTTTGTGATCATTTGATCGTGTTGAAGAGGACATGGTTGGGCGCAGGTGGCTGGTTTGGTAATCATACAATGTGTCTTACTGTTAGACTTTGGGTTTGAGACTCACATCAATGATGGCCTCTGCTTACCACCAGTATTTGAATTAAGCTTAATATTGGACTATCTAAATTAAAAAATAATCTTTAGGTTTGGTAGAGCTCAGTGTGGTTTCAGTCCCATTATTTTTAGAAAGCAAAAGATAGTGTTACCTACATTCTATCTACAACCTCACACCTCTGAGGCGGAGAGAGTGCACCGTTTCGACCCTAGAAGGACTTTAAGTTTTGACATTTTAAGAATGCGAAGTCAGGCAGGATGGCCAACTGTTTATAGGCTAACCAGGCCCTAAATTAGCATTGGCGTCACAAAGACTATTTCACGATGGATAATATTGTGCATCTCAAAGCTACTCTTTAGCCAGCAAGGACTTGCCTGATGGGCTAAGGGCTCATTCCACCAGAGGTGTGGCTACTTCTTTGGCACTTGGGGGCTACCCGTGCAGGATATCTGCAAAGCGGGTACTTGGTCATCTTTACCCACCTTCAGTAAATATTATTGCTTAGACGGTCAGGAGGCCAAATTTGGTAAAGCTGTGCTTCACAGCATTGATCAATAAAAGTTCTTTACACCCACCTCCTCATACTGACTGCTTTGGCAGTACATCAAATGTGAAGACTACGTCGGAGGACACAATCTATTTGAAGAACAAATGACTTAACCCGGGTAATGCTCTTTCTACTGAATGTTCCTCCCACATATTTCTCTTCACCCGCCCATCCTTACCCTCTGACTTGCCAAGAATTCCTGTGTAGTTACACCTTCCTCTTTCAACGCTGGATTCGTCTAACTTCAACAGAACATGCAGAGGAAAAACTAGAACTTGGGCAATGGTCGCCACAGGTGGTACTTGTACAAGCTTCGAGGACAGGACGGAAGCCTTCGAGGGCCACGACTCGACATCACCCGATACTCAATTTTGCTCGCAGCTTGTTTTCATAGTATCAAAGATTAGGAATACATGGGAGGAACATCCAGTCGAAAGAACATTACCCGGGGTAAGTAATTTGTTGTTCTCCATGTCTCTAGAATAACATGCAACACAGGTTATTTAAGGTAAGGTAAAAATGAGCTCCACTAGGTATACTGCGCTGCTAGACTCCCCATATTTTAAAGGAACTCTCAATAAAATCGATCCAACAAAAACAGACATGCAAATGAATGTCCAATGAATCTTGTATTCAAGTTCTTTTCATCAACCAGAATGATTTGCCGACACGTGTTTCGACCTTCTGCAGTCTTTCTCAAGGCAATAAATCTGGATTCCATAGACAAACCAATACAATCAAACCACCAATGAAACCAAGAAAATTATTGTCATCGTAATACCCAAACATTTGAATTGTGACATATACATGCGGATTCCAATGGATGAATACATGAGATAAAACAGACCACATTAAATAATAATGTAAAAATGTGAATACATACATTACCAAGGTCACCGTGACATAATCGTCATACATGTTCCACAACCATGTCATCATGGAAAATAGCGAGTAAGATCGCAACAAAGAAAAGGAAAGCACATAGGCCAAATTAGCCTCATTGTTAAACAAGATAGATCAATCAATGTTATACAACGAACCATTCTGCAGTGCCTAACAATTGCACACCCAGCATTTTATAACTCACCCAACTATACACCATAGGCCTATATTAACAATGTGCCCAACTAGGCTAATCGAGAAATGTGCTGCCCATAAACGTAAGCCCGGAATTACCGGTGGCTGTGCCAAGATAGATTGCCTGCTCGCAAACCAAATGTAATATAACTACTGGCATGCCCTGATAACACTGAGTGCTCCTCAATCCACCAATACATGTCTTATGTGCAGCCCGTTACGCTCGAGCTGCCGCTTGATCAAAAAATATGTTACCTAATTGAAGTCTGCTACTATGCTGGAAATTATTTTGAAATAAATCCAGATGTCATCTCCAAAGAAACCTGTATAAAATCCCTAAACCAAACGGTTTGTATGCCCCAGTATCGTGGAATCTGCAACCAATATCACCTTGGTCAACATTTACCTGAAAATGAAAGGCTGTTCAGCCAAACAACTAGATAAGAATGCGTCTGGTCACTACAGAGCTCCAGCGTGTATCATGAAGCAAAAATCTGCATCTGAAAACAAAATAACATGAACACCACGCTCTTAAAGTCAGTGCAACAGCATCTTGCTGCAAACACAAGCGTTTATGTACACCGACAACAATAAGCAACTAAAAACAGTCTTACCTCAACAAAGAAAATGCTGTCTCTTGCACATATTATAGCACACACATAGCCGCTCATCATGTACGTGATTCGTGATTCGTCACGTGTGCCTTGGCGCTCACGTGACTCAAGAAACCAATCAAAAATGCACTATCAAATGCATACAGCTCCCCATCCGTGCCGTGTTATACAAGTTCAATAACATGTAATGGTCAGCTCCCAAAGTATGAAGGTCCGATGACCGAAAGAGGAATATTAGAACGATGTGAAATTAAATGAAAGGCTAAAACTCAATCCATACGCCCGATTACAAGTTGGCCTTATCATTGCAACACTATGCCATCAAGGTACTCTTGTACAAGCAATTAGGGTCCGTTATGCACGTAAGACTGTGGTAAGACAACATGATATATAAAACTAAGATCCAATCTAAGTGACATTACACTTAAATTCTATAAAAAGGTTGACCACGGTCTGAGATGAAGCATGAAGCATCACAGAATTCCCTTCTGACTATAAAATCTAAGGTGACAATCACGAAAAAAACAAAATAAACAGCTAGTGGATAACCCAACACCACTACTGTGATGACACGTAGAAAGATGAAAAAATCAAGACGGGAAAGAAATTGCAAAAAAAAAGAAAAATGAAACAATAGCCCTTTACAGAAGTGAGAAATTAACAAATTACAGTTCAAAGGCAAGACACAAAGAACAAATCACCCTCAAACCATAACGTTTTAGAAACCATGCTAAAATGTAGATATGTGGAAAGCATGAGAGTTGTATAATGGAGAGACTGAGTCATCCTCGTCACCACCATCACTGACTGGTTTCGATGTAGAGGCAATTGTTTCTTGCCACATGTTAAGGCTGATAAAATGATATCCAGGATGTTCATTGTATACAACATTGACATGGTGTAGGGATTCCAGAGAGTATAATAGCTGTGGCATTGATTTTCTAGGACCTTCTAATCTACCCGTCTATCTAAATCACAGATGTCCAACTCCAGGCCTCGTGGGCCCCAAACCTGACAGGTTTTCAGGATGTCCCTCATTAATATTAATGAGAAAAAATGTGCATGCATTTAGAATCATTGTATGCAAATGTATATTAAGGAGTGTCCTGAATGAAAACCTGCCAGGTTTCTGGCTCTCAAGGCCTGGAGCTGGACAACCCTAAACGTAATGAATAGTTAGATGCTGTGTCACTATTGATGAATACATTTATAAATCTTTTCAGCATTTCTCCCATGGAGAACCAGATCTCAAAACTAACATTGATTAAGCAGGAGCTAAAAGCAGCTCCTGGGTATCCAGCATGAACTTGTGTCCAGGAGCTACCACTGGGAAACAAGTAGCTAGTACATGGCTTTCTGCAAATCCAAATTCCGCAAAAGATGGAAACATATCATTTTGTCCCTTTATGATCCCTTATGCTTTAACGGTTATATAGATGTGTCCTACTGTGTATAGATTGTTTGGCTTTGTGAGGTTGCTCGGCCTCATGGTATCCTACATTTTCCTGGTGCCAGATGCTCGTCTGAGAATGAATTCCCTTCAGTGGGCCCTCAGGTACAGTGGTCTCAATCCTCGGGCAAGATGACAGACCTACTTCAGGTTCCAGGCAGGGTTGCACCGGATCTCCTGTGGTGGGCCTGCAAGGACAACTTTCTGAAGTGAGAACCTTTTTGGCAGCCATGGCCGAAGATACCAGTAGTGACGTATACCTCACTCACGGAGTGGGGAGCCCACGCCAACGATCTAACAATCGGCGGTCGTTGGTCTCCATCAGAGTCCAAACTACACATCAACCTTTTGGAGCCGAGGGTGATCAGATTAGCGCTGAAGGCCTCACAGTCGTCTGTACGGGGAAAGAACATCCTGATAATGACGGACAACACAGTGGCCATGTACTACTTCAACAAGAGAGGAGGTGTTGGGTCACTACCACTGTGCAGAGAGGCAATGCAGGTCTGGTACTGCTCAATTCAAGAAGTAATCTCCCTGTCGGCAGTTCACCTAGCCGGAGAGAACACCTTGACGACCATTCTGAGCAGGCAGAGCAGTCTCCCACGAGTGGGAGCTAGCTCAGGAAGTCCTTCAAGAGATATTTGCCATTTGGGGAACCCCTCAAGTGGATCTGTTCGTGACCAGTGTTAACAGGAACTGCGAAATCTACTGTTACGGGGAATTTCCTCCAAGAGGAGCTCTGGGAGACGTGTTTGTAGTGGATTGGGAGTTTCCACTCCTGTATGCGTTTCCTCCAGTCCATAACATTCCTGAAGTCAAGAGGTTGAGAAAGTTCAGGAAATCCATGATCCTAATTGCTCCGGGTTGGGCCAGGAGGACGTGGTACCCGGACCTTCTGATCATGTCCATCTGCTCTCCAATACGTCTTCCACAAAGGGGACCTTCTCTCGCGAAAGGAGGGTCGGGTTCTCCATCCAGAGGTCAAGACACTCCGCCTTCACTCATGGTTGCTGAAAGGCTGAGATATAAGGATTGGGACCTCCCGGATGAAGTAATGGAGATTTTTGTTTTTTACCGCTGCTGTTGGAACAAATTCTGCAGCTGGTGCAGGGATAAGAATGTAGTACCTTTTGTTATGCAAAACACCGGAGGTGTTATCTTTTCTGCTGTATTTGGCCAATATGGGACTCCAGGTCGGGACCACTAAATGGTTTTTGGCTGCGATTTACATCTTTTAAATTGCTCGTTTGAGAAAACGTCATATTTTAAAATACCTTTTGGTGATACAATTTCTAAAGGCACTGACTAATGTGTTCCCTTCATCTCCTTTTCTTGTTCCGGTTTGGGACCTTAATCTTGTTTTAAATTTTCTAATGTGTGCACCATTTGAGCCGCTCTATTCACGTCCCTTAAGACTACTAACATTAAAAACCATCTTGTTGGGGGCCGTGGCTTGGAGCGCCTGCTATGCGGTCGCTTCTTTGAGTGCTCTGGTGGGCTTTGAGCCGTATTAGCAGTTACATGGGCTTAATCCCATGGCATCGAGGAAGGGGAATCGCTGAACTGCTGCGGAAGGGTTACTGAATGAATCCCGGAAGTTGCAGGGAAAACCGAAGCCCACAACTGCAGGAATCCGGGGCCGAAAACCAGGTCTGCCCGTCAAGTCAGCATGTCCTCGCATCAGTGTGTGGTGGAGAAGCACGGCAGAGAGCGTGAGTGGACCGCCGGTCCGTACAGAACTGAGCCCTGATGCATAACTAAACAGACACTGAGTGATAGCAGAGGCGGCAGATAGTGAGGGAGGAGGTGGTCCCCCGGAGGGACAATGGCGGGAGACAACATAAAGTGTGCCCCCCTCTCTCTCCAACACTTCTCAGGCATGCAGGCACATGGAGAAGATGACACCCCCCTTCCCCTCATCTTCCACCCCCCTAGGACTACAAAAGCGGCCTACCATCGAACTAAAGAACTTGGAAGAGAAAGGAGAGGCAAGCCTATTTCCACAGAGCAAAGGGACCTCCTACCGTCCTACCACGATTCCCCCTCACCCCCGCCCGGCAGTACCAAAGAAATGGCCCCTAAACCCCTGAGCATGGAATGGGGCAACACCCGACCAATAGCTGCCTAAAAAGGGGCAAGAAAGGAGATGTCACCATACCTCAAAAACCAGCAACAGAACAGAGAAGCAGACTGTATTTAGCAGCCTGCATATGGGAACTACCTGAAAGGGGAGAGAAGGGGGAAGCCGGCACCGGCATAACCTAGGACCATGCGCCCCCACCGGCATCACCAGAAAAGTCACCGACCGACTCCTCTCTCTGCGTAACACACTCACACCCGAGATGCCCTCAGGCTCACTTTCCTACCACGCTATGTTTAGCACTGTTTGCTTCTATTCTCCTGAACTGTATATCGAATTATTGTATGCTCTACTGCTAACATTGCAAACTTGTTACATAAATATGTCTGTTCTCCAAAGTTTAGCATTTCTAATTGACCTGCACCCTCAAGAGGCCCTAGAGAAGACCCAACGAAATTGAGTGGCGCGCTGAGGAAAAGCAAAATTCTAACCCTTCAAATCATGAGGGTCCGCCCGAACTCTCACAAAGCCCTGCAGCCCACGGACGCCAACAACACTAATCGTAACTCCCCTAGATAAAACATAAATGCTTGGAGCTCACACGGTTCACTCCGGCCCTAGGAGTGTATACACTCTTCGGCTCAAAGCCCGATGGGCCAGACGAGAAGTTAGTTATCATTCAGTTATGTTGTTGGAAATGTTACACGTTCGCAAAAAGTTAAAACCCCGGTTGCAACAGACATGCAGGAAATTTACATATTAATACAGTAATGGAATTCCCCCCCCTAAGACCTCCTACACCAGTACAAGAAGCAGACCTGCTGGAAACACTCAAAAATTCAGCTCCATAACCCTCAACACCAGAGGCCTGAACACCCCCAGCAAGCGGAAGTCAGTTCTGCGTCGACACAGAGATCTGTCGGGCTCGGTGGTCCGACCTGTTCCCAACCGACTTCCACCAGCTGAGGAGCAGAGCCTTCCCGAAACAGTACCTGGCATCCAGCGGGTCTAGAAGAGTGGGTAAAGCGGTTTTAGTGGCCAGGGGATTCCCGTATAATGAATTGGATATTCTCAAAAGCCCCGAAGGGTGCTATATCGCTTTGAAGGGCAAGCTGTTCAGCAGCTCTACACCCTAGTCTCAATATACGCCCCCCAATGAGAAACAAGAGGCCTTTTATCAAGATTTAGAAACAGATCTCCATCCGTTCCTCAAAAGCCATATAATGATGGGAGGTGACTTCAGTGGGGTCCAAAACCCACTGACGGATAAATCCCCTCAACCAGCACCCAAAGACTTCAAAATCGCATTGGCCTTGCTCCACCTCTTCAAAGCCTGCAAAGTGATGGACACCTGGAGAGTTCTGAACACTAATAACTTTCTCCCTCTTCTCCCTCTTTTCGCAGGTGCACCGCGCCTCCTCCCGTATTGACCTATTGCATGCCAGCCCCCAGTTGCTTTCCTTCACAGACGAGACAATAATGGGGGTAAAAGTACTATCTGACCATGCCCCAGTAATCCTAAAATCCCGGGTGTATTACCCAGACCCTCTGACGAGGCCCTAATGGTCCCTTTACAATCTGTTACTAAACGATCTGTCGCTGCGGGACACCCTGACCACAGCTATCCACAACTACTTTGTAGAAAACCGCACCGAAGATACGACTACTGCCACAAGATGGGAAGCAATGAAGGCAGTCATAAGGGGGAGCTAACAGCCAACACAACAGCTTACCATAAGTGGTGCTCAAAGCTACAGGAAGCCCTGAAAAAGACATAGCAGCAGCAGAGGCAAAACACCACCAAGGCTAGTCACCCAAGGCGGTCCTAGCCCTACGTCTCGCCCGCAGCAAACTCAAAGCGCACTATGCAGAAGGCACAGCTCAAATCCTCAGCAGAACCAAGCAATTTTACTTTGCCAATGGCAACAAAGCCAATAAATTCTTAGTCAGGAAACTGGCGAAAGCCCACTCCCGGAACTACATTGCAGGCCTGAAGGACGCTGAAGGGGTAACTCATCATGCAGAGGATACCAAGTTACAAATAGCAGTGGCACACTTACAAGGCACCATGACGGATTCCCAAAGATCAACAGACTAGCAAAAACAGTAGGTTGCGGAAGCCGCTTTTCTCCATCTCTCGTAAACGAACGGGCAAGTCTAAGACTTGCCGGTCTCAACCGAGGAAGTAGACGCGGTAATAAAGGCCATGAAACCCAGAGCCCCCTGCCGAGGTGACTTCTCATCCAAATTTTACAAACTTTTTAAAGGCCCTCTGTTAAGGCCGCTAACAGATCTCTTCAACTCATTATGAGAAACGTGTACGATAACTCCATCAATGCAAGAATCGACCACAATACTTCTATTGAAACCAGGGAAGGATCCAAGAATCTGAGCCTCCTACAGACAGATATCGCTTCTGAACATAGATGCAAACATGTACTCCAAGGTTCTGGCAAACAGACTGGCGAAACCTCTCCTGGACCTAATAGATACAGACCAGACAGGGTTCATTCTGGGAAGAGGTGCCTGGTGATAACATCCGCCAAGCAATCAACCTAGTCGAACTGACGTCAACAGTGCATATCGAGATGGCGCTACTATCTTTAGATGCCACTAAGGCCTTCGACAAAATGGACTGGGCTTTCATGAAACTGCTCCTGGAGACATTCCGCTTCGGCCCTCTTTTCTGCAAAATGATACTAGCCAACTACAAATCCCCGAGAACATCCTTGAAAGTGAACCAGAGGCACTCGACCCCAATTCCTCTCTCGTGCGGGACAAGGCAAGGATTCCCCCTCTCCCCTCTTGTCTTCGCCCTCATAATGAAACCTTTTGCCCAAAGAATCCGCAATAACCCGGCTATTCGAGGAGTGGACGTAAATGGCGAACAATACAAGGTATCCCTATACGCAGATGACGTAATGCTCTCCAAGTAATGTATCTTCTCTACCGGAATCCTTGGCGGAACTTGATCGATTCGAACAGTTGGCAGGCTTCTCTGTCAATTACCCCAAATAAGGGGCCTTAGCAATAGAGATGCCCGTGAGTACACTAAACGACCTGCGTCAAATATGCCCTCTAGCATGGAACACGAAAGCAATAAAATACTTGGGAGTACAAATCACAGCAACCTCTATCCAGAGAACTTCGCTCCCCTGTTCAACCTAGAAGCAGACCTTAACAGATGGGCAGGTCAGGTAATCTCCCTACTATGAAGAATCACAGCCTGCAAAATTAACCTTTTGCCTAGTTTCTTATACATATGCTCGACCCTGCCAGTGGAAATTCCTGTCAAGCCACTGGAACACCTTCAAAAGATTTTCTTCCAGTTCGTATGGAAGAAAGGAAAGGCTCGAATCTCAAGGGCAGTAATGACAGGAGCGGCCAAATGGGGTGGAATGGGAGTGACAAACCTGCACCATTACTATGTGGTGGCACAACTCATGAACACAGTGGTGTGGTTAATCCCCACTCACAACCCGAAATGGGCAATTATAGAACAAGCCAGGTGCCCTCCTCCATTAAGCACCCTGCTGTACGCCTCTGGGCCCGCCCGCAGACACTGGACAACCATCCTCACTTCAACGAAAACCTCTTGGAAGATCTGGTAATGGGCCATACGAAAGAAAGGGATCCCTAAAGGGCTGAGCCCAAACTCTTCTGTCCTACAAAACCCAGACTTTACCCCAGGCCTAGCAAGTGACCAACTTCAAAAACTGGAAAAGAGGAGGGCTGAAACAGATCTCACAATTATACGAGGGCAGCACCCCCTTAACGTTCGAGGAATACAAGGGCAAATTCGCTCTACTGAAAACGGACAGGTTCGCATATACAGATTCGCCACTGTATTTCCCAGCCACACGTTAAACAGGAAGCTACTAAAACATTGTGCCCCATAGAACTAACGCTGCAGGAGGACTCGAAGGGGCCTTGTCTCAAGGATATACAAAATGATACAGGAAGACATGCTGGTCGAACACCCCTGCTACATGGCCAAATGGGAAAAGGATCTGGGCCACCAATAGAAGACGCCACATGGATAGACATATGGACAAGGAACCGTAAAGCCACAAGATGCATAACGTATAAAGAATGCACACTTCAACTACTCTACCGGTGGTATTACCCCCCGGAGCATCTGCATCACTTGAAGAGCTCATTGAACCCTGAATTCTGGAGGCAATGTGGGGTGCGGGGTGGTGGGACTGCCCAGTAAATCGAAAATTCTGGGAAGAGTTACTCCAGACCATTGAAGCGATCACACACCGCAGACTACCAATGGACCCAGAGGTGATCCTGCTGGGAGCCCCATTAGCAGACAGCTACCCAAGGAATGGTCGAACAGCGAGACTGGTAACCCAGCTCCTCCTGGCGGCGAAAATCACCAAAGCCCAGAACTGGAAGTCGCGTGAGGGCGCGCAATTGTCACTATGGTGGTTAAAAACACCACGACTGGCCAAGCAGACCCTATGTTCCTAGTGGAGGAGAGGCCTGAGCCGCAGGCTGATTGAGGGGTCGTTAAGGGGATTGGAAGGGGGTGTGGTAATTATGTCACAATTAAATACTGTCATCTCACAAATTTCTGGAACAATTCTGTTGCAACCGTACTTTAAAGAAAGTTGTTAAAAAAATAATAAACTCTTGTTGGTAGTGTTAACATCATCCCGTAGGGTGAGTGAGTTGCAGGCACTATCTTCTAAAACACCTTTCACGGTCTTTCCTAAGGACAAGGTTGTCCTTGGGGTCAAACCTTCATGCCTACCTAAGGTCATATCAGATTTTCTTTTGCGATAAAAGATTGTATTACCCAATTTCTACCCTCCAGCTCATCCTGGCGAGGTAGAGGAGAGACTGCACAGGCTCGACCCACGAAGGGCTCTGAGTTTCTACATTTCAAGGATGTCAAAATTTCGTCTGGATGACCAACTGTTTATAGGATACACTGGTCCTAGGTAGGGACAGGCTGTATCCAAACAGACCCTGTGCAGATGGATTATTTTAGCCATTACCGAATGCTATAGACTGGCCAGGAAAGATCCCCCAGAAGGCTTGAGAGCCCATTCCACTAGGGGCATTGCCACTACTTCTGCTCCTGCAAAGATGTTTCTATAAGAATCATTTGTGAAGCAGCCACTTGGTCTACAATTCACACTTTTACAAAGCATTACTGCCTTTATTCCACCTTAAGTCAGGATGGAAGCTTTGGGAAAGCAGTCCTTCATTCCGTTCATGACCACCATTGATTACAAAATTATTACTCCCTCCACCAAAACAAACACTCCTTTGGGAGTCTATCAAAGATGAGGAATACGTGGGAGGATACAATCCATTCGAAGAACAAGTTCCTTTTCCCTGGTAACGTTCTTTCAGCTGTATGTTCCTCCCACGTTTTCCTCATCGCCTACACTACAGTCGAATTTCCATATTATTGCAGCTTATGCTCCTTCAGAGTCTAGTATGGTCTAATACGCTTTATTGCGGGTAGTTCTACTTAAGAATAACATGAAAAAACAGAACTGAAGCCAACAGACGCTGTGCTATGTATACCTTCGAAGACGACATCCTTGAGACGGAGGCCCTTGAGGGATATCGAGTCGACTGCATCGATGCACAGCGGCCTCTGCCGAAAATCTTTCCTGAAGCTGGATGTTGGAGATATCAAACGATGAGGAATACATGGGAGGAACATCCAGTCGAAAGGACGTTATCGGGTGTAGTAACTTGTTCTTCTTGAAGGATGTTATACAGCTTAGATTGGAGGGCTAGGTGTAGCGCGTATATTGAAGAGTGTCCAAGAATATTTTTAGAGATCTAAGGTGCTGTAGTCGGCCAACTGTAGATGTTCCATGACCTTTCTATCTATATATCATTTAGCGCTTTTAATCTCTGTCTGCTTCTCCCAATACCGACCTCAGTAGACTGCAGCCTTTTGGCATCCCTTTCATCCACATGATGGAAATTCTCACCCTCTCTGAACATAGACGCTTACAGAAGAATCATAATACACAAAAGTCTTAACCTTTGGGGGAAATTCTATCTGGGGGGCTGGTTTCTAAATATGCACAAGCTCCACCAGCTCCATCTATCACACTACCGTTTTTAGTAGAATGATCAGGTGTTTCTTTGGTAAAATATAACATTTTTCCTAAGGATGCCCCCCTTAATGGGGCACACAGTGCTTCAATTGTAGGAGATGAGCAGAGAGTCCATGTGGCTGAATGCATGCTGAATAAAGCCGCGGGAGGAAGAGAGGGTCGATTGGACTGTCAATCCCCGTTTGCTGCACAAAGTGAACACTGAAGGCTTTTTGTTACATACTGGTCAATTGTGTCTAATCTAGAAAGGTCAGTCCCTTCTTTCCAAGCCACAGTCAGTTCCTCAATTCCCGCACTTACGCTGTTCTGTGCACGTTAGTGCGTGTTTTAAGGTAATCTCCTCCTATTAACCACAGGTGAATGCAGCAATGAAACTCCAGCAAGAAAGCTTTTCTTGGCAAGCTGCACATGACTGCAATTAATACCACACTTCTACCAATGGGAAAACTACAGTAGCCAGAATTCAATGACAAACATTTCAATATATATTGGCTGCAAACTGTGGAGAAATAAAACGCAAAAAATATTATTTTGTGTCCTGGGATATATTTACATCCTGGATATGCATGAACCAGAATGGTGCCCCATGTTTTTATAGTTTGGAAATTGCAGGATTTGAGTGCACCATAAAGTAAATCTGTGTAGGGAAAAACTGTGTATATTAAACAACTAAACGCACTACAGTGAAGTACCATTGAGTATGTCTTTATTGGACCCAAAAAGTCTCTGCATTAACTACAAGGATGGAACACAGTGTTTGGCCCCAGATGACTGAAAGGGATCCCAAGTGTCCGTCCTAATTTATGGCCCATCAGTGTGACGGGAATGATGTGCATCTGAACCCTTCTGTGCCTGAGACCGGTGCAGCTGTGTGTTGCAAGTAGGTCTTGCAGATGCTACAAGCCATGCCGAATGGCAATACTCCTAGAAATGAGTGCCCCCCTGTATTGCCTGTTAATCAGAGATGTTGGGGCCACAGTAGTGGCCAGAGCGCAGTTTCAGGGAATAAAAGCAAAATACACATGTTGCTTGCAAGTACAGTACCAAAAAAGCCTCTGCTGCTCCCAACAAGCACCTTTTGATCAGAATGGTAAAACCTAGCTAGATTATGTTTTGAGATAATTAAGACTCATGTTTACTTGCCTCATGAGAACTATTGAAGGGGGCTGACCAACAATAGGACTACCCAAGGCAGTCCTAGAAATGTTGACCGAGGGTAAAGGAATGGAAAGATTATACAAAATGCAGATTTGGTGGTTTCAGGTAGCCCTCAGGAAGCCATCAGATCTGACTTGATATATCCTGAACAGTTCATTGTAAATGAGACCATCTGAATTGTGTGTATACTGGAATCAAAATCTTCACCAAAGCACACTTGGATCTAGAAATAGATGGGGACACTTCCATGGAAGCATCCATAAGGCCTGGTCTATCTGAATGTGTGGCACCAGTTACAGACCTCCCATCAAAAGATGGGTAGCAAAGAAACCCCTGTTGGTAACATCAACAGCCAAGACCTCGATTGCAATATGGGAATGGCCTCTAGAAAAAGATATAAGGATTTTCTACAGTGGTCTTAAGATTTCTACAATATAACCAGAGGATCCTTTCAGCAAGATGCCCTGGAAAGATCAGAGCCGAGGCCATCTTTGCTCTTTACTAGAGACATTACAACAAACGAGGGAGACAGGAAAGTGAAGGTATATGGCGGTCGCATTGGCCTCCTTTTGGAGTCGCTAGGGTCCAGAGGTGCTTGCTCACAGTCGTGACGAATTGGGGTATGTTGATCTAGAAAGAGGAGGACCCTGGGGAAATAAAGAGCCCACGAATTTCAAAGGGAGACTTGCATGCTGACTCTGGAGGGCAGCAGAAGCGAGATGCTACAGTCGGATAAGCCAGAGGTGGCAGGCTTACTACGGTCGGTATTAGGAGAACCCAGAAGCGATGGATAGCAAAAAAACGAGAAAGGTGATGTGACTACGGGGAGATCGTGTTGGACAGGAGGTCCTCATAAAGACACTGAAACTGTTCTGACAGAGACCATCAAACCATTCGTGATGAACAAAGAGAGGAGAAGCAGATGAATACAGAAGACTCCTGATTCAGCGTCAAGGAAGCCAATCCTCAACAAACAAGAACCCTGGTAAAAACCCTAAACAAGGAAGGGAACAGGGATAATGCGAGACCAAGTAGAGTGAATGATAAATATTTGAAGACGCATACTCGTCACAGTTATGAGGACTAGTATCACCTGACGAGACAAGAGTGAATGAGGAGTATTATTGGAACTCATTTTCGTCCTAGTTACGAGAAAGCTAATATCATAAAATCAAAAGAGAAGTGAAGGAGAAATATTATCGGAACACTCATTTGTCCTAGTTATGAGACAGATTATTTCTAGTAGACTAGGAAGAAGAGTGAATGAAAATCATTATTAGAATGCTTATACTCGTCAACAAAAAGTAATGGAACATATAACAAGAGTAAATAAGAATCATTAAATGAATACTCCTGCTAGTCTCAGTATAAAGAACAAAGAGAAGTGAAGCAGAAATGATCTGAGAATTACTCAATTCATGATCATTCACACCATGAAAGAATAAGTGAAGGAAAAGAACGGGTTATAAAAGTGAAACCTGAGAACAAGTGAAACTTTGTAAAGAAAGCTACTGATCAAGAGAGGGGGGGCGGGGAGTCCTATTACCTAGTCAAGAAACTAAGCGATAACCGAGAGGGGAAAAGTTAATTGTTGGTTAAGTTTACCATGCAAGGATGAAAGGATCGACAAATATAGAAGGATACAAGAAAAGAAGCAAAGATCCACACCCACAATAACTGAACTGTATGAACCGATAAATGATCACCAGAGACTATCTGAAAATCATTTATTGAAAAATGGCCCAGAGACCAGTCAACCAACCTCAGGAGAAGAGACATTCTCCTGACTTTAAGTTAAGAATAGTGGTAGGTTCAGTTAGGTTAGTCGGGCAGTGGACTGTTTCAGTTAGACATTCACTAATGACTGACAAGCACCTTAGCTAGTTTTGTT
The DNA here is from genome assembly GCF_040938575.1 of Ambystoma mexicanum. Lineage (NCBI taxonomy): Eukaryota > Metazoa > Chordata > Amphibia > Caudata > Ambystomatidae > Ambystoma > Ambystoma mexicanum. The sequence continues at coordinate 1,261,721,291 of NC_090928.1, forward strand.
TGTTTGTTTATTTGGTATTGGGCGCCAAACCCATTAAGTAGCCGGGCGCAGTAGAGGTCAAGACAACTTAAGCTTAGTTACAGAAAGTGTACAGAGAGGCATATAATATACAAAACAATTGGAGAAGTAAGTACTGCCAGTATGGTTACAGTGGCATACAGACAGAAGCACGGTAAAAGGCATGCATCAGAGACAGGAATGTGAGGTACCGACAAGGTAAACTAGCAGTCATTTGTTCGTAGCCATTTAATTACGTTGAGTCTAAATTTGGGATTAAATCTAGGTATTTCCAGGGTATGGGCATTGGCTAATCTTGATGGACGCGTGGACGATCTTCTGTTTATCCTTTCAGCAAGGTAGGGAGGGGCTAAGTTGTTTAAACATTTGGAGGTGAGGGAGTCTGTTAGGAGAATCCTGTCAGATATTTTTAGCCAATGGACCTCTCTTCTAGCATCTGAAATGTGTTCTCTCCTAGGGATATTCAGGGCTGCTCTTAGGGTGTTATTTTGCATTCTTTGTATTTTGTCGATGATATTTTTGTTGGCGCCTGAGTAGAGAGCATTACAGTAGTCTAATCTCGACATTACGAGGGCATTGGCCAGGGTGATGCAACTCGAGGTGGAGAGGAATGGTCTACATGCTCGGATAAGCTTACAGGTATAAGCTGTGGAGGATGCGATTGAGTTAACTTGCTTCTTAAACGAGAGTGGCGTCGAGGTAGAATCCTAGAGTTTTGACCACTGGCATCACCTTGATGAGATTTTTGTCGATATTGAAGGCGGTATAGCTGAGGCTAAGTTTTTTTTTATGTTCGTTTCAGAGCCTAGGATTAGTATCTCAGTTTTATCGTCATTCCGGCAGAGGCCATGAGATGCCATCCATGCCTGAATGAGGAGGTATACTCTGTTTACTAAGGCTGTGTCCTCCAAAAAGTTGCCCGAAAGGGGAATGAGGATCTGGGCATCATCTGCATAATTTGTGTAGGTGATACCCAGTCTGTCCAATTTGTCGAACAAAGGCTTAGTAAAGATGTTGTACATAGTGGGTGAGACACAGGATCCTTGGGGTACTCCACAGGAGATTTGAGTTGGGTCAGCTGCCGTTAAATGGGGAAAAGACTTGCATTGTCCTGTTGGCCAGGAAGGATTGGACCCAGGCTATGGCTTCCCCTGAAAAGTGGCCGCCGACTTAAGATGGTTGCATAAGACTGCATGATCCACTAGGTCGAACGCTGCAGATAGGTCCAGGAGAAGTAGCATAGCTGTTTGTCCCTTGTCCTTCAACTCGTCAATTTGAGTCTTAAGGTCTAGCAGGGCAGTTTCCGTTCCGTGAAGTGGGCGGAAGCCAGACTGTCGTGATCCTAGGAGGTGATTAGCTTCTAGGTATTCCTGAATTTGAATATAGGCTACTGTATCAATGATTTTAAGTAGAACAGGGACAGTGGTAATCGGTCTATAGTTGGTGGGGATGGTGGGGTCTAGTGTTTGTTTTTTAAGCAGGGGGAGGACCCAGGATTCTTTGAGGTTATTGGGTACTGTATTGGTTTTAAAGGAGGCGTTTATGAGCTTTGAGATAAATGAGGCAAGATCTCTAGCTGCATCCTTTATAATTTGTGCTGGGCAGCTGTCGCCCTTGCAGTTAGATGGTTTTAGAGAGAGAATGATTTTTTCCGTATCAAGAATAGAGATTTCTTTAAAGGTAAATGGTGTGGCTGTGTTACGCCCTGTGTCAGGGAATGGTTGTTGCTCAGATGGGGGTAGAGAGGCTTTTTTAATTGCTATTTTCTGTTTCAGTGTAGTGATTTTGTTTAGGAGGGCTTTTTGAATTGCAGTGCACCAAGGCTTGTCCTTAGGGACAGTGTCTGCCGGTGGAGTTGGAGCTTCTATTTCGCGGAGGATGGAGAACAGTTCCTTAGGATTGGAGCTTGCTTTTGCAATTCTGTCATTGAATATATATATTTTTTTTGTGTTTATTTCTTTTTTGTAGTGTTTGGAGAGTTCTGTTAGTTTAGCCTTATTGACAGTAGTTGGGGCGTGGCGCCAGATAGTTTGCAATCTTCTTTTCTGTAGTCTTAACTCTTTGAGTTGAGGTGTGAACCAAGCGTTGAGGTGGGATTTTTGTCTGGCTTTGCGCATTTTTAGTAGGCGCAGTGGAGTCCAGGGCTTGGGTCATGGCAGTATTGAAGATTTTCACTAAGAATTTGGGGTCAGCATTATTGTTAGTGTTGTTCAGAGAAGGCAGGAGGTGAGGGAGTAGTTTTTCTGCTGTGATGTCCTTTTTACTTCTTGTGGGGAGTGGGGGTGCCATCTCAATAGTTTTAGGATTAAGGAGGTCGAGTGTGGCTGAGAAAGTAATGAGGTGATGGTTGGACCAGAATTGTGGTGCATTATCAGTAATAATGTTACAGTTCAAGTCAGCCACCCAATCCAGAGTTCTGCCTTTGATGTGGGTAGGGGATAGGACTTTTTGTGAGAGTCCATGCACTTTAAGAAGTGTTGCTATGGCTTGGGTGTGTTTGTTTTCATTCTCATTGAAGTCAATGTTGAAATCCCCCAATAGCAGGGTTTATGAGTGGTTTTTAGTGTTGCTGGTTATGATATCTGTAAGGTCCTCCTCAAAAGTTCCTAGTGGCCCAGGAGGTCTGTATATCAGGTGGAGCGTTAAAGTACCATTGTTAGGGGAAGTTTAGCCGTGAGCACTTCGCATGAGGGACATGTAGTTGGAGTGGCAAGTCTAATGGAGAGGCTTGTTTTGACAATAATGGCTAGGCCGCCAACGCAAGAGTTAGGCCTATCCACTCTGAATATCTGGTAGCCCTCGGGTATTGCTATCATAAGGGCAGGACCTGCCACATCATGGAGCCAAGTTTCAGTTACGGCTAGTAAGTCTAGTTTCTCATTGTGTAATGTCTGCAATTTCAGGAGCATGGGCTACTAGGGATCTGGCTTTGATAAGTGATCCAGATGGTTAGTGTGCCTTTATTTGTAGGGTAGGGAGGAGATTTGGTTTCTAGTTTATTAGGACTAGCAATGTTTTTTTTAACTATATTAGACCGAATCCGGTTATTGGGAGGGGGGTAACACTGTGCGGTTATTGGTATTTTTAGGATCATAGAGCCGGGATAGTCTGGATCTCAGTCTCATATTTCTATCCAGAGGAGGGTGCGTTAGGAGGGTGGCTAGAGACATAGTGACTAGGAGGCTGAGTGTAAATGCTAAAGATTGGGTTCTCAGGTTGTCAAGCATGTTCAATATGCTGATGTAAATTGCACAGGTAGGCCAGTATCAAATTGCACAGGTAGGCCAGTATCAAATTGCACAGGTAGGCCAGTATCAAATTGCACAGGTAGGCCAGTATCAAATTGCACAGGTAGGCCAGTATCAAATTGCACAGGTAGGCTAACATCAATTACACAGGTAGGCCAGTATCAATTGCGCAGGTAGGCCAGTATCAGTGTACGGCTAAGCGTTCGTATCTGCCCGCTAATAGTTTTGGATTTGCTAGTAGACGGATGGTAAGGCCAGCTCACCGTCGTGCGAGCATAGGGAGGGTAGGGATATCGCAGGATTGAGGCGGCGGGGTTGGATCATACCTTATACTATCGCCGCTGCCTAGCACGGTGCGCATTCAAGCGCATAACCGGCACAGAACAGGGCCTTTTCATGCTGGGCCTTCTCGTGGCCGGCTTCCGCCTGCCGGCGGATGTTGCTGTAGGCAAACCGGGGGGCAACGGCAGGCAGCCTCGATATGGGGCTGTGTTGCGCCAGCCATCTTTGAATCAGGCTGATGTATGGAACAGCTGATCTGGTGCCGGAATCGCGCACATGGGCACTTAAACAAATGTGCAGGCTCAGATAGTGCTCACCAGTACTGCTGGGAGGCGCCTCCGCTCAGGACATCCTATTCTGCAAGATTGCTGTTCACTGCTCGCGTCGCTCGTACCTCGATGTCGGTTCAAGGCGGGATGCAGAAGTGTAGCTGCTGGTGGTGGAGGGAGAAGGGCTCCGGCCCTCTCTGTCTCGTGGGGGCGTCTGTGACTGTTAGGTAATTGTATATTTATACAGCGCTTATACACATGTGGAGTGCTTCAAAGCGTTTCAAGGCGAGAAGGGAGCAAGGGAATACAGTAATCATTCTTAGGCCTTGAAGTTTCCGAATTATCTAACAGAAAACTTGACATTCTAGGCCTGACGGCATTTCTCCTAGTGCAAGTGCATGAAGTGTTAGTCACGCCCAAGCTAGGGAGGAGAGACAAAAAGAGGTGGGGGGACAGGACAAACAAACTTACTAGTCCTAGTACATTCAGGTCATACATTTGTACAGACGGAGGTGCAAGGAAAAGGGGGGGGCGCGCAAGTGCGCCCAGTCCAGCAGGGCCCTGGGTTAAGTGCAGAGAGGTTGCCTCACTCATGGAGCGTAAGCTGAAAGTGCTGAGCATAGTGCAGCGGCTTGGAGGCAAGTGCAAACGACTTGCGGGGGTGCCTGGGACCTGTAATGCTCTGGAGTTGAACCAGGCAACCAGTCAGCAAAATTGAACAGAGTTAGGGAAGAGGAGGGAAGGAGACTTGAGAGAAAATGAAGGAAGTTAGCAGGGATGAGGGAACGAGAAGTTGGAAGAGAAGAGGAAGGTCTTGAGGAGTTTCCAGAATTTAAGGTGCTCCGGCTCAAGACGGAGAATGGCAGGGAGGCTGTTCAAGAGGGAGGCACCTGCAGAGGATAAAGATCTACCCCCATATCTCTGTTTGGAAAAACAGCTCAACCGCAAAGATTTGGAGGACGAGCGGAGGGCTCTAGAGGGAGAGTATTTAGGAAGAGAGCGTTGTAGTACATGCCCCGGCCCCAGAGGGTCTTGAACTTGATCCTTGCAGCCACGGGGAGGGTGCAGTGGAGGGAGATGAGAGAGATGCGGTCCCTTGGCTGGAGGCCAAAGATGAGTGTTGCGGTTCTGTTCTGGATGAGTTGTAGATGTCAGAGTAGAAGTAAGAAGATTGAGAAAGAGACTGTTGCAGTAGTCCAGTCTGGAAAGAACCAGGGCTCTGTAGACGGTAAGCCTCTGGGGGAAAGTGAGAAAAGGTAGAATACCTATGAGGAGGTGCAGCTGGTAGTGGGATTTTTTAGCGATGTCAGAGATGTGAGAATAGGAGAGTGGAGTCGAAGATTACCTCTAGGTATTTTGCCTCAGTAGGTGAGGGTGCAGGATCAAGGGAGGCCAGCCAGAGTGAAAGTGGGAAGCGGGAGCAGGGGTCCCAATGAGCACGATGTGTCTTACTGGGATTCAGGCAGAGATTGTTAGCAGCACACCAGGACTGAATTGTGGACATGTAGTCAGGGATGAGCGAGGAGGAGGCGGCCGAGGGTAGCCTGAAGGAGCTGCATGTCGTCCGCATAACACTGAAAGTTAGAGGTAAAGGTAGTGAAGCCATGTAGACATTGTAGAACCATGGGGATAAGTTAAATCGGTGGGGGACACCACAAGTAGAGAGAGTGATGTGTAAAGAAATTATTCAAGTTCCACTTGGGAAGGACGGTCCGAGAGAAAGGAGGCAGCCATGTCAGGCCCGATCAGTGATACCGAGGGTATCGTGGAGACTGGAGATCAGGATGTTGTGGTTTACTGTATCGAATGCAGAAGAGAGGTAAATAAAGAATGAGGACAGAAGGAGAGTTAGTCAAGATTTGAGAGCAGATCTTCACGGGTGTTCAGAAGTGCATTTTCCGTGCCTCTAGATGCTCTAAAGCCAGACTGATGGTCATGGAAACAACCAACAGATTTAGTGTGGACGGTTAACTGGGTGATGGCCAGCTTCTCCAGAGGTTTTCCCAGGAAAGAAGTGATGGAGATCAAGCGATAGTTTGCCGGAACAGATGTATCGGCAGAGGGTGTTTTGAGCAGAGGGTGCACAAGAGAGGGCTTGAGAGGAGCGAGGAAAACTCCTGTGGTGAAGGAGAGGTTGCAAAGGTCAGTCAAGGCTGGAGCAAGAGTGTCAATATTGTCCTTGATGGTTTTGAGGGGCAGGGGTCAACCTTTTTGCAAGAGGCCTTCACAGACAGGACTTTTCTAGAGACCTCATCGGGTGTGAGGGTAGAGGGAGGAGAGGAGAAGCGGGTGAGGGATGGGGGTGGTCAAAGGGGGCCCAAGAGATGTTGGTGCAGGAGTGGGTGCAGAAGAGAGAGAGGACAGGATGTCCAGTGTTTTGGCAGCGAGATGTGCAGCCAGGGCTGAGCAAAGGTCCGGGGTAGGTGCAGTAGAGGATGTGGCTGCAGTAGGGTTGGTTAGTTCCTTCTAGAGTTAGGCAGTGTTGTTAGATGCTGCTGTGATGCGGTCTTGAATATAGACTTTTCCTGGAGCGGATGCAGAGTCTATATTGCCTTTTGTAGAAGGCCAGTTTGTCTGAGGGTGCACCTGAAGATCTCCATTTCCGTTCCACTGCTCTGCACTTGTGTTGAAGGGCATCCAGATCGGAGTCGTACCAATAGTTGCACTTTATGGCAGGCTTCAGTCGGACCCTCGTGATAGGGGCATGAATGTCAAGAGTGTTGGAGATGGAACAGTGAAAGTTGGAGAGAACTATATCAGGGTGGGAGTCAGCCGCAGAGTAGGAAGGAGGAGAGTAGGTGGAGGCAAAGGCAGCCAGTGACACTCTTCTAATGGGTCGGATGACCTTGAAGGCAGGAGGCTGTGTAGGGTGTGCTAGCGCTAAAGGAGAAGAGTGCTTCAAGTGAGAAGAGAATGATCGGTCCAGGACAGTGAGGTAGTGAGCGGGATATCTGTGGCGATGAGAGCATCCAAGGTATGGCCAGCGATGTGCGTCGGTCCAGAAGGTAGAGAAAGGGAGTCGCACAGGTTGCGGATAGGTCCTGAAGAGTCAGGAGAGTCAAGATGGATGTTAATATCCCCCAGCAGGAGAAGTTGGAGAGGGGAGGGGAGGAGAGAAGAGGCCAGGTCAGCCCATTCTGAGAGGAAGAGGGTGGACTGGCCGGCAGCAGACAGTAGGTGGCCTAGTAAGTGAGGAGACAGGCGAGAGTGAGCCTGCTGACCATGCATTGAAACAAAGAGTAGACCTGAGGGGGAATGATGAAACGGGGATCCAATCGGGAAAGATCAGGGCTACTCCACCTCCTGGCCCGTTCGGCCTGGGCACAGAGAGGATCTTGTAGCCTTCAGGGAGAAGTGTGTCCAAGTTTGTGACAGAGCTGTCCTTAAACCATGTGTCAGTAAGAGCAAGAACATCAAGGTCCAGGAGTTCAAGGAGGTGGCAGATGTCAGAGGAGTGCTTGACAGCAGAGCGAGAATTTAGTGTGCCAACATGTAGTAGATTGCCACTTTTGAAGGACTTACGAGGGGTGCTGCAGGGGACATAGGTCTGCCCCATAAGCGGCAAGAGTGCCTGAGGGACACAGTTGGGAGAAGGCAGAGGAGGCAAGTATGTCAATGGGGAGAGTGCAGGCATGGGAGCCAGGACAGTGGTGCGAGTAGGCAATGGAGCCTGTACAGTTGAATGCGACAGGGGAGTAGTTGTGAGAGAGGTGGTGAGGTTGGTAGGAGGCAAGATGGGCATAGCATTACACAGTATTAATATTTTGATTATATAAATACAATAGATGAAAAAAAACTTTATTGGTTCTGAAAAAGTTGGAACTGCAATGGATGAATTGGTGGCTATTGGCATATAATTACTGCAAACATTAATCCTATCACTTGCATGATGGGGGAATTTGTGCGACCAATCGGAATGACTATGCAGTGATGAACCTTAACTTATCCCCCCTCTTTTGCAATCTTGGATCGCCTACCCTAGATCCTTATCAGAAATCGCATTAATGCATCAACAATCTGAAGGTGAGGCCAAGGCAGTAATAACTGAACTTGGAATAACCTGGCGTGACCACTTTTTCCTGAAAACCTTCACCATACCAGTACTAATATCACTCTACAGGGACAAAGGAAGATAAAAATGTGACTCTCGCCCTCGGCTCATACCATTGCTTGACTGGGAGATTTTTTTTTGGTATCCTTTTTGTGGTTAATGTTGGAGGTAATTAATTTTGTCTGCATTTTCTAACTTGGTCTAGAGTGCGTGCAGGTCTAGTCTTAAACCCCTCACCATTATAGGAACATAAATGACCACCCCTTTCTGTGAACCGAGATAACGAACAATGGCCATCTTAAGATCAAGTTCAGTTATTACGGATACGTTCTCAGGTTGATAATAATAATTTTCCAGCCCCACCATGGGGAAAGAAATCTAGCAGAGTCATGTCTGCTGGAAGAGCACAGCAGTGCTACATTTCCCAACCAAGCAAGGGAAACTGGAAAAAGACTGATTATGCTGACCAGCAGAAACCTAAGTGCTAATGGATAAAATAACATAATCCATGTGCTTAGATAACAAATATTTGAACCTTTGCACGTTGTGCCGCGCATGCTGCATTCTCTACCATTGCAGCTCAGATCTGCTTGTGTCTACAGTAGTTCTTTTGAACTACACTACCCAGGCTAACAGTGCCTCAAAACGCCATCTGCGTTGGCACTAGTGAATTTGTCGGGCCGGTTATCGCTGAGTATTTAAAGGATTCCACTGTCTCTCTATGTATGCATGAATGAATGCGAGTGTGGTGCGATTTGACCCGGATTTCTTGTTTTCATGATGTGATGAGGAACCTGTAGCAACAGACCTGTTAAGGGAAAATGATAAATTACAGAACAGCAGGGAGGGGCATACGTTACCAATCACAGCAGACAAAATGATGATAAACCTAAGTGAAACAGTCCAGAACCGGACTACATTTCCCAGAATGCCTCATCAGATGCATCCTCCATATAAAAGCCAGCAACGGGAAAAGAAAGTAGGCAAAGAAGGTGAAAATCCACATTCCCTTATTGTACTGGACTGTCAGGGGTTAAAAACAAATGCCAACTCCTCGCGTATGAAGCAGGGAGGAGGGGTATTAGCTGCGGCAGTAATGAGCCCAGGGAGAGGAGCACCTGTGATTCATTGCTGGGGAGGAGGGGCACACGGGGTTAAAGCTGCACCAAACGTCTCAACGTGTCTCATTTTGCAGGCGTGGAAGGCGACAGCCGGTGTGGACTCCCAAGAGGCCAGCTCCCAACACCGGTGGGCTTATTAGAGTGAAGAGGGAACTCCGACAGAGGAACCCGTACCGAGACAGCGAAGTGGAGGACAGTCACAGCGAGAAGGAGTTGTGCACAGTGTGAAAAACAACTCCGGGAAGTTTTGAGTTCATGTTTCCAATTCCGAGGGCGGCAAGGAGCGGCCGTATATGGGAGAGACTGCGACAGCCAGCCGGCAATCAAAGGCTGGAGCTCTCCGCCTTGGGAGATCAGACGGGCGTGGGAAGAAAACGCTCAGCACGGCACGAACGTTGTTAAAAGAGGACTTTAATCCTTGAAGCTCAAGAGACAATTTGGGTTTTGTCTATTTCTGGACTTGCCGTGACGAACTGCCTTAGTTCAATATCCCGTAATCCTTGTTTTACACAGTATGAACTTATTTTCTTAAAGGCACATCCTAACCCTTGTTTCCCGGTCACGTTCTGGAAAGGACACTGAGAGCCTTGTTTGCACTATAATTTTGCTTAGACTTTTTGCCGAACCATCCGTATGCAACTGGAAGTGCTGTATAAATAAATATTATTTGTCAAACTCCTTTGGTGTCTCCGGCTCGCTACTTCACACATGACCAGAAGTTGATGCTACATAAAGTATTGTGCTTAATCTGCAACTATTCTTACTTTTGAGCAAGAAAGATTGCGAGGCATCCTAGCGAGCCGCTTTGTATTCCACACTGTACTTGAATTGTGAACATTCAGGGTTTGCGTAATATCTCAGCAGTTACCCCAACAGGCAATCCTGCTTCTTATCGCTCTAAGCATGCTGCCACCCTGGCACATGACTGCTCTAGTGCAGATACCTGCTTCTACCTGCATCATTCATCCCCCATTAACTCACCCCCGATGCCTGTAAGCCTCCCGGATAATGCGAACGCCGGTCCATGCGCCCCCATTGGCTCTCTCCAGATGCCTGTAAACCTCTGGGATGACCCGGATGCTGGTCCACATGTTGAAGAGTTACCGCACACTATTGCAGCAGATCTTCCCCTGGAAATAATGACCCCACACCAATAGGCTTTAATACGCACTTCTGTGCCTACCCTCAGGCTAATACACAGACAGGTAAAAGTGATTTAAAGTCTCTGCATAACCTGAACCAGAAAAATTCCACCTCCGCCAAGAAGTCCGATTTAAAGGCCTGCTCCGTTATTGACTCTCTGCCCAACACGTGCACCAAACCCCACCCTGTACCCTCAAGTACTAATACCCTTGGCAGCACTGGGGTTGCCACTTTCCTTTTTCCTCTTGAGCACCCGTTCCCTCAGCTTGGGGTAGAAATGGAAGACTTCCTGACAGTCGGCTCCAGACAGGTTTGCAGTTACTAACTCCTGGCTCAAAGAGTCTTTGCCATAGCTGCTACGGAGGCCCTTCCATCGGACTACTGAATCTCCAGAGCTGACTGCTTAGGTCATAGTGGGGGAGGGGTAGCACTAATAATTAAAAAACATCTGCACTGCCACATGGTCAATCATTAAAGTCCTGAGGACTGCAAAAGTTTTTTTTGGGTCAAAATAAAGATGAATGCTAACATAACCCTGAGTGTGTACTGGTCATTTACAGACCACCCATGGACATGCCACAGTTCGAGGAACAATTTCTTGGACTTCCCAACAATGTCACCAAAGTTAAGACTCCATTGATCATACTTGGCGACCTCAACCTGTGGCCCAAAGATCATCTAGACAAGGAAGCAATCTCCTCAGTTGGATGCATACAATGGGTGAAAGGATCCACATATGTTGGAGGACACACTCTGGACTGGGTTTTGGCGCATTGCTTTAATTTCTCTGTTGTGGTTCTCCCCTGTCCTTGGTCCGATCACTCCCTGGTGAACTTACTAGTTCACCCACCAGCACCTCTCCTAGATTGGACTCTCATCCTAGAAATCGCAAGAAAAGCAGCCATTTTAAAAATGTAACTCCTGTCTGCGTTATTGGCAGCTAGGCTACTTCCTATAGATACCTTTACTGTCTCGACTGAACTGGTGACTCACCGGGCGGCCACTATAAGCTCTGCCATTGATACACTAGCCCATAAAGAGTTAAAAGGAGCAAACATGAAACTTACAAGAACACCTGTTATAATGATACAATTATTCAACTTGGACGCACAAAAAGATCCTTGGAAAGGGATTGGCACAGCAACTCTTGCCCCCAATTCTTCAGTCTCTATAAACGGGCAGTGAAAAAGTTTAAGGCAGCTCTTGTGGAAGCCAAATCCGCTAGTTTCAATACAAGGATATCCAATGCACGCTTCAGCTCCAGCTCAAGCAAGCGCTTTAAAATCCTCACAGAATTTGAGGGGAAAGTCCACAGTGAATCACAATCACAACAAAGATCCAGTCTGGTGTCGGGCATTACACAGCACATTTTCATCTAAAATTACAGGGCACCAACAGACCATTCGGGACCAACAAGGGAGTCCTTACATCTGCCCCTTGGCTCTAATAACACCCAGAATAATAACGTAATATTCAACTTCAAGCAGTGCACTGAATCGGAAATCTAGAAGATATCGTTTTTTTTATTGTGCATTTGTTAGGAGCTTATACAACAAGTAAATTGTGCTTCAAAGTGCCCACAGGGAGGGAACATGGGATTGAGAGCAATGTATACACTGGAGGATAGAGACAAACCTACTAGGCCTTGTGAGTATTCAGAAAGTGCAAGTGCAGAGAGGGGAAGAGGCAGTGGGGCCCAAGTGCTGGAGTGTGCATGCTTGGGGGTGAGCAGCAGATGTAAGTGCCACGTATAATGGGTGCTAGGGAGCGTTGAGCTGCACTAAGTAGGCAAGTGCAGGCCTACAGTGGCGTAGGCCAGTGGGTGCTGAGGCAAGTGCTGTGTGTAGGCAGAGGCTGAACTGAGACAATTGGTTGTGGGAGACCAGGGCCCCCGAGGGACACATAAGAGCCCTGGTCACCAATCACAGCGATTGTGCGATTAGCAGAGGAGGAAAGGGGGAAGTGAAAGGGAAAGTCTTGAGGAGCTTGCAGAATTTGAGGAGGTCGGCCTCAAGACGAAGGGTAGGATGTTCCATAAGAGGGAGCCAGCTGAAGCAAGAGAACGTCCTCGGCCCTTTGTTTAATTAAAACACTTTATACACAGCAAGTTGGTACCAGAGGAACATAGGGGTCTAGAGGGAGAATATTTAGTAAGAGCAAGTTACAGATGGCGTGGTCCCTGGCCCCAGACAGCCTTGTGGACAGCTCTCCAGATAAGGTGCGTGTAGGCTTTTTTTTACTCACAGAAATCTTATCAATACAGTCCTTTTAATTCTTCCTTGCGTACCACTTACACAGGCTATTTATGGCAGCATCCCCATAAATCGTGGAGCGTACTGGTGACAACCTGGCTAGCAGCAGCTTGCAAATACACTCTTTACTTTTTTTGTTTTGTTTTTTTAACACTCCTCTCTGAAAGTATTATCTTGATAGACTAATTAACAGAGTAATGTAAAAGGGAATTTGTGTTTCTCCAGCATTGGATCTTTCTTAGATTCAGATGCTTGAATATTCCCTGTCGTCAGACTGGGCATCCTCAGTGATTTTAAATAATTATTTAAACATTAAATATATATATATATATACATTATTTCCTTAGAAAAAGAATGTAGATTGCCCATAGTGGCCTATGAGCCACTCAATTGTGTAGTCCCTCCACTTCACTTTGGTCCTTTATGGCCTCAACCAATGAGGTGGCAGGGTTTAAACTCTGCCCCAGGCAGCCCTCTTCAGATTTTTCACCACAGATTAACGGACTAGAGGGAATCCTCAGCTCACTGAGCTTTTCGTTTTATTCTTAACTGTTAGATGCGATTTTTTAAAAAATTTTTATTTTTTAAAATTTTTATTTTTTTCTCCAACCGCTTTATATTAATCTCCTCATCAAATACTAACTACACAGTGTTTTCTGGGCTCAGAAAACTGTGTTCACCCGAAATTCGTCGAGTGAATCCTCTCTTCTCACCATGTCAGAGGAACCTACTACCAAGAAACCTTCCCTTTTCAGGGATTGTGTAAAATGCAAAAGAAGCTGGTCTTCATGAAAGACCCTCATGAGCAGTGCATTGTCTCGGGAGGCTAGCTCAGGGGCAACGTGCTCGCCTTGGAAGCATGACGACACAGAGCACCCCCGGTTCGATCCCCGGGTCAGCGCTTAGAAACCTCTGGGTATTAAGCCCATTATAAATAACCTATCGTATCATTTACTGTCTCTATCCCCATAACATTCACAAATGTGAAATTTGTAAGACATTTTCTAACAAAACTCTCCAGGACAGAGATAGAAAACTCCTTCTACATTTGGAATCAAGAAGACACTCTTCGAAGGGATTGTGTCCTCCGACGTATTCCTTATCTATGATATTTGTATCTCCAGCTTGCTGGCCTCGGAAAAAATTTTTCCCAGTAGAGGGCGCTGTGCGTCGACGTCCGTCGAGTAGGTGCTCCTCGACGGCCAACGTCGTCATGCCTATAAATGGCCACGCGCAGCGTCCGTTGCTCAGTTCCGTTTTTCCGCGCTTCGTGTGCCTCGGAATACCGTTGCTCAGTTCATCAGTCGATATATATTCATATTTCCTCGAGAAAACCGACTCGTACTCGATGGCTTCCTCCTCCGACCCGACGACTCCTCGGTCCGGTTTCAAAAAATGCCGAGACTGTGGGAAGAAAATGTCGTTGACTGATCCTCACAGGATCTGTTTGTGGTGTCTGGGAATCGAACACCAGTGTTCGGAGTGTGAGGAATGCCTATCCATGACGGCGAAAGCCTTGAAGGAGCGTAAGGGGAAGCTCGAGAGAGGTAAGTCAATTTTAACTTCCTCGAAAGTTTCCGCAGTAGAGTCGAGACATTCGTCTCCTCACCGTCGAAAGCATTCTCGGTCTAGGTCTCGAAGTGGCTCCCACCACTCGTCGAGGTCTAGACACTCAAAAAAAAAAGACGAAGAAGATCCCCTTTATAGTAGTCTTCTAGTTCCCCTGAAAGAGTAAATTGCCCCACTAAACACAGCTCTCAACCTGAGTGGGTGGGAGGAATTCAGAAAAAAGATGCTAAGCGTCTTCGAGAAAGCTGCCTCGTCCCCCTCGGAAGTCAGCTGAGGATGATACCCCGGGTGAAAAGCCCAAAAAATCTAAACGCTGCGAGTCGAAGCACCCGGCGAAAGAGTCGACCCGAAAGCGCCATGAGCCATCGGGAAGTAAAGCATCTTCGACGCTATCGTCGAAAGCCCCTTCGAAGCATAGATCGGCGCCATCGACGCCGTTATCGAAGGGTTCTTCGACGGATCCGTCGATCGAGTCGACGCCGACATCGACGCCGATAAAAGAAAGGCCCACGGCTACTCCACAGCCAACGGTTACACCGAGAGCCTCCGACACGACGTCGAGAACGTCGTCGACATCCTCGAGCAGGATTCCAATCCTCTCGAGTTCTTCGAGGCCTCTTCCAGTTTTCTCGGCGCCTTCGAGGATTTTTACATCGGCGTCGACGACATCGACCTTTTCAAGGCCACTGAGGATGGCTCCCTCTGCCTTAGAGATGGGTTTTATACCATTTCAAAGACCAGAGCATCCCCCCTTAACTTCAATTTTTGAAGAAAGGGAAGATTCTGATCAAGAAAGGCCTTTTGGGCTGCAGAGGACCACATTACCTGAACCAGAGACTTTTGCCTCTGAGGAAAGAAGGTTGAAAGACCTTCAGGATGCATTACAGGAAGCAAGTGGCCTAGACACTTCCCCAGAAGTGGAATTTGTCAAACCAGACCCAGGGGAACATGCTGATACCCCTTATAGAACCCTAATGTCTAGAATTATGGAGTTCATGGGTTGGTCTGCGCCTTCACCTGTTTTTCAACAGGATGACCTCACAGATATTCTGGATAAAGGTCCACAGGAGGATCCTGTGGTTCCCTTTCATTCTGCTTTACAAAGAAAGATTTTAACTAACTGGGAAACTCCTGAGGTTGTCCCTGTGGTTAACAAGAAGTTGTCAGCGAAATATAGGGTATCTGCTGCTGACCCTGAATACCTATCTAAGCACCCTACTCCAGAGAGTCTTGTGGTCCAGGCTGCAACTTCATCAGGCAGTACTTCTGCTTATCCCACTGCTCCTCAGGATAGGGATGATAAAAAATATGATGCCATGGCTAAGAAAGTCTTCTCAGCCTGTAGCATGGCTTTAAAATCTATTAATGCAACTTGTACGCGCGCTAGGTTTAGCCACACTCTTTGGGAGTGTGCTTCATCGGCGGCTGACTGCATACCGGAAGGAGAAGAAAGGGACGCATTTTTAAATATCATCAGAGATGGTAAAGATGCAATGTGTGAGTCCCTTCAAACTGGCATTGATTCTGCTGACAGTATCAGCAGGGCCATGGCGGCAAGTACCACAATCCGCAGGCATGCGTGGTTGAGAAAGTCCGGCTTTGCTTCTGACGTACAGGCCAGACTTTTAAATATGCCCTTTGACGGTTCTTCCCTAGTTGGTAAAAAGGCGGACAGTTTGGAAAAATTACAAACATCTAAAGCAGCAGCCAAGTCACTAGGAGCTGCAGTCCGACAAACTAATTTTCGTCCCTCAGGATCCTCTTGGAGAGGAAGGTCCTTTCGCTATTATTCCTCATATGGAAGAGGCAGAGGACGGCCGACTCAGAGGCCAAGGAAAATTTACCCGTGGTGGACGGGGTAAAGGAAAGAAAGCCGCATCAGCAGGAGCAGGAGCCGCTTTACCTTCGGCAACTGCATCAGCCGCTCCCAAACCACTCTGAGGTCTCCCATCACAAGACACCTGTAGGGGGCAGGTTAACTCACCATCTGACGGAATGGCAGGCTATTACGTCAGATGCTTGGGCATTGGAGACAGTTGCTCAAGGTTACTGCCTGCCTTTTCTACGCATCCCTCAGAGCCATCCACCGGGGAACAGCTCTCTGAAAGTGCCGGATCCGCTCCTCTTGCAGGAAGTTGTAGACCTGCTAGAGAAAGGTGCCATAGAACCGGTACCTGTATCGGATAGGAACAAGGGCTGGTACTCCCCCTACTTTCTCATACTAAAGAAAGACGGAGGACTGAGACCCATCCTGGACTTACGAGAATTGAACAAGTTCCTCAGGAAGGACAAGTTCAAGATGGTAACTCTCTCTCAGATCCTTCAGGCCCTCCAGCTTCAGGACTGGTTGGTATCTCTGGACCTTCAGGATGCTTATTTCCATGTGCCTATCCATCCCAAGCACAGGAAGTACCTGAGGTTCGCAATTGGCAACTCTCATTATCAATTTCGAGTTCTGCCATTTGGGATGACCTCCGCCTTGAGAGTCTTCACCAAGCTAATGTCGGTTGTGGCTGCAAGTCTAAGGAGGGAAGGGATTCACGACTACCCCTACCTGGACGATTGGTTGATCAGAGCAGTTTCTTAGGAGCAAGCTCGGATCCAACTAGATTGTCTGCCACTCCCTTCACAGGCTGGGCTTCTCCCTCAATTTAAAGAAGTCACAGATGATACCATCACAGAGACTCCAGTTCATTGGAGCAGTTCTGGACACGTCCCTGGGAAAAGCCTTGCCACCAGAGGTGAGGGCTGAAGATATTCTGCAGATGGTCACCAGGTTTCAAAATGCCCAACGTCTCCCAGCCTATGACTTTTTGAGGTTGCTAGGCCTCATGGCATCCTGCATATTCCTTGGGCCAGAGGCTCGCCTGAGAATGAGATCCCTTCAGTGGGCACTGAGGACTCAGTGGTCACAATTCTCAGGGAGGATGACAGATCTTCTCCGGATTCCGGACAAGGTAGCCCACGACCTTCAATGGTGGGCCTCTCCAGAGAACATCTTGAAAGGAGAACTGTTTTGGCAACCATGGCCGGAGATAACAGTAGTCACAGACGCCTCACTCACGGGGTGGGGAGCCCATGCCAACGACTTGACCATCAGCGGTCGTTGGTCTCCATCGGAGTCCAGACTACTCATCAACCTGTTGGAGCCGAGAGCCATCAGACTGGCACTGAAGGCTTTTCTGCCGTCTGTACGGGGGAGAAACGTCCTGATAATGACGGACAATACAGTGGCCATGCACTACCTCAACAAAAGAGGAGGCGTAGGGTCACTGCCACTGTGCAGAGAGGCGATGCAGCTCTGGTTTTGGGCAATTCAGCAAGGAATCTCTTTCGGCAATTCACCTAGCCGGAGAGAAGAACTTGACAGCGGACGCTCTGAGCAGGCAGAACAGTCTCCCACGAATGGGAGATAGCTCAGGAAGTCCTTCAAGAGATCTTTGCCCTTTGGGGAACCCCTTAAGTGGATCTGTTCGCCACCAGTATCAACAGGAAGTGCGACAGATTTTGCTCAAGGGAATTTCCCCCGAGAGGAGCTCTAGGAGACGCGTTCGTAGTGGACTGGGAGTTCCCACTTCTGTACGCGTTTCCTCCGGTCCCTGTCATTCCTCAAATGATCAGGAGGTTGAGAAGGTTTCGGAAGACCATGATCCTAATTGCCCCGGATTGGGCCAGGAGAACGTGGTACCCGGACCTTCTGGACATGTCCATCTGTCCTCCAATTCGTCTACCGTACAGAGAGGATCTTCTCTCGCAGAAGGGAGGTCAGGTTCTCCATCCAGCCATCAAGACCCTCAACCTTCACGCTTGGTATCTGAAAGGTTGAGGTACAAGGATTGGGACCTTCCAGATGACGTCATGGAGGTGTTGCTTTTGGCCAGAAGACCAGCAACTAAGACTCTATACCGCTGCCTTTGGAATACATTTTGCAGCTGGTGCAGAGAAAAGAATATCGAACCCTTTTCATGTGGTACACCTGCGGTGTTATCCTTACTTTATTTGGCAAATTCGGGCCTTCGAATTGGCACTATTAAGGGCTATCTCGCAGCGCTATCAATCTTTAAGCGCACTGCAGAGGAGCCATAGTATTTCAAAATTCCATTGGTAATACAATACCTGAAAGGTCTAACTAATGTTTACCCTCCAAGACCATTCCAAGTTCCCTTATGGGACTTAAATCTAGTTTTAAACTTCCTAAAGGGTGCTCTTTTTGAACCACTCCACTCTTGTTCATTGAAGTTTCTCACCCTCAAAACTGTTTCATTGGTAGCATTAACATCTGCTAGAAGGGTTAGCGAGATACAAGCCCTGTCTTGTAAACCTCCTCATACAACTTTTCACAAGGACAAAGTAGTGCTACAGGTGAAGCCTAACTTCCTCCCAAAGGTAGTTTCGGAATTTCACATTACTCTAGATTACTCTACCTTCATTCTATCCTCCTCCCCATCTGGGGAAAGAGGAAGAGAGACTACACAGGCTGGACCCTAAGCGAGCCTTGAGTTTTTATATCAGTAGACTTGCTAAAATTAGACAAGCAGACCAACTCTTTGTAGGTTACGCAGGACATAAGTTAGGATTACCAATAACCAAACAAACCATCTCCAGATGGATTATTTTAGCCATTCTGGAATGCTACAAACTGGCAGGGAAAGAGCCCCCTCAAAATCTAAGGGCTCATTCGACCAGGGGTATCACAGCATCCTCCGCTCTTCAAAGAGGGGTACCAATTAGAGACATATGTGCGGCTGCCACATGGTCGTCCGCACATACCTTTACCAAATTTTATAGCCTGGATTCCTCCTCTAGTCAAGAGACTAGATTTGGCAAAGCTGTGTTACACTCTGTTCATTCTTAAAGGGTAATATGGCAGCTCTTACTCCCGCCTCCAATCACATACCACTGCTATGGGAGTCTATCATAGATAAGGAATACGTCGGAGGACACAATCCCTTCGAAGAACAAGTTACGTCTTACCTTGTAACATTCTTTCGATGGGATGTTCCTCCGACATATTCCTTATCGCCCCTCCCATCCATCCCCGCAGTAACATTTCCCTTGTGGTTGCAGCTAACGCTCCTTCAAGGGTAGTAACCATTCATACAATAACTACTTTACTCTACAAAACGGAACTGAGCAACGGACGCTGCGCGTGGCCATTTATAGGCATAATGACATCGGCGGCGATACGGTAGCCGTCGAGGAGCACCTACTCGATGGACGTCGACGCACAGCGCCCTCTACTGGGAAAACATTTTTCCGAGGCCACCAAGCTGGAGATACAAATATCATAGATAAGGAATACGTCGGAGGAACATCCCATCGAAAGAACGTTACAAGGTAAGAAGTAACTTGTTCTTCTGATGAAGAATCAGGTAAGACAGCCCCTGTACTGTCTATGAAGCCCTCAGAGAGACACATTTCAAAAAGAATAGCCTCCTCTGTGGGAATAGGTTCTTCTGCTTCACATAGGAGTAAGAAAAAGATGAAATCCTCTTCCCAGGCTTCTGGAGACCAAATGAAAAGGCACCCTGATGAGAAAATCTCCTCCAAAGGTAAGGAGACGTTTTCAAAAATTCCAGGAGGGCAATCGTCATCAAATGCTGTCTACTAGCGTCACCGGCGACAGAGGCCCGTTGACGAAACCTAAGTCCACGACCAAGTCGTTGTGGCCGAAATCGGCCACAACTAAACAATCATCGACGAAAGAATCGCACCGCCCGTCAACAAAGCTATCGTCGACGGAGCACCACCCGTCCACGAAGCCATTGTCGTCCACAAAGCTATCGCCGTCCACAGAATCCTCGTCAACGACACCCATACCATCGTCGACGACAGTTGACTCCCCGTCGACGGAGAAGAATAAGACCAAGTCACCGTCCACGGATGTTTTGAGCACGCCTTCCAAGGAAAGCAAATCGTTTAAACCAATGGAGCTGGAACTCCACACCCCGGAAGCCCTCAGTCTACCAATAGGGGCCCCACTGTCTCCCTTAAGAGAGATGGCAGAACTGCCTGACATTTTTCAGGAGGATTTTTCGGATTCTGAACTAATTTCTGAACAGCCGATCCTCACTCTCAAGGAAAACTGTCATCCCTGGAATCCCACCTTGGAGGAACCTGCAGACCCATATGATCCAGAGCTCATGCTTTCAATGCAGAGGATCATTGAGGAATTTAATAGAAGGCAAAGGCATCGTTCTACACTGATGGAAAAGTCTCCTACAAGGCGGGTGTCGCTGCCTCATTATTCTCCAAGAAACTCTCCTAACAGGAGCAGACCTCCTAAAAGAGCACGCTCACGGAAACCTCGTTGCAGGTCCGGGAGCAGGACTAGCAGTGATTCGCCGACAAGAGTCTCCCCTCCTAGATCATCGCCTACACCAAGACCACCTACAAGGGACCCCATGAGACCACCCACAAGGGACCCCACAATAGTTCCATCCACCGCATCCTTTTCCGACTGGCAGGAAGATCCTTTCAGGGATTTTTCGGATCTTGAAGGAGAGATTACCCAGGAACCTGACGCTCAGAGTGAGTGGGACGATTACATTGTGGAAAAGCAAAGGATTCCCCAGGAGATGCTTCACCACCCGACAATTTATTGCCTTTCCATACCATAATTGGAAAAACGGTGTACCTCCTTTAATTTGCAAGTTGCATCAGAAGAGAAAAAAATCGGTGCTCTATGAGCATAGAGACAAACGTAGGACTGTCACTACGATTCCCCTTTTGGACACGATATGGGACACTGAAGTGAAGATTTTGGCCACACCGGCACTCGTCTCAAGACCAGAGAAAAAGTATAAGGCACCGGACATTGCACCATTATGTCTAAGGGGACATACTAAACTGGATACCGTCATAACAGTTGCCTCCAGAAAAAGGCTGGCTAACCCATCACCGCCCCTTTCAGCTCCACCTGACAAAGAAGGGCGTAAATTGGAAGCCATGGGCAGGAAGGTATCATCGTAGGCATCCCTCACCATTAGGGCTGGAAACGCTCTTGCCATGAATGCAAGTCTGGACCGTGAGCTGTGGCTCCGTATGTCCAAGCTGACTAAGCACTTGCCTGCAGAACTGCAAGAAGAGGCCAAAGCAATCATATCAGATGGCAAGGCTATCTCCAACCATATGATCGACACAGCTGTGGACATAGCAGAGTTGGGTTTCAGACAGATGGCCCATGGTACAGTCTTGAGGAGACAAGCCTGGTTGAAGGCTACAAACTTTAGACCTGAGGTTCAGGCGCAGATACTGGATATGCCCTTTGATGGGCAAGACCTCTTTGGAAAAAAGATAGACGACCATCTCAAGGGTTCAAAGGCTGACACTGATACGGGGCGCAAGCCATCAGTTCCCTTAAGGACTAGGGCAAAGATCGCAGGTCCTTTAGTTCCTTTCGAGGTGCGTCAGCCGGCCCTCAAAAAACGCAATTCAAGAAAGATACAATCAGTCGTCAAGCAGATATACCCAGAGGGGTAAACGTGGTTCGACCACGCCAAGACCCAGAGCAAGCAAAATTGACAGTCCCCATCCCTTCCTCCCCTCTCACGACGCACCCTTGTGGGAGGGAGAGTGAGCAGTTTTTACCAACGTTGGAAAAACATAACATCAAACAAGTGGGTGCTACAGGTGGTTCTTGAAGGGCACACCATCGAATTTCTGGATCAACCTCAGTTTCTTGCCCCAGTTCCACGCACAGTACCTCATTTGAAGCAGGCCATGTTGGAAGCTCACAAGCTACTCCTAAAAGCACCAAAAGAACCTGTACCAAACCAGCAAATGGGAAGAGGCTTCTACTCCCGTTTTCTTCTGGTGAAGAAGAAAAATTTCCAGTGGAGACCGATTCTGGTTTTGAGAGCGCTCCACTTTATCAAGCGCATCAAATTCAAGATTACATCCCTTCAGAACGTTCTCCCATGGCTCAACCAACAGGACTTCCTCGCCACCCTCGACTTGGAAGATGCCTGTTTCGACATTCCCATTCATCTTGCCCACAGGCAGTTCCTCAGATTCGCCATAGGGGGTGTCACTTTTTCTATTCCATGACCTTCCATTCGGTCTAAAATCAGCACCAAGAGTGTTTACCAAGTGCCTCGAACTGGTGGCAGCATACCTCAGAAGATCGAGAACAGAAGTCTTCCCCTATTTAGACTGGCTCATAAGGGCAAGCTCATTACAACTAGAGAGCTTTGCAGTGGAGAGAACAGTAAAGCTCTTGAAATAGGTTTCTCAATAAACAAGGAAAAGTGCTGCCCCATTCCCTGCAAGACGGTGCTTTTTCTGGAAGCAGAACTCAACACCAACATACCCAGAGTAAGACAATCAGCAGGCAGAATATCTGCTTTAACTCAGCGGGCCTCATGGTTTCAAAGCAATTGGACAGCCATGGTCCACTCCCTCAAATCTCTTCTGGGCATGATGTCCTCATGCATATTCCTCATGCCAAATTGCAGGCTTCACATGAGGCTGATCGAAGAGACTCTGGACCGCCAATGGAAGTAGGCCGTCGGGTCATGGGAGGATATTGTAAAACTACCAGCGGCCTTTCACAAGGCCCACCTATGGTGGGGCATGCCTCAAGACCTGTTTCAGGGAATGCCTTTCCAAGCTCCAACTTCAACTCTCCTCCTCAGGATGGATGCTTCACTATCGGGCTGGGGAGTGCACTTGGCAGATCTACAAACAAAGGCACTTGGTCCTCCCAAGAATCCCAACTGCACATCAATGTCCTGGAGCTCAGGGCGATATGGTGGGCACTGAGGGCGTTTCTACCGGTACTTGCAGGGCAGGCGGTGACCATCCAAACGGACAACACAACATTGATGAACTACACAAACAAACAAGGGGGAACGGGGTCTGAGTTGTCTCAAGAGGCTCAAGAACTATGGACCTGGGCTTTACATCACGAGGTCCACATAAAGGCAGAACACCTACCGGGAGTGGACAATGTTCTGGCAGACAGGTTAAGCAGAGAATATTCAGCATCCCACGAATGGAAGCTAAACGAAGCAGAAGTCTGATGAATTTTCCACAAGTGGGGGCATCCAGAGATCGATCTTTTTGCCACTGAGGCCAACAAAAATTGCTGCAGGTGCGCCTCCTGGTATCTAGAGCATCTTTCGATGGGGGATGCCTTCTCAGTGGACTGGACAGGCAAGTTCCTTTATGCCTTCCTCCCGACCCCGCTCATACCGAGAGTGCTTAGCAGACTGAAGGACTAGGCCTGCTCGATGATCCTGATAGCACCGGATTGGGCTCGCTAGGTTTGGTACCCGACCCTGCATCGCCTGTCTCTATGGACTCTTATTTGCCTCAAAGTTAATCACTCCTGCGTGGTTCCTGAGCAGCAAAAATTAATTAACCTGAATCTTTCTGCATTATGCTGGGATATAATAAAGGCCTCTAGGGCTCCTTCTACATGAACAACTTATATTAGAAAATTGACTCGTTTTACCAAGTGATATGAAACATCCTCAGTGAATCCGCTCTCGGCTTCCATCGAACAGATACTGCCATATCTGTTGCACCTAGCTAAGGCAGGACTCTCCCTTGCATCCATCAAGGTGCGTGTGTCCTCCATATTAGCATACACAACTAACCCAGGTCCACAATCTTTGCTTACCAAACAGGCGGTCAAAATATTTTTGAAAGGTTTGATGCGTACTTTCCCGCCAACTCCTACACTGGTTCCTGCATGGAGCCTGAACACGGTCCTGGCAGCGCTCAAGGAGCCGCCATATGAACCGATTCACAGGTGTAACATAAAGTTCTTATCCTCGAAAGCAGCCTTTTTAGTGGCTATCACGTCAGCCAGGAGGATTAGCGAGCTGCAAGCTCCGTCTTCAGAACCTCCATTCATCTTATTTCTTAAAGACTGCGTCATACTGAGGACGCATACGAAATTCTTACCCAAAGTACTGTCAGAAATGACGCTCACCGAGCGCATCGTACTTCCAACCTTTTTCATGAATCACTCATCCGATGCAGAGATCATTACACTGGCTGGATGTGGCAAAGGTTCTAAATTTCTACATTTAGAGGACTAAGGAATTCCGCTCCTCAAATAGACTTCATCGCACTTGCTGGCCAGACTAAAGGGCAGCACATTTCAAACCAGAGTTTGGCGCATTGGGTTTCCCAATGTATCAGTCTCTGCCACCAGTCTAAAGGTGACCCACTCGTTAGACCTCCTTCAGCCCACTCCACCAGAGGGAGGGCAGCTTTGGTTGCTTTTTACACTTGAGTAACATTGAAAGACATCTGCAGAGCCGCAACCTGGAGCACTCTGCATATGTTCGCCAAACATTACTGACTGGCAGAAGATACCAGCAAAGAGTCATCAGTGGGTCAAGCGGTCCTTCGCCATCTATTTGCTTAAGGTAGGAGTAGCCACCTGTTCATGTAGTCTTCTACAGCTCAAAATCTGGAGATGGCTGTCTGTGGCGGAGCTTTAACCCTGCCACCTCATTGGTTGAAGCCATAAAGGACCAAAGTAGGTGATTGGACTACACAATTGGGTGGCTCATAGGCCACTATGAGCAACCCACATTCTTTTTCTATGGAAATAATGTATATAGATTTAATTTTTTAATAATTATTTAAATCACTGAGGATTCACGGTCTGACAGGGAATATTCAAGCATGTAAACCAATGCTGGAGAAATACAGTTACAGGTAAGTAACTAAAGTTTTGTTCACTTTGTTCAACTGCCTGCATTTTGTAGGTTACAGTGTTATTGAAGCACTTTGAATCATGAACATGCTTTTCACATTGCTTTAGGACACAGGTAGCACTGTGTAAAATAAAAATTGTCTAAATCAAGGTCTGCATTTTTGCTTAATTGGCTTTAATAGAGGCTGCACAGTTGCAGCAGCATGGGCATGTCATACTTTGTTTTCTTTTCATCACAGAAGCACACCAATTGCATAACTTGGCATGTGGTCTGAACTTTAACTTGAAACACTTGTGTATAGGCGTGTTATAAATGCCATATCCTATCTTTCTGACCACCTACCGCAATCAGGTATAAAGGATACAGGTCGATGCAGTGCTGTATATATTTTCAGTGGCACAGATTGTGCCTGTACCTCTCAACAGGACTGCTATTTATTCAGGCAAAGTAGCCTAATTTGTCAACAGAGCTGCTATGTCATACGCATGTCCTAGCACAATGCCAAATATTCACTGCAGGGCTGATAGCATCATGCCCACATTTCTTAGCATGACTATGTTTTCAGACAGTACCTGAATTTCTTAACAGAGCTGCTGTTAAGAAAGCACGAATGTGTTGGCATTTTCTGCAGCAAGATGATTTACAGAGCAAGAACAGTGTCCAAGCTCTTCCCACCTACCTCGGACAGTGTGAGAAGATGGCATTGCTGTCTTATACTTCAAGCCTTTTACTCGGTCTTGCGCATTTCAAAACTTCTGCTTCTCCCATGTCCGATTACTGAGTCCCACTGCCATTGATCTAGCACATTTCAGAGCCCCCTTATTAATGAATCTCATGACTAATGTAGGATGGCCCAAACAGGCTTGGAGCTTTTGACAAGCCATTTATGTCAGGCAAGCCTCAAATGGAACTGCGAGTTCCATAACCCTATGTGCCTATATGTTCATTGTCAACAGCCTGTTGGGAAAGGCAGATCAGTGGGTCAACCTTGTTGCATAGATTATTGTGTAACCTGTTAGTTCAAATCCTGTTAATAGGTGAGTTAATGAGTCTGCATCAGAGAAATCCATTTAAAATGCAGGTAACATTCAATTGTAACACAGTTGACTTAACTTTCGACTTCCCAAAAGGACTACTAAATGTTCAGTGATTCAGAACACGCACATTTCATCCGTGATGCTATACCTGTAATGGCTCAGAACACACCCCTCATCAGGGCTGCTATACCTGTAATGGCTCACAACACACACCTCATCTGGGCTGCTATACCTGTGATGGCTCAGAAGTAGACGATGCACATCCAAGGAGTAACACTATACTTGTAATGGCTCAGAACAGACATTCATTTGGGCTGCTATACTTGTAATGGCTCAAAAGAAGCGCATCCCATGAGGACTGCTATACTTGTAGTGGCTCAGAACACACACATCATAGAAGCTGCTATACCTGTAATGGCTCAGAACACACAACTCATATGGGCTCTTGTACTTTTAATGGCATATAGTGTTGGTAAAGCATCTGCATTAAAGAAAGTGCTGCATCTGGTCAGACAAACCTCCAACTCTATAATTCCCAGCCTAATGGCCAAAAGGTTTTCACACATCTAAAAAGGAGCACCCAGTGGTAAAGCTGCACTAGATGTGTAAATAGAAAAGGTATTTAGAACTTTTTGGATATGTATTGGTGCTATGTTAAGACAAACAGAAAAACAGGAGAGGAAGAGCTAATGTGAAGCTAAGCAATACAGAAGAAGAAAGGTGTGGCAGGGAAGGGGGGAGAAGGGACAGAGAAAATACCAGACAATCCAAAACAGGAATTCGACCAACAGGAAGAGATCAATGAGCTACATGATAGGGCAACAAAGTGAGACGGGAAACCGAGTTATTAATAGGACAAACGCACAAAAGGAGTGAGGGATAGCAGCAGAGCAAAAGAGACATTTGGAGACAGTAAAATAAAGCACAGATCAACAGGAGGTGCAGAGGGATGGACATAGAAAAGCAAGACTAGAGAAGGGCAGGCCAATAACATAAGAGACAGTGCAAGAAAGATAATCAAAAGGAGTAGCAACCACAACAGAGAAAATGAAAAAACAGATATAGCCAAAGTAATTGCGTGAGAGGAAGAGGAGTTAGATCAACCGATACAGCGAGATATAGCAGGGACAAGCAACAATAAAATGCAGGGATGGGAGAAGCAGAGTGACAGAGAAACAGACTGCAAAATGTGGCATCGCAACACTTAAGGGTGAGAGGCAAAGCATCAGAAAGTGAGAGACGGGAAACAAAGTAGCAAAGACAAGGCGAGATGGAGCAAACACATGGAGTGGCTTTCAAGCAGGAAGTGCCAGGCAGCAACAGTAGGCCTGAGATACAGAGAAGTGATGTTGGTAGGGTAACGGACTTCATTCATGAATCACCCAATGTAACTAGCTGGCATCTGTTGTAACTCTTAACAAAGAGTTTGTGGCCAAGTATCATTAAGATGAAGCTCGGTAGTATGCATCTACAAGGTTCTTGTGTGGGGAACATTTTCCCACAGGTGCAATACTTTGATTAGAACCACTTTGAAATACAGCTGTTTTGTCACTTATGTTTTCGAACAAACTGCTTGTGGATGATACACAGGGATTTCAATTTAATCCGTGCAGCAACCGGGAGCCAGTGAAGAGTTTCCAGGGCAGGAGAAATGCGGTCCCTGGCCTTGAGGCCAAGGATAAGTATTGCTGCCCTATTCTGGATTAGCTGGAGGTGTCATAGAGAGGAAGAGGGTAGATTCAAGAGAAGGCTATTAGTAGTCCAGCCTAGAGAGAACCAGGCCTTGGGTAACATTAAGCTTCCGGGAGAAAGGGAGAATTCCTTTGGGAAGGAAGATTTGAAAGTGGGACTGCTTGTCAATGTCCTGAATGTGAGGGAGGAAGGAGAGCGAGGAGTTGAAGATGACTTTAGTTTTCTGGCCTCAGAAGAAGAAGGGGTGGGCCCATAGAGGCCGGCCAGAGTGAGGGTAAGAGAGTTGGAGCAGGGGTTCCAATAGGAAGGATCTCAGTCTTGCCGGCATTGAGGCAGAGATAGTTGGAAGTGCACCGGGACTGAACGCAATTAGGCAGTCTGGGATGATGGAAGAAGTAAGAGGGTCAGCAGGGAGTTTGAAGAAATGTTGTGTCACCTGCGTATCACTGGCAGTTGAGAGAAGGTGGAAATTGGGAGTGCCAGCTACCAAGGTACATGTTAAAGAGCCACGGGGAGAGTTTGGAGCCCTGGGGGACACCACGGGTGGAGAAAGATGCGGGAGGAGAAGGTGCCCAGAATAACCTGGGATTGGACGGTCAGTTAGGAAGGTGGTCAGCCAGTCCAGTGCCTACTGCGAGATGCCCAGGATATCATGGAACTGTTTAAGGAGAGATCAAGTAGAATGAGGAGAGCTGGAGCGCAGAGATGCAAGCAGTTCTTCATGGGTGTTCAGGAATCCAGATTGATGGTCATGGAGAACGCCAACAAGTTCAGTATGAGAGGTAAGTTGGGGGAAGGCCAGTTTCTCCAAGAGTTTTCCAAGTAAGCGGGTGATAGAGATAGGGTGGTAGTTGGCTGGACATGTGGGGTCTGCTGAAGGGGTTTTTCAGGAGAGGGCATACAAGGGAATGCTTTAGGGAGGAGGGGAAAGATCCAGTGGCAAAGGAGTGGTTGCAGAAGTCGGCAAGTGTAGGGGCACAATAGCCAATGTTGTCCTTAATGCTTCTGGAGGAGCAGGGTGAAGCCTGTTTGGAGGAGACCTTCATGGAACGGACAATTCTGGTGACCATCAGGTGAGACGGGAGAAGGAGCGTGAGAGGAGGAGGGAGGGTGGGAGGCCATAGGAGGCAAGGGGGTGGAGGAGGGGTCGGGGGAGAGGGAAACAAGCGTGCTCAGGATGTCCTGATTTTTTGTAGTGATGTGAGTGGCCAGTGCATTGCAGAGTGCTTTGGAGGGAAGGTGTGAGGAGACCGAGGATGGGTTGGCTAGTTCCCTGCAGCTTTGAGTTCTGCCGAGTTGTTGGATGCATCGGAGACCTGCGCCTGGATGTGGGATCTTATCTTGGTGCGGAGGGCCAGTCTGTATGGTCTTTGGAACAGGTGACAGGCCAGTTTGCTAGAGGTGTGCCACTTCTGTACCACAGCTCTACACTTGCATTTCAGGGCTGCTAGTTCAGAGTCATACCAGGTGTTACTTTTAGAGGCAGGTTTCAGGCAGATCCTCATGACTGGGGCAAGAATGTCCCGGGTGTTGGTAATGGCCAGATGGCGGTTGTTGAGAGCAGAGTCAATGGAGGAGTGTGGGGGTTGAAGGGGCTGAAAGTGGTAGTGAAGGCAGCAGCTGACACTTGTTTCATCGGATGGATGTTCGTGAACGATGTTGGCAGTGCTTGAGGCGGTGCGGTCATAGGGCTCAGTGGACCCAGGCGAGAGGAAAGGAGAGAATGGTCTGACCAGATGAGTGGGGTGACAAGTTGGGGGGAAAAAGAGAGATCAGAGTGGATGAGGGCATCAAGAGTGTAGGGCGTGGCCAACTGCGAGGCGATGCAGACGTGAGGCTCTTCAGCTCCTGCTGCCGCTTCACACATCCTGAAACTACAGCCTGATTTGTGATCCCTATCCGCACCAAAAGGGACCTGCAGAAAGCTAACCTGATTGTGCACAACTCTGCGAAGTTTGAGCGCAGTGGACGCCTGCTGAACGGAACCCCGGCGGTCCGAAGTTCGGGGATGCGAGCTGTGCCCCTGAAACAAGATGGCCGCCAGTGGATTTTCGCGCGCGCTGGCTGTGAGATCGGGCTGCTGAGGCGCCGGAGACGCAGCTGTGGCGGAGCGGTCAGGTGCGGCTGGGAAGGAGACCGCCCCTGGTGAACGGTGGCTGGCCTGGGACTCGAACGTACTGGGAGTGACCTCGCGCGGCCGGTGGGGCTCCGAGGAAGCCCTCCCACACACGGCAGGGAAGTGGGACAGTGTTGACCGCAGCGGTCAAGGAAAGGAGCGAACCCAGGCAGGCACCGTCACCGGCGAGAAGGCACAGTGGTGGTGGCCATCACCCTCTTGTGGCCAGCGGCGGAGGTGATCCGTGGGCCCTGGCGACCCTGCAGGTCGGTCCAGGGTGCAGCGGCCGGCGAGGTGCTTCGGGGAGAGGAGTGAGGTGCCTGTAGCCGCTCTGGGGGGTTGAGCCCTTAAAAGACCGGGCGGACTGTGCGCTCCACGGCCGTGCTCAGCGGCTCCTCCGGATCGCTCCAGTGGGCGCTGCCTGGAGAGGACGTAGAAGGGGACCATGGCGCCATAAGGGAGAAGGGGTCTTGTAGAGGACCGCCCGCGGTGCCCAGGCTCTGCCCGGGGAGCTGGAGGGCTGCTCTGCGCCTACAAGGAATACACAGCGGGGCCTCCCCAGAGCGGACCGACGGGGGCCCAGCTGGACAAAGCGGTCGATGCCCCGAGGAGAAGCGGCCCGTCAGCCATAAGGTACGGTGCGGTCCGGCCTGGTCCCCTGGGGCCTCGGACAGGGCGGAAAGCTGGGGTCTGCGGGAGAGACCTGAACCCGCCCGGGAGGGCAACGGGAAACACACACCAGGCTGCTCTGGAGCCGTTACAGAGGGGGAAGGAAGCGGCTCCATAGGCATCCAGGGCAACCACTCCTCACATACCATCCGTGACATTGCTGTAAGGAGTGAGGTGTGAGGACAAGGGAGGCGCTGGGCAACTCCGAGGCAATAACTACTCGTACCCTACCTGTACCACGAAAGGGACCAAGGGTCCTGACCCAACACACTGCGCATCCCCTCAAGACGCCCTGGTCAATATAGTTGTCGAAGGGGCCCCCACGAGCAATACCGGGAGGACAAACATCCGGGAAATACCGAAACTCTAGTGGCGGGCAAGCACATGATAAAGGAAACGCCAGCTTGCATGGCGCTGGTTGTGGCTTCACCCGAAACCCGCAAGCATCCAAGGACCGGCCACAAGTGGCAAGCGATACTCCAGGCCCCCCCCTCCGCTACTCTGGGATTACCCCGATGGTTTGACATTGCACTGGGGAAGGAAGACTGCTTAGAGGGGTACTCGGCGAGTCCACTGGGTGGGAATCCGACATAAGATCACACCTGCAGGGGCGGGGTGCAACCATGGGCAAGGAAAAAACGAAAAAACCTACCATACAGAACAGGATCGAACAATACACTGTTCCTTCATCGCAATCTGCCCAGCCCCAGCTCTCTGGGGACATGGAATCTGTGCACGCTCTTTACCTAAGGGACGTCATGGCCGCCATAGCGGACTCTCATACATCTGTGGAGCAGAAGATGGACCAAATAAGCGTGGATGTATCCCTTCTCAGGCACAACCTACAGAAACTGTCTGCGCGCCCTGGAGAAGCAGAGCAGCGCATTTCAAATACAGAGGACGTGCTACAAAACGTGCACCAACAACTCCAAGGGGTCTTGGCCAAGCTAAAAACGCTGGAAGCAAGGGTTGAGGAAGGTGAGGGACGGTCAAGGCATAATAACGTTCGTATACTCGGCATTCCCGAGAAAGAGGAGGGGCCCTGCATGGAACTTTTCCTGGAGCAACTACTAGCCGACCTCTTCGATCTGCAATCTTTTTCAAAAATTTTCTTTATAGAAAGAGCACACCGAATACCCACGGGTAGGCCACTGCCAGGCGCTCCTCCGCGAACTGTAATAGCGAAGTTCTTGAACTATCGGGACCGGGACGCACTCTTGCAGCTTGTTCCATCCAAGGGCACGACTACCTTCAACGGGTCCAGGCTGGCCTTTTTCCCAGACTATACAAGGGAGTTACAGAAAGCAAGGCAATCCTTTGGAAAACTGAAAAGGCACCTGCAATCACTAGGAGTCAAGTACGGCTTGCTCTTTCCTGTGCAGTTGAAAATATACCATAAAGGCACAACAATCCACTTTGACGAACCGGTGAGGCATGGCACTGGGCGGAACAGAACATTGAAGGGGACTGGTTCAATCTGCGAAAAAACAGGATTAAAAACTTTGGACCTCCAGGAACCTGATCAGCGGCCACTACCGGCCCTGCCGAGGGACGAGGGAGACAGGGCCCCGCCTTGACTCCTGACGATGGCTCAACCTCCTGCTTTTGCTGTCCTTTTCTTTTGGTTTTTGTTTTCTTGTTTTGTGGTTGTTTCGACCATGTTATGAAAAACAATAACATGTTTTATTAAAAAAACAGTGTGTTCAGCCGAGTGGGTTGGGCCAGAAGGGGGAATGAAGAGGGATAGCAAAGTTCAGAGGTCATGGAAGATAGTGGATGCCGTGATAGAGTAGTACAGATGGATTTTGAAATCATCCACGAGGAGAAGTTTTGAGGTGGTTGAGAGGAGAGAGGAGCAGAAGTAAGCCCATTCAGAGAGGAACAGGGTGGTAGAGCCAGGGGGCCGGTAGATGGTGGCAATGGTCGGAGAGGAGAGATGACCAACTTGCAGACCAGGCTCTCAAAGGAGGAGTAGGGCTCGGTGGGTATGAGGGAGGAAGGGACCCACTGAGAGAAAATCAAGGCAACCCCACCACCAGCACGGTAAGGGCGGGGCTTGGAAATGATCTTGTAGCCATCTGGGACAAGGGCGTCCAAAGCAGTGACTGAGCTGGCAGTGAACCACGTCTCGGTAAGAGCGAGGGAGTTGAGTCCAAATCTTCAAGGAGGAGGCAGATGTCTGTTTAGTTTTTGTTTTCTGAACGAGCATTAAGTTTGGATAAATGAAGGAGCTCTCCACCTTTTTGGAAGGTTTTCCGAGGAGGGGTACAGTGACGTGGTACACCAGTCTGATTGGGAGGGACAAATAGAGTGGGCAGGGGAGAAGCAGATTTGGGTAGGAAGTTGATGAGGACTGGCAGGCGCCAGTCGAGGAGGAGGAGGAGGAGGAGGAGGAGGAGGAGGAGGAGGAGGAGGAGGAGGAGATTGGGTTGAGGATCCTGAACCAAGATAGTGCCGGTGTGGTAGACATTAATGGTGCACCGAAATAAGCCTGCCAAGAGGACTTCCCACTTGGTGCCACCATTGATGGAAGAGGATGTGACAGGAGAGGGAGTAGAGATGAGGAGTCCTTATATCTGGGAAGGGTACAGAGAAGAGAATATTGGTGAAGACCTGTCTGTAAGTTCCACTGACATAGGTATCTGCTATGGATAGGCCATGGTTGGCTGTCAGGATGTTGGTGCTTTAGCCTCCCAGACTCTGTAAGAGGGAGGGGGTAGGTGATAGTGTAGCAGTTAGAGAAGATAGGAGAGCTGGTGAGTGCCATCAGGGTGCCAGAAGATAGATGGATAGTGGGGTGGTTGCACTGCACAGTCCTAGCCCAAGTTCACCAAGAGGCCTAGTAGTTACAGGGGAACACAAAAAGCGCACACACTGAAATTTGAAAATCAAAACCGGCACAGAATGCAAATGCAGCAGTGGAGCGCAAGATGAAACTAACTCCCTGCTTGGGAGATAGCTGTTCTGCCAACGTTCTTAAAGGAGCACTCAAAGTACTGATCCCCATGATCACCAGACTGATCAACTTCTCGTTTAGTGAAATCTTGGTTCCGCATTCTCTCCGGGAAGCATGGATCACGCCACTGCTTAAAAAGAGCAACTTGGATCCAGCTGTAGCAAAAAACCTCTGGCCATAACAAATGTGCCTTTCTTCCTTAAAATCATGGATAGAGTGGTACATATACAGTTCAGGATTTTGAGGAAAACTGCATGCTGGTCTCGTGCCAATCGGGTTTCAGAGCCGGGCATGGAACCGAAAACGCTATGCTGGACTTAAAATCCAACCTTACCAGAACAGTGGATTTAGGACACCATGCCCTGCTGATGCTGCTGGATCTCACAGCGGACTTTGATCTCTTCGATCACTCCCTTCTTCCCTTCTTGTGGCCTGATCAGGCCTGCTGCTCTAGTATGGCGGCTCAATGGATTACATCCTTCTTGGAGCCCAACACTGCCATAGTGGCAATAGATGGCGCTAAATCCACGCCAACAGCCATGACCTGCAGAGTTCCAGAGGGCTCATGTATTGCTCCCACTTTGTTAAACATCTTCATGTTCTTTGACCAGCTGGGTGTGCACTATACCAACTATGCCGACGACACCCAGGGTGACTATACACAGGACTCCCATGTCATCAATAGTCTATGATGCAATCCAAACCTGGATGGCTTCAAATTCCCTAGCCCTCAATAGGTATAAAACCGAGCTCCTGATTGTGGCCATAGGGCCACGGTTGAAGAAACTCAACCCAGATTACGATAGCTTTGTCATCGCGGGCAGTAGAATCACTGTAGCCAAGTGTCAAGACACTTGGCGTGTGCTTGGAAGCAGAACTCGCCATGAGACCTGGGTATCGCACATCCGATCCTCCTGCGTATATATGACCAAGCTCCTTAATCATATGCGCCCATACATGTCGTCTAACTGTAGATCCCTATTGGCTTCGACCTTGGTGAACACCTGGCTGGATCACTGCAACATTCTGCTGGCCGGTATGTCGCAAGCCAACATCTAATCCCTTCAAGTCACTCAAAATAGCAGTCTGTGCAATCTGTTCTCTCCCGATGAGGCCACATTTCAGATGCTAGAAGGGCCTTACACTGGCTGCCGATAAAGCACAGGATCACTCATAAGATCCTGACTTTCTTACAAATGTTGGACGGCCATCTCTCCCAAATACCTTACAGACCGCATGAAAGTGAATCAGCATCGCTGCAAACGGCGTTCCCTGGATCATTTCAAAATGGTTCAACCAAGGTTTAAACTGTTCAGATTTGGTGGCACAGCTTTTGATGATCAGTTGCAATGGCCTTCCCCTGGCAATAAAAAACAGCAGGCTCACTCCCGGAGTTTAAACAACTGGTTAAACTCACCTGTTTAGCCTGACGCCAGGTTGAAGAGTACCTGCATGTAGTCTTCCCTCCCCTTTGCACTGACCCTTTAACTGTCCGTCCTGTCCAAGTTCATGGTTTTATGTAAGCTCTGAGGCCCATGGGCATATGTGGCCCTCTACAAGAATTAAATAATACAATCACTGGCAGCACTTTAGCGTCAGTATGGGGGAAGCCAACTGAAAAGTGGACAATACTGTGTAGAGGCGCACAGTGGGTGCAGAACTCTTCGGCTTGACGCCGAAAAGGATCCCCACGTATTTGAAGGCCCAAACTGCCATTTGGCAAATTCTAAATATTATTAGAAATCCAGAGGAGAAATATAAACATGTCACCAAGCCTCTGTAGCGTTGTGGAAAGGGAAAGACTAAGACTGCAGAGTGGGAGATGGAAATTGTAAAAACATAGCTTGCTGGGAGCTATACCTCCTACACTGGGAAAGACTAAATTTTGGAGGGTGAGAGAGAACTATGATTGGAATGCTATACCTCACACTGGAAGTTACCAGACTTAGAAAGAGCCATATCTAACTAAGGATTCAAGAAGCAAACTGGATGCTATATTCCAAAGCCCATGATAGTTTGTGTGAGGCCTGCAGATAGGCTTTAGGTCCACTTTCCTCAGTTTGCCACAACAGATAGCAGTTCAAGACTTCAAAAGCCTTAATGGACGTATGTGTTGAATGCATAAGTCCTGCCTTCCACATGTGGCGTTGGCCTTTCATGGTCCTTCAGTTTCATGTTAGCGGCAATGCTGCATTTTCTCTACTTCTCTTTTGTTTGCGGGTGTATGGTCTCTGGTGACCCCTTCTGCCATACAAGATACTGAGGAGGTGTTTGGTGTGTGGCTCAATACAGGTCTGTTGTTGTCCTGAAGTGTCTCGTTTTCCCCAAGCGTTCCATCTGAGGCACAAGACCCAGTAGAGTCCTTGATATCTTTTGTTGTTGCCTATGGGACTTGTGTTCATGGGGGGCTCTTGGCAGATTGGGACCCTTTGGAAGAGGGTTGTTTCCATTTGTGGATTTCTTCATCTGTTGGAGCTTTCATGAGGAGTGCCATGGGTATCAGGCTGGCATTAAGGCCTTCCTCTGAACTTACATTTTAACGGAGTAAATATGCTATATCACAATCAGAATCTGAGAGAATTCTGAGAACAGGAGGGGAGGAACCCTGCATCTCTCACTCTTAACTGCCTCCAGATAGTTCACAGCGCTGGTAACCACCCTCATAGCTTGACTTTCCTGGGCTGTAGGTTTCACCCAGGTTTTGAGAATTGGGTCAGGCACCCCTGAGTTTCTCATGGAAGACACCTGCATATTAGCTTTGTTGTACAGAGCACGAGACATCTTGTCTGCATCAAGTGAGCAGTGAGTGGTTAGACCAGGAATTGTTTTCTTACATGATGTTGGAGGGGATACAGGTGAACATACTATCCATGGTGTAATCGCTGTTAAGGTTTGGGCCTTTAACCGATAAGGTTAGGCCCAGATTCAACTTGTAGGCCACTTGCTCTTGTGCTGGTTTGTTTTTGGAGGTTCATGTCACCCATCCTCACAATTCCTTTGGGTATACTCTATCATTAAAATCTCCACACAGTCATCAAGGAAGGATGAGTTGTGTTTGAAAGGGCGATGACCCACTTGTATCATACGAACATTTGTATTGACTGAGCATTTAAACATACTATACTTGAAGTGGTGGTTTCTGGATGGTGAGAAGTTGCACACAAGGTTCTGTTGCGTTCATTGCTACTGAATCTGCTCCACCCCAGTTTTACTGTGTGGATAGGGCTTTATGCCCCGTCTGCAGCAGTTCACTGGACCTGGTGAAATTGTCCTTGAACCATGTTTCCAAGAGGCATTTGGTTGTCTTCAAAGATGTCTTCAATTTTGATGCAGCAGACCATCTGTTAGTATCTACTCCATGTCCTGTGGGGCTTGGGTTTATATTTCCTGTCTTGCTCTGAGTGAAACAGGAGGGTTAGCACACGTGAGAGTAGACCAATGATTTGAGTTTTTAACACTTACTTTGGTTGACCTTCCAATGACCTGTTGGGTCCAGCTTGTTTGCTAGTCCAGGGATTGAAGGTTTACTCTGTGAATACTTATGTTCTTACTAGTGCTGCAGGAGGTTGACCATGAATGTCCCCTAATTGGTAGTTTGGCCATGAATCCTCTGGTGTGGGTGCCTGGTTTCATCTTTAAGATTGGATATTTATAGGCTCATCTGCTGTAAGTGTGATACAAGTAACACAACAAGAGAATGCTGCATTCCAGTCTGTTATTCTAAATACTCTTGTGCAGGCGCCCTGCCAGTATATAGATGTATTCTAACCAAGACTCTTTGTCTCAACAGCATGAAGGGGTGCCATACTGCCACGTTCCTTGCTATGGATACCTGTTTGGACCAAAAGGTATGCTATACTTAAGGTTTATGGACAGATCATACACAGGACCTGTACTTCTGCTAATTGGGGAGCTGGTGTACATACATTTACTGTCAATGAATGCAAACCAGGGGAAACTTTCCAAGTTGTACAGCACATTTCGAATGGATTGTGTTCTCCCACGTATTCCTCATTTTATGATATTCGTATCCTGGCAGCTTTGCTGCTTCGGAAAAGAAATTCTCGGCAGAGGGCGCTGTGCACGAGGTCGTGGCGTCGCTGTCCCTCGACGGGCACAGTACTGTGTCGAAATCACCATCAGTATAAATAGCTTGTGCCCCGCTCGTTGGCTTCAGTTCTGTTTTTCCGATTTCTTCGCTCTGGAACAGCACGCTTCAAAATTTTCTTCTGAAAATGTCGTCTTCTTTCACGCCTTCTACTCCCAAGATGGGGTTAAAAAAAATGTATTGACTACGGATCGAAGATGTCGATTGCAGATCCTCATTCTCCAGCATGGGGTCTGGCATGGATTCACATGCTCATGAATATTCCCCGTCGTCAGGCTGGGAATCCTCGGTAAAGAAAAAACCAGTATCAGTTTCGTTTCTGATCTGTCTTTCGTAGTAATAACCAATCACTGGTCTCTGCGTCATACTGACCACAGCCAATGACTGCCCTCTACCTAAGCACCGCCTCTGGCAGCCATCTTCAGATTTTTACCGCACGTTCATGTGTTGGGATCCTCGTGCTATTGCTCTCGAGCGTTAGTGCTATTTTTTCACGTTTTTTCTCAAAAACTTCGTTTTTTCGGTCAAAAGAGCCTCAAGCTCCACCGATTCTCCATCCGATCAACGGGGACCCGTGTCGGATTCGTCTGCGCCCCTCAAGGGTGAAGATTTCGTCGAGCTACGCTTTTGGAGGACTCCAGAAGTTTCTCAGGCCCGGTCATGGCCCAGGAGAAGGGGAGCTCGACGCCCGGAAAGCTGTTCAGGGTCTGCCCTGGATGCCAGCTGCAGAACGTCTTCAAGGAGGACGAACACTCTTTTTGTCTTTACTGCCTACATGAGGACAAGACGCACGTGGAGAAGGACTGTACGTGTTGCGACAACATGTCGGAGCGGACCATGAAGGACCGCCATCAACGTCTCGCCAACTGGCTGGAACGGAAGAGCCCGTCCGGCGAGAAGAAGAGGAAGAAAGCCGAGCGGTCTTCTAAGACCTTTGAGGACGCCCCGGCGACGGGGGGGTCCAACATAAGGCCAAGCACCGCGAGTCCGCTGGCACCGGGAGCGCCGAACGGTCGGGCTCTACGGGCGCCAGGCAGGGCGCACCCTCCCCGGCACCATCAACCACGAGCCAACGCTCTGGGTCGGGTAAGAGGAAGGCCGAGCACCCGGCGAAGCTCCTGGAGAGGCCCCGGTCGAGCTCGAAGGCAGAGGGGGAGCGAGGCAGTGTCCCCCCCCCCCCCTCAAGGATAAGGCGGTGAGCGCACCTAGGGTGGTGAAGGCCTTAATCCATCCGGCCAAGCCCTCTATCGAAACTGTCGCGGCGGCCCTGGCTCAGCCTGTGGAGGCTACACCAGTGGTGGCGACCTCGGGGCTCAGACTCTCCATGCCACCTCGGAGGGAGTCCTCTTTTGTGCCCA
This sequence comes from Ambystoma mexicanum, assembly GCF_040938575.1. Lineage (NCBI taxonomy): Eukaryota > Metazoa > Chordata > Amphibia > Caudata > Ambystomatidae > Ambystoma > Ambystoma mexicanum. Next base: position 1,261,759,856 of record NC_090928.1, read on the forward strand.
TCGATAGGACCCCCGTGAAATCCCCCGTGGGGAAGAAAAAGGGGGGGCAGGGCGTCGTCGTAGATTCGGCCTCAACCTCGGAGGAGGAGCTGGTCGAAGTCTTAAGCCACGGCCTCGGCGTGGAAGAAGACCGGCCCGTCGGGATAGATCCCGACGCAGGTGACGACAACATCGTCGAGGGTACCGTCTGGGCCCCTGATCGCCCGTCGGATTCCCCTCTGCCAGCGCCACGAGACAACTCGGCGGCCATTTTGTTGGCTATACAGTCCTTATGCTCAAAGATGAGGACGAGACTACCGTTGCCGACGGAACCTCTCCCGTCGGGGGACCCAGAACCGGGACCTTCTGGTGTTCCCCCTACCAAGAAAAGAAGGATCCACCCTCCGCCTCCTTTTCAGCCGTCGCGCCCCTTCCAGCCCTCCTCCCCGTCCACCCGAGGGGATGATACGGGGACTGACACGGCAGCGACGGGTACGGACGACGAGGTATACGACGAGGATGTACCGTCGTCGCCTCCCATCGTTCCACTCCATGATCACCAGGGCATCCGAGCTTTTCCAACTCTGCCCTGAGGAGAAGAAGGAAGGTTTTCCTTTATCAGCGGCGCGAGGCCAAGAGTAAGACGGTCCTCTCAGTGCCTCTATTGGAGGACATTTGGGATGAGGGCCTCACCCTCCTCAAGAACCCTTCCACGACGCCAGCTAGAAGAGACCGGTACGAGAAGAAGTACTGGGTCCCGGACACGCCCCCCTGTGCCTCCGGGCGCAGCCTACCCCGGACTCCGTCGTCTCTGCGGCGGCCAGGAAAAAAGCGGGGGGGGGGGGGGTGTGGCCTCCACATCGACTTCCCCACCGGACGGCGAGGGAAAGAAATTGGACGCTATGGGACGCAGAGTCATCTCGTCTGCGGCGACGACGATTAAAGCGGCCAACGCCTTGGCTATCGTGGCCCGCTACGACAGGGAGCTCTGGTACAAACTGGCTCCCCTGCTGGACTTCTTGCCGGACGACAAGAGGGCAGAGGCCCTGGAGATCCTGCAGGAAGGTGAGGTGGCTTCGGACCACGCCATTACCGTTGCGACGGACATCGCCGACACTGGGTTCCGCCAGTTGGGCAACAGCGTTTGCCTTAGGCGGCGTGGATGGCTCAAGGCAACGGACTTCCGTCAAGATGTTCAGACCAGAGTCCTGGACATGCCCTTCGATGGGAACAACCTGTTTGGGAAAACAGTGGACGATTCCCTTCAGGCCATTAAAGCGGACACCGAGACGGCCCGGGCCCTTGGAGTTCTGCAACAACGACGGACGCCCTTTCGGAGCAGCGGAGACAAGGGCCCCTCCAAAAGTTCCGGCGGCGGTTTCTCCACCTACCGTCAAGCGGCCCGCTCGTCGGCTCAGGAGGCCTACAGAGGACGAGGCAAGTCTGGCGGACCCCGCCGACGTCGCCAAGGAGGTCAAGGCGGCAAAGCCTCGTCGAAGCAGGATTGAACCGACCGTGGGGTCGGGCCCCCACCCAAGCACCCCGGTGGGAGGCCGGCTGGCGAGCTTCGTCAGCGTGTGGGAGTCCATCTCCACCGACCGTTGGGTGCTGGACGCCTTGGCCCGGGGCCACGCGCTCGAGTTTCAAAGAAGGTGTCCGCGCGTCCCCCCCGTGGCCAGGAGAGAACTTCACGTCCCTCAACTTCTCCTGGAGGTAAAGGCGATGCTCAGGAAGGGCGCCATCAAACTCGTCCCAAAGAGGCTTCGGGGCTCCGGAGTTTACTCGAGATACTTCCTCGTGAAGAAGAAGACGGGGGGATGGTGCCCCATCCTGGACCTGCGACGTCTGAACAAGTTCATCAAGGCGCAAAAGTTCCGGATGGTCACCCTCCAGCACGTCCTGGGTCAGCTGGAGGAAGGAGACTTCCTGTCGTCGTTGGATTTGGAGGATGCCTACTTCCATATTCCCATCCTAAAGGGGCACCGAAAATTCCTCAGGTTTGTGGTCCAAGGGCGTCACTACCAGTTCAAAGCCCTCCCCTTCGGACTACGGTCGGCACCCAGGGTATTCACCAAGTGCCTTGCACCGGTGGCGGCGCAGCTGCGCCGCGAGGGGATCCACGTCTACCCCTACCTGGACGACTGGCTCATCCGAGCCAAGACGAGGGAGCTCGCCGTGGATCACACGGCAAGGACCGTCCAACTTCTCACGGACCTGGGATTCTCCGTGAACTACGCCAAGTCTCACCTGGTACCCGCGCAAAACGCACTGTTTCTGGGAGCGAAGCTCGACAGTGTGTCCCTTCTGGCCTCCCCGTCGGAGGAAAGGACAAGGTCCATCCTGGGCAAGGTACAGCGGATGTTGGTTTCCGACGCGGCCAAGGTGAGGTCCATCAAGTCCCTCCTCGGAATGATGTCTTCCTGCATCTACCTCATTCCCATGTGCAGGCTCCGGATGCGCCCGTTGCAGGAGTTCCTGGACGCGCGCTGGATCCAAATGACGGGCAGCTTCGAGGAGAGGATCACACTCGACGAGAGTTTCCGCCGAGCGGTCCGGTGGTGGGGCAACTGCACGCATCTGACGGCGGGCATGGACTTCCAGACCCCAGACCACCAGGAGACAGTGACCACCGATGCCTCCCTGGAAGGGTGGGGAGCGCACACCGAAAATCTGCACGCGAGAGGCCTTTGGCTCCGGACGGAGAAGTCCCTCCATATCAACGTCCTGGAGCTCCGTGCAGTGTGCTGGGCCCTCAGGTCCTTCCTTCCGTCCCTCAAGGGCAAGGTGGTGAGGATCTTCACCGACAACACCACCACCATGTTTTACATCAGGAAACAGGGCGGAACCAGGTCCCCAGCGCTGTCCAAGGAGGCGCAGGACCTGTGGCATTGGGCCGTCGCCCAAAGGATGTTTCTGGTGCCGTTTCATCTGGCAGGGATAAAAAACACCATCGCCGACTCACTCAGCAGGGAGCTGCGCTTGTGCCACGAGTGGGAACTACGGCAGGATCTAGTGGATCGCCTCTTCCGACGGTGGGGCACACCCCAGATCGACCTGTTCGCGACGGCGACGAACTCCAAGTGCCGGAGGTTCGCCAGCAGGTTTCCCCAGGCGAAGAGCATGGGCGATGCTTTCTCGTTCCCCTGGGAGGGCCTGTTCCTCTACGCGTTCCCTCCTTTGCCACTGCTAATCCGGCTCGTCAACCAGCTCAAGAGGTCACGGTGCAGGATGATCCTCGTCGCACCTGCGTGGCCGAGGCAGATATGGTTCCCGGACCTTCTGGACTTGTCAGCGTCCCCGCCAATCAAGCTGCCGGTGGACGCGGATCTACTCTCCAGGCAAGGAGGCGCCATCCTCCACCACGACCCGAAATCGCTGAACTTGCAGGCCTGGCTCCTGCAGCGCTAGAGTTTGGAGGATACGACATACCGGCCGACTGCAGAGAGGTTCTTGCAAAGGCCAGGGCGTCCTCGACTCTTAAATGCTACGGACACAAATGGAAGAGGTTCTCTGTCTGGTGCCACGCACAGAAGATTAACCCTCTACGGATTACGGCTGGCCAAAGCTGGACTGGCACACGCGTCCATCAAGATTCATCTTGCTGCGATCTCCCGATACACCAGAACCAAGGGCCGGACGTCCTTGTGGTCTCATCGTCTGGTGAAAGAGTTCATGAAGGGACTGTTCAGATCGTTCCCGCCGGTGAAGGCTCTGGCCCCGGCGTGGGAGCTCAACGTGGTGCTGACCAAGCTCATGGGACCTCCGTTCGAGCCTCTGCACTCGGCCCCGTTGAAGTTTCTGTCGTGGAAAACAGCGTTTCTTGTGGCCATCACCTCCGCACGACGGGTGGGAGAGATCCAGGCCCTTTCATGCAAGGCCCCGTACTTGACTTTTCACGACACGAGGGTAGTGCTCAGGGCGCACCCCTCCTTCATGCCCAAGGTACCGTCGTACTTCCATCTCAACGAACCCTTGGTGTTGCCTGTGTTCTTCCCGTCGCCTTCGTCGCCGGCTGAGAGGACTTTGCACTCGCTGGATGTGGCTAGAGCGCTGAAGTTCTACGTGGACCGCACGAAGTGCTTTCGGAAGACGTCACAACTCTTTGTGAACTTTGGACCTGTCAATCAGGGGAAGGCTCTCTCGAAGGCTTCCATTTCCAGATGGCTCTCCGGCTGTATCATGTACTGTCATCGGTTGGCAAACCGACCGCTGCCTGGCCGTCCGAGAGCCCATTTCACCAGAGCGATCGCAGCTACCACGGCGTTCCTTTCTGGTGTGCCCCTGCTGGACATATGCAGGGCTGCTACGTGGAGGTCGACGCACACCTTCACGAAATTCTACTGCGTCGATCGGGATTCCAGGGAGGAGTCCAGGGTCGGCCAAGCAGTGCTGCGCAACCTGTTCGCCTGAGGTGAGCCTGGTGAGGAGGTAAGATGCTTAATTTTGAGTTTGATGTACTGCTTAATGTTGAGCCGTTGACACCTCCCGTGGTTGTGCATGTGTGTACTGCTATGTATTCTTTATTCATGAGCATGTGAATCCATGCCAGACCCCATGCTGGAGAAGGAACAAGTTACTTACCTGTAACTGTTGTTCTCCAGCATGGGTCTGGCATGGATGCACATGCGAACCCTCCCGCCTACCCCTCTGCGGCTCTTCACTTGGTCATACTGCCACTTCACGTGCTTCCAAATCTGAAGATGGCTGCCAGAGGCGGTGCTTAGGTAGAGGGCAGTCATTGGCTGTGGTCAGTATGACGCAGAGACCAGTGATTGGTTATTACTACGAAAGACAGATCAGAAACTAAACTGATACTGGTTTTTTCTTTACCGAGGATTCCCAGCCTGACGGGGAATATTCATGAGCATGTGAATCCATGCCAGACCCATGCTGGAGAACAACAGTTACAGGTAAGTAACTTGTTCCATGCGTGTCTTTGGTGCCTAGGTTCAGACCATCGAACCAGCGACTGTGGCTCCTGTCAGTCGATGACGGAGAAGGCCCTTCGTGAGAGGAAATGTAAACTGGCGGTGGGGCGGGAAGCTTCTAAAGCCTCATCAAAAAGACATAAGAAGTCGAGCGATTCGAAAGAATCGTATCGTCGTAAACACTGAGATTTCGATCTCGTAGTAGATCGAGACGCTCTTCATCTACCTCTTCAAAAAAAGTTAAAAGGAGACGTAGATCTCCCTCTTCATCCTCCGATACATCTACAGAGTTGGTACGATGCCCGACTAAGTCGGATTCCCCAAGAAAATCTGAAGATTTTAGAAGGAAGATGATGGAAGTCTTTGAGAATGCGGCCTCAAGCCCCACAAAGAAGCTTCAAAAGAGCCAGACCTCAGTCGCTCCGTTGGACGACAGGGAAGTCAGGAACTACTGTGGTAAAACCCAGTAGTATGGGTGAAACTCGTAAAACTCGAGTCGACGTCAAATCGTCAAAGATTCCTCGAATCGAGTGCTTCCCCCATACTGTATAAAAGACAAGCCATTCAAACCATCGTCGACGCCATCGGTGCCGAAGGCTTCGACATCGAAGCTAAAAGCGTCTTCGAGGCCTTTGTCAAAGACATCATCAGTGTCCTCGAAGACTCCTTCGATACCATTGAAGGTTCCTTCGATTCCTTTGACCCAAACTCATGAACAGGAAGGAGATTTACTCCTTTACCTAAATCAGACTTCTTTAAGTCTATGCCTTCCATTTTTGAAGAAAGTGGCTCTAAAGAAGAGGAGGTTTCTCCTTTTTGAGTACAATATGGTACTAGAGAGGTCCCAGAAGAATTAATTGATCCAGAATCGAAAATGAGACCTGTGTGATACCCTTCACTCTGCTAGTGGCATTGGTACGTCACCTAAGCTAGAGTTTGCAAAACCTGACCCTGCAGAACATGCAGATTCAGGGTACAGGAGTTTAATGAATAGTGTTGGAATACATGGGCTGGGGTAGAACCTCACCCACTTTTGATCAGGGCCCCCAGAAGGATCCAGTTCTCCCCTTCCATAGGGCACTTCAAAGAACGGTAGAAAAAAAATGGGGAAGTTCCTGATACTATTGCTGCAGTCAACAGTAATTTTCCTAAGAAGTATAGAACTTCTAGTTCTGATCCTGATTATTTAAGCAGGCATCCCACTCCAAAAAGTCTGGTTATTCAGGCTGCAACTTCCTCAAAGCAGACCGCATATCCATTTATCCTCCCGGATAGAGAGGATAAGAAGATGGATGCTTGGGCCCGTAAGGTTTACTTTGGGTAGCCTGGCTCTCAAGTCAACTAATGTCACCTGTACCATGGCCAGGTTCAGCCATCCCCTGTGGGACTGCATTTCGGCGGCGGCTGAACATATTCCGGGAGGCGTGGAAAGGAAAGGCTTTTTGAATATTGTCAAAGACGGAAAGGTGGCAATGGGGGAATGTCTCAAGTCTGGACTGGATACTGCTGATAGAATCAGCAGATCCATGGCTGCAAGCACAGTGCTACGCAGATTTGCGTGGTTGAGGAAGTCGGGGTTTGCATCAGATGTGCAGGCCAGACTTCTCAACATGCCTTTTGATGGCTTGAGGCTGTTTGGTAGTAAGGCTGATGAAAGCCTAGAAAAACTACAGACCTCAAAAGCGGCAGCTAAATCTCTAAGCGCCTCCATGCGACAGCCCCAGAAACCCTATTCGGGCTCATCTTCCTGGAGAGGTCATTCTTTTCGCTACTACTTCTCTTTTGGTAGAGGAAGAGGACAGGCCGTTCAGAGACGAGAGAAATGTCGCTCGTGGGGGACGAGGAAAAAGTGCAAAACCGGCCTAAGGAACGGCATCTTTGGCCTCAGCCGCTCCTGCAGCCGCCTCCAAATCACTCTGAGGCCTTATCACGCAAAACCCCGGTGGGAGGCAGACTCTCTCAGCATCTGAAAGAATGGCGGGGCATTACTTCAGATGCTTGGGCACTGGAGACAGTAGCCCAAGGTTACTGCCTTCCCTTCCTAAAAAGGCCTTAGGACCATCCACCGGGAACCAACTGTCAAAATTCCAGATCCGCCCCTGTTGCAGGAAATTTTATCCCTGCTAGAGAAAGGTGCAATAGAACAGGTACCTGTAGCGGAGAGGAACAAAGGTTGGTACTCCCCGCCCCCCCCTACTTTCTCATTCCAAATGGACGACGGAGGATTGAGACCCATATTGGACTTAAACTTGAACAAGTTCCTCAGGAAGGACACTTTCAAGATGGTAACCCTTTCTCAGATCCTTAAGGCTCTCCAACTCCAAGACTGGTTGGTATCATTGGTACTTCAGGATGCTTACTTTCATGTGGCAATCCATCCCAAGCACAGAAAGTACCTGAGGTTCGCGGTTGGCGGTTCTCACTTTCAGTTTCGAGTTGTGCCATTCAGGCTGACCTCCGCTCGAGGGTTTTCACCAAATTGATGGCTGTTGTGGCAGCGAATCTCAGGAGAGGGGGGATTCATGCCTACCCCTACCTGGACGATTGGTTGATCAAGGCGCATTCTTCCGAACAAGCTCAGGAACATCTGTCGATCACCTGTCACTTCCTTCACAAACTGGGCTTCCCTCAATTTCAAGAAGTCTCACATGAAACCATCCCAAAAGCTCCAGTTTATCGGAGCAGTTTTGGACTCTTCCTCGGGCAAAGCCCCGCCTCCCGAGGTGAGAGCTCTCCACATTCTGCAGATGGTAACAAAATTCCAGAATGCCCTAGCATCTGCCGGCCTCGATTTTCTGAGGTGGTTCGGCCTCATGGCATCCTGCATTTTTCTGGTGCCAGAGTCCAGGTTGAGAATGAGATCCCTTCAATGGGCCCTCAGAACTCAGTGGTCCCAGTTCTCAGGGAGTTTGTCAGATCTTCTGACGCCTCACTCATGGGGTGGGGAGCCCATACCAACGATCTGACAATCAGTGGTCGTTGGTCTCCATCGGAGTCCAAACTATGAATCAACCTATTGGAGCTGAGGGCAATCAGACTAGCGCTGAAGGCCTTACTGCCCTGTGTTAGGGAGAATTCTCATTCTATGTCTAATTTGCCTCACCTACTGAGTCCCCAAGCAGCTTTGCTGGATTTCTGTAGTTTATTTTTTCCACTTGGTAAGAGTGTGCCTCTTTTTCCCACTCTTAACTGTGTTTTGTCATGTGCATTTCTACTCGTTGTGTGATCTTGGACTCTGGAGCACCCCACTCCATGAGCCCAACTTGTTGTGTGTTACACAGCACCTTCAGTGCAGTAACACAGGGTTGTCTCTAAGACTTCCCAATGACTCATTTTTCTGGGGCTGACTACTGTCCCCCAGAATCAGGTAAAGTTGCCATTAACTTTACATAGTCACTTTTAACTACAGACCCAGTACAACCCATCTTACATGGAGTACTGGAAAGGGTTAAATCCTACCCCTTGTTGTCTGTGCCTCTCTGAGCTTTTGCTCTTTTAAGATTTAGACTTGGCGGGTGGCAGTGGTATCTACCCTAATTGTTCTATCACAATTCTACAATATACACGTGGTATTGTTTTAGGCTATTATATTAGCCTCGAACATGAACCCGCTTGACCAAATACTCTTTCTTTTGGCTCCGGTCGGGTTTATTCGCCATTTCTTTTGTTAAAGTCCTTCTTGTGTTTTACTTTGCGCTGCAAACCATTTTTGCCTTTTTGTTCACTGTCTTTTGGCGGGCTTCTGCCAAGATGCCCTCCTCTGGGCGCCTGGGTGT